>NW_024870924.1:187500-787500 GCF_019054845.1 Dipodomys spectabilis
CAATAGAGACGGAGGAGGAGAGAAGGGAAGGAAGGAAGGAAGGAAGGAAGGAAGGTAGGAAGGAAGGGAAGGAAGAAAGAAAGAAAGAAAGAAAGAAAGAAAGAAAGAAAGAAAGAAAGAAAGAAAAGAAAGAAAAGAAAGAAAGAAAGAAAAGAAAGAAGGAAAGAAAGAAAGAAGGAAGGAAAGAAAGAAAGAAAGGAAGGAAGGAAGGAAGGAAGGAAGGAAGGAAGGAAGGAAGGAAGGAAGGAAGGAAGGAAGGAAGGAAGGAAGGGAAAAGAAAGAAAGGGAAGAAGAAAGAAAAGGAGAAAGAGAAGTATAAATAAACAGCTCAGCATGTGTCAGATGTTAATAATAACCCTAAAACATTTTAGCTATAAATGCCATCAATTAATTCTCTGGACAGAGACATTTTGTATCAAGCCCTGTTGTACGGACTTGGGACCCCCAAATGTCCACAAGGGACCACAACCAATGTGAACAGCAAAAGAGTCATTTATTTGCACGCTCAAGCTTGGTCTTCCGTGCACTCGGTAACGGGTGCCAGTAAGAGACCCCAAGCACAAAATCAGCATAGCTTTTATAGTATTGAGTGAACACGTTTAGGGAATTTCCACACAAGCAGTTACATGATTGGATTGAGTCCACCCTAACTGCATTGTCCTTTTTCTGAACTATTGGCATATTGTGTTCCTGGAACACTTGGAAAACTGCTCTGCTTTCTTAAGGGTGAGCAGGGTTGGTGGCAACCTGTGTTTTTTTTTTTTTCTTTCTCTTGGGGTTAGTCTGAGGGCAGCCTAGCACAAGATGGTGAGGTTAATCTCAAATTGGAGTTACTTTGACTCTTCATTCCCTCCTCTTCCAGAGCATCGGGGACCAATCATGGTCCCCTAATTGGCACAGTCTTCTATATTTACAGTTTGGTATTGGGATCTCAGAACAAATAGATAGACTGTGCTGATCCTTTCTTTTACAAAGGACATCAGTCTGCAATATCTGATTGTGAGTAACAAAATTAACAGTACCAATGGCCTTTCATTTTCTTCCAGCAATCCTGACTCCATATATCACAGCTCACTTACTTTTTATTTGGGTCTGGTTGTGAGGCCTGAACTCTGGGCCTGGGAGCTGTCCCTCAGCTCTTCAGCTCAAGGCTAGCACTCTACCACTTGAGCCACAGCGCCACTTCCAGCTGTTTTCTTTTTGCTTATGTGGTGCTGAGGAATTGAACCCAGGTCCTAAGGCATGCAAGTCAAGCGCTCTACCACTGAGCCATTTTCCCAGCCCCAGCTCAATTAATTTTATACCAGCTGTACTCATAAGTTCCAATTTTAAGATATACTCATACCATTTGCTACATACTTAAAATTTCTGTGGTTTGTCTTCTTTATAAACATTTTAAGACATTCCTTACTTTTTAAATCCTTTCTTATCCAGAGGATACCAATTTTTTTCCAATTCTTTCCGTAAGACTTTCTTTACTACCCTCCTCTTCTTTATGATTCCTTGAGCTTCTTTGTGACTAGAGTTTAAATCTGCTCTGTTTTCCTTTGACTTGTGGAAACAAGTTATCTCAGAAAGCTTCAAGGAATGGGATGAAATGCTTGCTAGATTTTAAGGCTAAGATTAGGGTGGGTCTCATTCCTCTTACTACCTCCATTGATTTAAAAAAATCTCTCCTTTATCTTTAAAAAACACACAGGAAGAAGCAGGTTATTACCATACCAGAGACAAACTAGGCGATGGCCCTGAAGTGCCTAAGGCAAGCCAGTGATATCCTGGCCCCCAATATCCACTGTGGGAGTGGAGGGGGTTACTAGATATCAGCAAAAGAATGTCCCACAAGATCTTATTTTGTAGCAGATTTCAACAGGGAAGCATTCTCAGGTGATGGAATCAAGCAGGAGTTCAGTCTATTTTACTGCAATGGAGGTGGTCTGGGTGATGATGCAGATTTCCTCCAGGTGACTGCCAGGCTGTCGTTGAATTTTACCCATTAGGGTGTTCAGCAGCAGCACCAGCAGCAGCAACATCAGGGTCTCTCAGTGGCTCCAAGGGACAGTCACACCTCGTGCTGAGCTGCAAATTCCTACACAATCTGGTTAAGGACACATGGCATAGGCTTAGCAGGCTGTGACCCCACTAGATTTTAAAACTATTTAGATAATAGCCCGGGACAATTTACCCGGATGACAACTTTTTAAACTAGATAGTTCTTTTAATAAAGCTAGGATTTTCTAGGCAGATATAGTGGGCTCAGGCCCATACTATTATTCCCCATGTCTTTTCCTTCTGTCTGTTTGCCACCTTTTAAAAAAAGTAAATCTGGTCCCTTGTTCTTAAAAGGGGATGATGCTCAAAGATTCATTTTCTGTCACTTCTTCTAGCTGACTCAGTGATGTTGATCCTAGTTAGCCAGGAGTCTATAACCATAGCCTATTTTACAAAGAGGTCATCAGGGTTAAATGTCATTAAGAACAATATTTTAACTTTTAACAAATGCACAGACCTTTTTTCTGGCTATAGCAGTGGAGCTTATTTGACTTCTGGTTTGCAAAAGGATCTTTCTGGATGGCATAGTAATGTGATCTCTGGTAACCTAAGAATGTCTGAGTTACCTATGCAGGCCTTCAGACAGATATCAATAGAAACACACTCTCAGGTTTACAAAGTTATTTTCCTGAGCAGATGAATTTCATGTAGCTGGCATCAGCTCAAAATTTACTGCCAATTAGAGCTTTTGGCACATACAGGGGTTGGGATCTAAACTATCTTCCACATTTTAAAACCTTATCTTTTTAGTACTATCACAGATGACTGACGAGTTCCTGTCCCTTATAAGCTAGATATGCATAGACATTAGGCATCCTTACAAACTATGTTCCCATGACCTCCTGTCTCTGACCAATTTTTGAAAGGTCAAGCACAAATGACTCTAGGATCTGACATTATTTCTGCCATCCAAGCAGTGGCTTCTGGTATCTGGATGCTCCTCCATTGCTTTCATCCCAGGCGTGTCTTCTCCACACTGGGAAAAATGCCTCATTGGCATTTCCCTTAGTTAGTTGCTGAACTTGAACTCGGGGCCTGAGTTTTGCTCCTCAGCTCTACAGCTCAAGGCTATCACTTTGCCACTTTGAGTCATAAAGCAACTCTGCTTGCTCTTTCAGATATCTTTTGGCTGAGTAGAGGTGACAGTTTCACAAGGACCTTTTTCTCCCTGGGCTGGCATTGAACCAGTTTGCAGATCAACAATTCTCTAAAAGGACACTTTCCTCCACTTAAAAGCAACAAGGTGGTCAACAAGTGTCTTTTAAACATGTTCTTACCTGAAAATTACTAAGAGCCAAAGTTACATCTGATAAACTTACAAGAATCCTCACTCCTTTTTGTGGGCCTGCTGGGAACTGTTACAAGATAAACCTATGAGAGCAAACTAAATTAAGAATTAAGCAATTATTTTGGTAATCCTAATTTTTCTTTTTAGCACTTTGAGGCAAATGTTTAGAACATTTTTACTTTTAAACTTTATATACAGAAATCAATTCCTAATTTGTAATCTCCGTTTTAATATTCTATACTTTAGTTTTTAGTTGCATTTTGAAAAATCCCTTGACCTCTTAAGGCTAGGTGTAACTCATTTAATCTTGGCTGATTGTTTTAAAACAGATACACATTAAAACTTTTAAACTCAAATAACAATTTTTTCTTATTGCAAAAATTACAATCACCACCACTGTACCATGAAGCTAGATTTAACACCATTATGCCTTAAAAAATATCCAATAGCAGAATATCATTGATAACAAATCACATTATATAAATAAACTTTTTAACCCTTTTTAAGGCCTTCTTAATTTTAACACATCCAAGGGACAGTTTTAGCAATGCTAATCAGATCATTACATCATTCAGTTTTACCATCATGTTTCCAGTGTCTATCTGAAGGTAAAAGGTACAGAATAAAGATGAGCCACTTAGCCCTTCCTGTGTAATGGGCACGCACCCAGTCCGACTCTTTAGGGTTAGATGAACTGCGTTTGTGCCAGCTTGCCTTCTTTCACCATGCATGGTTCTACTGTGCATGCCCAGCTGAACTGCACTTCTGCATGTTCACCCTTCATTCTTAAAAATAGTTCTCTTGTCTTTTAAGTTTCTCCTTTTTGTTAAGCCAGATATCTTGATTACAGTGTAAAGAGACATGCATTCTAAAATACCAGATTTTCTAATTTTCAAGTTAAAGAATCCTTAAAAAGCCATTTGAAACAAAGTGAAAATTCTTTAAAAAAATTTTTGTTAATGTCCAAACCTCACAACCTTTTGAATTTTAAATTTAAACTCACCCAATAGTTACAGAATGTTGAAAATGTCTATCTTCAACATATTAACAAACACATGCAAAACACACTCACACAGATCTTTAAGCACGCAAAAATAAAAACAACTTGTACATACATTTTCTAAAATTTTCAAACAAAAATTTAAGACAATATTTCTTTTTAAACTAAGTATCTTTGTTGAGCTTCATTTTTCCTGGGCTTGCTTGTTTACGAAGGCATTTCACCAATTAGTCTTTTCAATTCCTTCTGTTGGAGGAATGCTGGGGGGAGGGTCACCTGAAACTAAACTGGCCTGATTTTTATCCAATTTTAGACAAGAGCATTTTACATTGTCAGGACTAGCTGAAAAGTGAAACCCAGCCACACAGCCTTCTCTGTGACTGAGCTCAGCTGGAGGCTGGAGCTTTTATTTCCCCAGAGATGTTCAAATAACAAAAACACAAAAACCAAAAACCTACCTTTAAAGCTCGTACCAATTCTAAAACAGAACTAGACAACTCAACACCCAAAGGCTGAGTTTATCCCTATCAGAACTCAGTGCCATTCTCACTCAGCAAGCTGAATCCAGAGTCTGCTGAATGAGCCTGCCACTCTCACCCAGAACTTCCCTACCTCAGGAAACATAGAACAGAGAACAATCAGGTCTCAGTGAATGGGGTGATGTCTCACCAGCGTTTTTGTTGACCCAGGGGCCTTCCAAAGTGAAAGAGAAGTCCCAGTCATTTTGGGGCAAGGGAAATAATTCTCTAGCAGCCATCTGCTCAGACTGACAGATTCTCCCCCATATTCAGACCCTCCTGGGCCAAGGACAAAGGCTAAGATAAACTCCAAATGACAAACAGAACACTCAACACAAAGACAGAACTTACAAAGACACACTGCATCATTGTAAATTGTAAACCAGAAAGTGCCAAACTACAGATGGAGAGTTTCCCCCAAAATGGAAAACTTCCCAATACAGATGGAAAACTTCCCAAAAAACGTCTGCATGAAAGTGCCAGACTACAGACAGAAAATTTCCAAAAAAAGTCCGTACTGAACAGCAATCTACCCAGAGGGGTCTGGGGACATCTTCTCACAGACCCCGTTGGCAGTCTTATAGCGCGTCTACCAAGAGTCCTTACAACCAGAATACAGACCCTGAGGGAAAACAGAATTACAGGTATAGAAATTGCAGGCAACCAAATATACAGAACAGCAGTGCCTTGAATTAACAGCGGGTTTTTTTTGAGTCTCTGTGATGGGGCGCCTAGATGGTTTATGAGGGGGATTCCACGTGAACCCCCAGAAATTTTGTACAGATTGAGACCCACGAAAGACACCCAGAGACCACGACCAATATGAATAGCATAGGAGTCCTTTATTTGCAAGCTCAAGCTGGTCCTCTGTGCACTCACTAACCGGTGATGCTAAGAATCCCTGAGCACAAAATCAGCACAGTTTTATAGTACTGAACAAACAAATTTAGGGACTTTCCACGCAAGCAGTTACATGATTGGTTTGAGTCCACCCGAACCGCACTGGCTTTTCTCTGAACTATCGGTATGTACTGTTCTTGGAACACTTGGGCAACTGTTTTGATTTCTTAAGGGTGGGCAAGATTGGTGGCAACCTGTGGGATTACTCTGAGGAAAGCGTAGCATAAGATGGTGGGGTTAATCTCAAATTGGAGTTACTTTGGCTCTTCAGCCTGAATAAACCATAGCATACCACATACAAGGCTTTGGTAAAACACAGGTCTGGCTTACACTGTTGGACCAATAGGAGTGTATCTCTACTGCTGTTGCAGGTGTGTCTTAAGTTAGGTGGAGTTTTTCATCCTGATGATCTTGCAATGATGAAATTGACTAACAACACAATTACCTGGGCAGATCCCTGCTGAGACTTTTAATATTAAGTCACAGCTTAACAAAGAACAATATTTACAATGAAATATATTGAACAACCAGACATGGTGACCAAAATAATTTTTACCTGATTCAGTATATTTTTTACACTCTATATCAAATGTACAAGTTCTTCATTCCCTTCGGTGTCATTATGTTGTTTTTCCTTATTTTGGTTTTGTTTTCAGAACCATGGCATAACAGGGAATTTCTTATATTTTTGTCTTCTAGTCTTCAGAAAGTCAACAGTTTAATAGGCTTAAGTTCCTTTTGTTAGAAAATTAAAAGCACATTGGGTGGGGTCTTTATCATAATTTTGTTATGATCTAAAATACGTTTTTATATCTGGCATTTTATCTGTATAATCTCATTTCAATCTTTTCCAAAGGACATTTTAGTGGTAGGAGGAAATTCAAAGTGGATTCTGTTAGAAAATTTCTTGTTTCTTTTTTTTGGGGGGGGAGGGTCCAGTCGTGGGGCCTGAACTCTGGGCCTGGGCACTGTACCTCAGCTCTTCAGCTCAAGGCTAGTGCTCTACCACTTGAACCACAGTGTCACTTCCGGCTTTTTCTTTTTTGCTTATGTGGTGCTGAGGAATCGAACCCAGGTCTCATGCATGCAAGGCAAGCACTCTACCACTGAGCCACCTTCCCAGCCCCCTGGTAGAGAATTTCTGTTGCTAAAAAGTCTGGTACATAGGATGGTAAGCAACTCCAAAATTATTTATTATAGAGATGAGTTGAAAGTCATCTAATACTCTTTCCTCAAGGAAAACAGAGGATTTAAAATAACTAATATTTTTTAAAGTTAATGGGCACAAATATGCACGAATTTTCTAGAATTAAAATGATCATTCATGAAACATTACTGATACTTTAAAGAATGGTTTCCAATAAGAGAAATCACCTTCATACATTTTCACACAATGTGTATCTTCCTGGTAACAGAACCCCAAAGTAGAATAAGGCATCTAATAACTATCTAACTTTTGTTGCCTTTTTGCAATACTGCTTTCTTATCATATTGATTAGTATGAATTCTGTGGCCAGTGCAAAATCACATTTCTAATAACAGTTACTAGATTGGACTTTCATGGATGAGATGGTGTGGGTTTCTGGTAGAGCCCTCTCTGGTTAAAAGGGGGAGTTGGTATTGGCACAGTCTCTGTAGTTGAGCAGGGTGAGGCTTAGGGGGTGAAGACCTGTCTGTGTAACGCTTTGAGACCGCAGGGAGGAGACAGGAAGTACTAGACTTGTTAGGGGCCTGGTCTCTTGTAGAGTAGGCGGGACTTTAGGAAGAAGGCTGAGTCACAGGGCTGGAGGCTGATTGGGGCAGAGTTTTGAGAAGGAAGAACAAAGCTACAAAGGAGGAGGTTACTTAGAGGAAGGGTTCTGGGGAAGCATTGTGAGCCCTTGTGGGATATGCAGGATGAGGTTTCCCATAAGGCAGGGAAGTGAATGTAGGCAAGAGGCTGACAGAAGTTGGGGATTCTTGTGCAGGAATGCGGAGTTATGAGGGAGAGGCTTTTCAGGGTCTGGCTTTGAGAGGTCAGGGTGGTAAAAGGAAGACATGGACTAGTAAGGGGCAGGGTTTCTGGTGGACAAGGGCAGGCCTTTGGGGAGTGTGTTAGGGTGGAAGTGGGGCTTCCTGCATAGAAGGATGTAGTCGCAATGTATGGAGGAGATTTTCAGAACCAGAGCTTTGTGAGAGCACTGATAGGATCCACTGCACTAGAATGGTTATGATGGGGTTTCTGGTATATTCAGTCACCACTTTAAAAAGAGGAGTAATGTTGGGTGGGGATTTCAGTGTTGCAAGGCAGGCCACGGTCTTTGGACAGGGTTTCCAGTAGGACAAAGCAACCTTCAAAAAGGGAATATGGAGGGACAAGGACTTACAGTTGAGCCTGGTGAGGCTTCCAGATGGAGGCCAACTGGTGCAGTTGTTTCTAGTGGAGCAATGTGGGTGTTGAGAGATGGGATAGTGTGGTGGGGTTATTCTAGTGGGGTTTTTCTGGAGCAAGGCAGGGCTTAGAGCCATGGGGTTAGTAGGAGGAGGGGCTTTGAGAAGGAGTGCAAGAGATACAAAGGTGTAGATAATTATGGGCAAAGTATCTGGTGGAGTAGGATGTGGATCCTTGGGAGGAGCCAATAGGGGTCAGGTTCATCTGGGGAATAAGGCAGGGCATTGAGAGAATACTTGTGGGAGGTGGAGAGGCTTGTGGTGGAACAGGGCTGGCTTTCCAGTCAGGAGATGGGCTGTGTGAGAAGCTTCTAGACAAGCAAGGTGAGGCTTCAAGGGCAGTTATAGGGAGGTGAAGGGTTTTTGGTATTGCATGATGGGTTTTGTGAGAAGAGGTAGGTTCAAGGTTGGGTTTGAGAGGTTAGTCCACTTAGAAGTAGGCTAGTTATGGGCGGAGGTTCTGATGAAAACAGGAGGGGCTCGAGGGAGAAGGCTAGTTGGGGGTGGGGTATGAAAGGGAAAGGAGGAGCTTGGATGTACTAGGAAAGGGGAGCAATGCGACTATGAGGGACTAGAGTAGTTAGGATGGGGTATCTGGTGGATGAGCTGGGGATTTGAGGGAGGAGCCTGATGTAGGTAGAGTTCTTGGTGCAGCAAGGTGGGACATAGAAGGAGATATGTATGTGGCCTGGCTTCTGGTGGTGCAGAGCAGGGATTCCAGGAAGGTTTGGAGTGGAAGAGAGATTTCCCTATAGCAGAGGAGGGCTTTCAGGAAGGAGTTTGTTTGCAGTCAGGCCTTTGAAAGTTTATAGCAGGGCTACCAGGGGGTAGGTTAGTTAAGGTTGGGCTTTTTAAGGAGGAGGCTGACGGGAAGTGAGTTTCCATTCGATCTAGTCAAGTTTTATGGGAAGGAGGGATAGGAAAGGGGCAAGACTTAGTGAAGAGTGGGGCTACAAAAAATAAAAAGTTACTACTAATAAATACAATAGAAGAACACTATTTTCGGTCAGTGTAGACTTATATTACTTTTATGTATGTGAGAGATACTGGAGAAAGTAACCAAGTAATAATTCTTTCCTAGGGAAGTTTTTCTTTATTCCAGTTGAGTGAAAATAAAACCACAGGTCACATCAGGCTTAGAGGCACACAGTAGACTAAGACACATGAAGCACTGGACTTGATTCCCCAGCACCTCCTTAAAGGATCACAAATAAAAAGTTTAAAATGTCTCACTTGGTCATAAGGGAAACTATTGTCTTAAAATTGTGAATGAATAGAAATTTTACTCTGACCATTTTAGAAATCCTAAAACTAAGTAAATAGTAATGTTTTAACTTTATACAATATTGTAAAGAATGCTAAAAATAATTAGGAAAATATAAAATTGTACACAATGTTCATTCTCCAGCATCAATTCTAATCTAAAAGAATTTAAAACCAGAAAATTGCAGTATAGTGAGGTTGCAACATGGTTTATTGCATTCATCAAAATGGTGATTTAAGCAATGTGCCTTTATCATTGGATGCTTCGATGTTAAAACATACCTAAGAATGTGAAGCACTGCTATACAAACCCTGAAGAAACTCAGAAGGATCTATGAAATTATATTGGAATAAAATTAATGACTGATTACAGTAGGAATTGATCTTCACTAGGCCCATAAATACTTTCCAGAAGAAAAGGCTAAAATGAAAAATAAACAATGAAAAGGAAGCAGGCAGGCAGACCTTGAAGTAAACATTATCCAATGAACAACATCTATTGAGGAATGATTGCAATCTTCTTTTACCTAAGTTACAGTTACTGACCTATATTCTTCCCTAATGCCATTCAAAAAGCCATGAAAATTCAGTAATTATTTTCAAGGCATTAGACTTTACAGAAAGAATTCAATGAATGTATTGCTAGAAAGTATAAAGATAGATGTCTTAGCTAAAGATTAAAAAAATATCCCCATCTCTGGCCCTGCAGGGTGAGAAAGGTTAAGCCAAAGCACAATGAGAATGGACAGAAGTTCAGTAGTGCATACCAGTAGTTCCCAAGATGAAATGATGAATGAACCAGCGGGGAAAATAAACAAGATCATCATGGGATTTAGCACTGTAGAGTAAAGAGCAGTGAAAATTCAAGGAGAATTACAAAGGATGCCCTTGCATATTTGGCAGTAGAGCAAATGGCATTTAGGTCTAACATACGTGTAGGTATTATAGAAACTACTGTGCTCATAAGGTGCCACAAGAAGTGATGAACTTACGATTTACAGGACATTGAATAATCATAAAAGTCTTGCTTCAGTAGTGAAGAGTTAAACCTTGATAAACTCTATTTTGAAACACCTAACAAACTGTAAAACCAAGAGAAGAAGATTCAAGAAGTGTATGTTACTTGACTGTTTGTAATAGTGGAGATAAAAAAAAATCAAATCACATAATGTGGATGCAAAAGGATAACATTATTAAGGTAATCTTCAAACAACACACATTTTATTTGAATAGTACTGATTATAAATGATTTGTTTTCCTTACAGATTTTGGATGCACAAAAACAATCAAAAACAAAGAACAAATCAAAGCAAAAGACACTTGGCAATAGAGCTGGCTGCCATTGCCTTATCCCTATTTCTAGATAGTCATGAGCCTGAGATTGGAAGTTCATAGTTTACCGATGGCTGGGGTAGCAATCCATGAGACATTTATGTTCAATTGTTCAATCAAAGACAGATTGAAACCTTGTATCAAATAGTACAGACTCAGCCAGTCAGTGAAAAAACCAAGCAAGAGTTTGAGGCTCCACGTCAAGTTTCATTACTGCGCAGTGCACGTGCACGTGCTCAGAAACACACACACACACACACACACACACATACACACACATACACACACACAAATGGAATGAGAGAGGAAGAGGGAGACAAAAGGGAATATTAAGAGATTAAATTGTGAACCTGTCTGCCAGGACTATCCTAAGCATATATTAATAAAAATAAAGGAAACCATGGAACCTAGGTGCCATGACTGTTTTCTCACGTCTTTCCATTTTCTTAAGAAAGGGGCTGTGTCATTCTTTCTGATAGAAACATAAAATTTCATTGTGTATGTATACCACCTTTTCTTGATCCATTCATATATAGAGGGGCTCCTAGATTGGCTCAATATCTTATATATTGTAGTAATGCTGCCAAAAATATAGTTGTAGATTTAGTGAGTTTTAGCTTGAGATCATTTCCACAAGTGCCCAGGAGTGGGATTGCTGTCTCCAGAGCTATGTACATTTGACCTTACGAAATGATGCTAATTGAAATGAACTCCAAGATATGGAAACAAGTAATTTTTTCAGATGTCAACCTTGATATCTCTAAAGTAGTGTATCTAGATCGTATTTTATTCCATTTGCCTTTTTCCATTGGTTTATCTCTGGCAATCTCTGTCTTAATTCTGGTATCTTCCATTTTGTATATACATTTATCTGATTTGGAGAAGGAAAGGAAAAACATAGTGATGAAAGAAGTACAAAGAGCGACCCACTGCAACAATGATATTCACAAGACACTATGTCAGAAATGAACTTGACAACTTTTGGGTGGGGAGAAGGGTAGGATGTGGGAAAGG
Source organism: Dipodomys spectabilis (assembly GCF_019054845.1). Classification (NCBI taxonomy): domain Eukaryota; kingdom Metazoa; phylum Chordata; class Mammalia; order Rodentia; family Heteromyidae; genus Dipodomys; species Dipodomys spectabilis. Next base: position 199,295 of record NW_024870924.1, read on the forward strand.
ATATGAGAACAACAAAGGAGTGGTAACAATATTCAACAAAGAATTTACCTTACTCATGTAACTGTAAGCACTCTGTAAAGTATATTTGAAATAAAATAAAATTGAAAAATTGAACCTATCCTAGGAAAAATATCCTTTTCAAAATAATACATCCCTCACAGTACTTGTGAGAGATTCTAGAGTCAAGTTGTTAGACCTGGAAAGGGATATATTGGGAAGCCATCTCAAACAGCAATCAAAAGGCTGAGAGCTGTGCTCTGGGAAGGTCAAACAGTCAAGGGAACACAGGGGTATGAGTTATTACCTCATGGGTATTTAAGTTAGAGCTGTTGGACACTAAAAGATTAAGACTTTGGAGACAAGATGGATGTCTGTGCTATAGTTGTAATGACTATTGCTCCCTTCTGCTCCCTAACAATAAGGGATTCAATTATCACTATGTTTACAAACAATACCTCATGTTAATAATTATAACCACAAGCTAGATTGATGCCTTAGTTTGTGGACACACCTGTAGTCACTGACCACCTCCGTATAGTAGAATGAATATAAAGTCTGTTAAGCAGGATTTGGGGATTCAGAAGCTGGCAATGAGGCTTTGGGTCCTCTGGTGTCTTCATTCCTATCACTTCCTGTGATTTCTCAGTTCTTTGGCCAGGTATCCCATCATATTTGCTGTCCCAAGGTTGCGGTTAATGACAGCACTGATATTCTGAATACCTCAAAACAAACCACATAAAAATACTTCCTCAAAGAAGATTGACAAATGTATAGGATCACCTGGAAAGATACCAAACATCAGCAGTCAACCTGTGATCCTCTAGCAAGAAAGTTCAATTCAGGACTAACTTTACTTCTGATAATACAAGAGATGGATAATTGTCCCTTTTGTATATTTGGTATTTGGTATTGCATACATTTGCAGAAACACATATACATTGTGAAATAATGTTATTTATTTCATAGCTCAGACCACGTCACTGGAGTGATTACCCAGTTGCCTGAATTACACTTAGGTGAGTGTGAATTGCCTAATTACGACCATTTCTCCATGAAATTCAACAACACAGAATGAAGTATCAGGGTCAGGCCATTCCATACCTGTGAGGATTTATACATACATTAGAGTAATATACACCTCTCAGCACTCATGACACTTTTGTATGTTATAATTGTCTTCAGATCAGAAAAATGCTAGAGCTTAAAGTAGAATGGTGGGCAATACATTTTCAATGCAAGAGTGATGATCACCCCTGCAGTTATTCTCAGTGGAGAATCCTTCCTATACATTTTACTGACTTAACTTCTACTCTGTGCTTTACCATTATCAGGCAGGGTCGCACTGTAGTGAGCTACAATACTGCAGCAACCTTAACTGCTTTGAATGTTACCTCCAATCTTGTTACTAAGGTCAACACTGCAACTTTAACCACATAAGTTAGTTGACACCCGAACTTTTCAAGCCTGGTTAACAATTGAGCTATCATTGCTCATTGCCAGTATTAAAGATCTCACTCTTTTGATTTATTGTTTATCTTCCTGTATTTCCAACACTGCCTTAGATGTTAGTTTTTGAAATAGAACTTTTAGTTTGCATCTAATTTATGGGGTTGCTAGTGATGCCAGTTGAACTGCAAATATTGTAATGTAAGTAATTTGATGTTTTGACATATGAATTAAATTTTGGTAATTGAGGAAGTGAATACACATCACTCACAAAAGTTTCTTTATGTGTATTTGTATTGCTATATTGTGAACTTCCTAATTCCATCACTTCTGTCACAGAGACAAGGCTTGAAAGGTCCAGACCATTTGGCACCTCATAGTAAGAACCTTTCTACAAAGAAGGGGGAGAGAATAGCAAAAAGAGCAAATGAATCTTCCAACAGTTTTGTTACATATTCATTATGCTTAGCCATTAAGACCACCTACTGTTTTCTGTTCTGAGCAGTTTTATTTATGGATCTTTAAGAAATCATAAAAGAATAACATATGAAATCGATGTAAATCATATAAGAAATCATAAAAAATAGTCTGTCAGGTATATATACTCCCAAAGACATAATTTCAGGAAAGTATTAAGCACATAAAATGTAATGCAGTGACTATTTATTGAAAACTTCAGCAGTTGTAGTTTGTTTATTCTGAAAACAAAGTTTATAAAGTAAGTTAAAATACTATTCCAAATGGAACACAGAACTAGAAACATGAAGGGTAGCACTAAATTATGTTACTGCTACCACCTATAGAGTAAGAATGAAATTTAGGCAAAACTCCTTCAGAGTAAAAGCCACAGGCCGCCCATCATTACTTTCATTGTTGATATGAAGAAAAGACCTTTTTGTAGTAAAGACAAATTTTCACAGATATTAACATCAATTGGGTATATATTTCTTAAGGCATTCAGGAAGGATGCTCTGACCATGTTAATTGAAGCTGACTTCTCTGGCACCTACTACGCAATGCACAGACACTATTCCAAGCACTGCACCTGCATTAGGGTAATTGTAGTGCTCATGAGTGTTTTTCAAGTTAGAAAATGAATTAAATATTTTATTAAAAACAGAAGTAGGCAACAAAGTGAAGCAAATTTCCCAAATACCCAAGACTGATCAGTTTTAGACCCATAATTCAAATCCAGGTTTACACCAGGAATATCTGAGGATATTCTTTGTCACATTCATTACCTTTCAAGAGCTATGGAGCAGATGAACCCACATTATCTTCCTATAATGGCAATAACAATGCTACAGAATATAAATATTTTTAAATGAAAAGGGTGTGGCTAATGACAGTGTGTACACTGATCTTTATACCAAACAAAGATCAGTTTAATTTCCCAAGAAATACATGAATGAACATCATTCAGCTTCCACTTTTTATTATTCCTGAAGTAATTGCTTAAGGAGACCAAATCCATATCAAAGACACTTGTGCTGATAAACACAGGCTTTTATCATGAAGTCCCGTGAATACACAGTGAATAGTTTGTTATGGATATATAATCCAAAAGCAATAATTTCGTGACTAGTTACATCCTTGTTGCACCAAAGAAAATCTATTCCCTATTCTAAAACATATCAATTTAATGGATATTAGTGTTATCAGTATAAATTATGTGTGCATAATATATGTAATGTATTCTATTACATAACATATAAATCATGTTTATACCATATGTATCATTACTGATATTCTATAATATATTATTTATAGTAATATTGTAATGTGAAGGATACCAGGAATGACAAATTTATTTAAATAAATATAGTTGTATGTTTTAGTCACATAATTTATTTTTGTGCCAGTACTGAGACTTGAACTATTGTGTGGGTGTTGTCCCTGAGCCATTTTACTCAGATTGGTTTCATGTAACAATCTTCAGATCTCAGCCCATAAGTAGGTGGGATTATAGACATGAGTCAGGTTATATTTTTTAATTCCATCCTTGGCATGTTCTTACATAATTATTTTTGAATGTTAAATTATATTATGATAATCCATTTCTAAACCAATTCAGAATAAATAACTATTTATTGGGTAAAACTATATGTTGCAACCGAAATTGTAAGGACCCTACTTTTCTATCAATTTTCAAAGATATTGCTAGTTTAATTCCTGGACAGACAAGTAGACAAAATAAATTTTGTGTGCATAGTATATGTAATATACTATATGCATAATTAGGGATATTTTATAATTACTATAAATAATATATGTATAAAACTGGTTTTAATATTATTCTGTGAAGGATACAAGGAATGACAGCATCACTATCTTAATTGTCTTCTTTTCAACAGTATGTAAACTATGCTATAAACATATATCTTCAAGAAAGCAGACCTCTGTAATCCCATATTCACCTTCAAATATTCTCCACATTGCTATAAACATCCGCTAAGATTGGCAACACTTATCCACAGAAAACAATTTGTAATACTTTCTGGATAATGTTGCTTGTCCTCATCCCTATCAGCCTTTCAGCAATTTCAGTGAAGAGCATTTTCTCCTGCTTTGCCTGTAGACAATACCATCTTTTTTTATTTCCCAGCAAAGAAATTGTGGCTAGCAGGGTTGAGCACTCGTACATTCAGAGGTTCTTCGGTTGTGAATTTTTCTTTTCTTTCTTGGTCAGTGAACAGGAATAACGAAAAACACTTAAAGCAGTGTGTTTTGGTGTAAATGAAAACATACTAATTTGAAAATATTACAAATATTCGTTCTTTAAATTTATTTTTAATTCAAATATAATAGGGGTGGTTTTAGTGGTTCATGCCTTTAAATCTTGCTATTTAGAAGTCTGAAAACAGAGGATCATAGTTTTAAGCTAGACGAGGTAAATGGACTATTAGACACTTATCTTCAATGAAGAACCAAAAAGCTAAAAGTGGAGCTGTGGCTCAAATGGAAGACTGACAGCCTGAGCACAAAAGAAAAGTAAAAGAACTTGGCCCTGAATTTAAGTCATAGTATTAGCACTCATGTACTATATATTCTGTGAGATAATTTGTCAAAACCTGGTCATAGATTTCATATGAGGTGTGAAAATGTATGTAAGTCTGAAATGACTCCAAGGTATTTAGACAAGACAACTAAAAGAGGTATCACTTAATCGAATAGTAATGAGGGATAGGTTTGTAGATAAAGATCAAAGCTCACTTTGGAATCTTTTGAGTTTGCTAAAATAAGTAGCTAGGAGTTGTCTGTAGACAGGATGCTATTAAGGACTTGAATTAAAGAAAGAACAGAGTCGGAGGGGAAAAAAGCAGAAATAATTACATGTACTTAGTGGTAAAATCATGAGAAGGAAGATTACAGAACTACGCCCTGGGATACACAAATATGTAAAAGATGACAAATGAAAAACAGTAATAAGTATGTAATGCAGACTTATATGGATACGTATTTTTAATGTTTAAGGGCTATGAAGTGATTGTGTGATGACCTAAAATTTAAGAAATTAACCCTCAAGTATGTATTTTAATGTTTTTGTTTCTTTCATGCATGTGTTTCTAACGCATTTATAAGATTATTTCTTTGTTGCTTTGTATGTCCCTATCACTATATTTGATGTCAGTATAACATGTGGAGGAGACGGGGACAAACAAGTCGTTTAAGGATTCAGGTGGACCTGTTGCAACAATGAGAAGTACAAAATGTCATGTCAAAACCAGCTTTACAATATTGGTGTGGGGGGGAAGGGGGGGTATGATTGGGTGGGGGGGAGGGGGGAGGCTGGGAAGGGAGGTGAAGGGTAAACAAAGGAGGAGGCTGCAATGCTTGGTAAGAAATGTATGCATTATCCTGCCCATGTAATTGTAACCCCTCTGTACAGTATGTTCTCAAATAAAATAAAATTAAATAAAAAAAAATAAAAGAAATTGGTAAGATCAACTATCTCTTGAGCCAACTGTAGCTGATATTTTAAGTAAAATTGGACCACAATAGTGTGTCTTGATTTGCCAAAATGAAAACTGGTCAATATTTGGAAAGCCATTTTTTGTACATGTGGTTGGAGTGACAAATACTGGTTTGTTCAAGTGACAGTAGAAGGGTACAATTTTAGCAAAATGATGGAAGTCTTTCAAGGATCTGGCAGATTTTCCTATTGTCTTCAATTTCCTTTTTTTCTGAGAACTAAAATAGCATTACTGGAAGCCAGTCCTAAATTGTACCTTTGTCAAGTTATCAGATATTCAGTCTATCACATGCCCAAATAATAGAGAATGGGAACAGGTATATATTGAGCACTCACAAGTCTCTGGACTTTCTCAGGAAGAGCCTTCTGCCATTGTGGGATGGATAGGCCTGGGTAATTTACAAAATATTCATCATAGATTGAAAGTATTCTGCTAAGTTGACACCTGAGATATTGGATGTTTTAATTGCATTTTATTGATTTTTATGAATCAGTTAATCAGATTCTTTATACTATATGATGTTACTAGACTGTGAAATGCATGTTTATTGCATTTCTTTGTATAATATATAGTATGTTTTGAAATTTTGTATAAATCATTCATCTTTTTATTTTTTTTCAATATGGATTACTCCTAGTTCTCAAGAGTGGGGAAATGCCCAGGAACTTTGTAACTTGAAGTCATATGTGTCATGTGACATATCATATTTTCCTTGTAGAGAGTTGGTAAGAAATTATAAGTAATTTATTTTTTATTTATTGTCTATTGCAGAGTTTGAACACAGGGCCTGGGCACTGTTCCTGAGGTCTTTGACTCAAGGTTAGCTCTCTACAACATCGAGCCACAGTATCAATTTTAGTCTTAATGATTAATTTGAGATAAGTGTCTCACGGGAACTTTTCTGCCCAAGCTGGCTTTGAACTGTGATCCTCAGATATCAGCCTCCAGATTAGCCAAGATTATAGGCATGAGCTACTAGCACCTGGCCATATGTAATTTAAACTGTAGTTTTCTTCAAGTGTTTCATCCTACATTGAAGTTATTTTTCTTACAAACTTTCTAATAAAAATATAATCTATTCAATTTTGAAAATTACTGCTGTACCTCCCACTTATTTGTGGCATTTCTGAAATCCAAGTTCCTCTGTGTGTCAGAGTGGATACTGTTGCCTGTAACAAGTATTGTTGTTGAATACATAGCATCTGGCTACTTAGAGAGCAAAGGATGTGAAGCTACAGTAGCCAGATAAAGAACTTCCAGGACAATTAAAGGGACAATCATGTACTCTCTGTGTAGGTGAATAGGGCACATAGAAAAAAAAAAGTCTTATATTTGAAAGTGATTGAGTGTGTGTGCACATATGTGTTCACTTATGTAACTGTTGCTATAGTTTTACACATTCACTAGTATAAATATACATATATATTCATACACATACACACACACACACACACACACAAACACACACACACACACACACACACACACACACACACATATATATATATATACATGCAGATCACAGTTTCCAAAATCCAGAGAACCACCTCCATGGGCATCGCGTTCCTATGTTGCTCTTTGGGTAATAAGAATGAAACTTGGATTTGTCCAGTGGTAGAGAAATTACTCAGAGATTCAAGCATATGTCTTTCAATATGTTGCTTGTACCTAACACTAAAATTAGGAAGTCTGTTAATATATAACATGTTATATTATAATATATTTAATATATCATATATAATTCATTTGTATATTATATATTATTTATAATACCTGACAGTATTATAAATTTATGAGGAAAAATACAATAAACATATCAATGTCCATACTTTCCTAGCCATGATTAGGTTCAGTAGAGTTAGGTGCATTACATCTCAACAAGAAAAGTCTACTGAAATGCTGATGACATTGAGCAAGATAAGGAAAATTCCTGTAAATGAAGCCACGCCTCAATTTTGAGAAAAGATAAGTTTCGAAGCTTTTTTTCTGTTTTATTTTTTTTGGGGGGGGGGGGTTCTTTTGCCGGTCATGGGACCTTATCTCTGGGCCTGGTTGCTGTCCCTCACCTCTTCACCTCAAGGCTAGTGTTCTACCACTCTAGCCATAGCGCCACTTCTGATTGAGGAATCAAACCCAGGGCCTTATGCTTATAAGGCAAGCACTCTAACTACTGAGCAACCTTCCCAGCCTAAGTTTGGTAGTTTTCCAGAGAGGAATTTGGCATTTGTTTTCCATCCTTGATTAGTAATGAATAGGTATTATTTTGCTCCAAATTTTGTCTCCTTTTATGTTCCCTAAATAGTTACACAGGATCATCATTCCATCACATATATTTAAGTCCTTCTTTTATTTCTTTTTATCATTGTTGTTTTGTTGGTGTTGTTTTGCTGATCCTGAATCTTGAACTCAGGGGCTAGGCAGTGTCCTTGAGCTCCAGGCTAGTGCTCTACCACATGAGCCACACCACCACTTCTGGCTTTTTCTGCCTGGGCTTCATTTAAATCATAATACTCAGATCTCACGCTCCTGGGTAGCTTGGATTACATGTGTGAGTCACCAGTGCCCAGCAATCCCTCTCTTTTAGATATTATTCTAAAAGCCTCCTATCCAAGGTCACTCCTAAGATAGTAAATGGAACTATGCCAATAGTTCCTTCACACTCTCATCTCCTGTAATGGCTATGGTGTGTCTTTTCCATCTTATCTTGAACCTACTTCACTGTTCTCTTCCTAACCCATGGTTCTAGATGTGTCACAAATAATTACCTAAATTTAGTAGCTATAAACCCTGAATCAATCAACTATTAATTTCATTTAATTTTTTCAAATACGATTGTTTTTCAGCACAAATCTGAGCTTATACTCACCTTCTTGCATCTACCTCTTGGCCTAGGCCTATTCTACCTCAAATGCAAAGGTTAGCCAAAGTATAGCCTACAGTATTCCTGCCTAGGAGTCAGGACAAGTTTTTGAGTGCCTGCAAGAAGCAATTAATTCCTAGCATGGGAATTGGTGGGAGAGACAACTGCCTAAAGAGCAAACTGGTAGTCGGTAGTCACAACATTTAACAACTTCTCCTTTGGGGAAACTGACCTCCTGTAAAGTGGCAGTGAGATAACTCACCTAGTATATTTTCATATTTTAATGAAGTTGTCATGTTTCACTACACAACTCACTTGTAGTCAAATAGAAGGTCATTCTTTTGTGTCCTCCTTAGACCCAGTCTCAATCTCCATCTTAGACTTTGCTCAGACTCTATTCCTACCAGAAGGTCCCTGATGAGGAGGAAAGTGTGATCTCTTGGGCTTCTGAATGGCCCTGTGGGAACTGAGGCCAATTTAGTTTTCAACCTCTTCCTCCTGACAAGACTGTTGTGGGTGGTGGGAAAGCTCATTCTCTGAATTGTGCCCTAGTACCAAATCTCTTCAGAGAAAATCAAAGAATGACAGATTCTGCCTGAGGGAGTGAGTTTCTCCCTTTCCAAAAAGGTCAATTAATATCTGATTCTGAGGCCCAGGTGGAGTTCTTCACCAGATCCTCCAAGCTGGAGTGGATGTTAGGTCAGAATCCAGGCCATCCATGCTATTTCTCCAGCCCTTTCTCATGAACCAAAAAGTCACAGGAGTTGAGTTCAGAAACAAGGAGAATTGTGAGTAACAGACGAATCATTGGCAGGGGGAGGAATTAGAAACTTGGTGTGAGAAAGGCTCAGATAATCTAGGATCACTCACATCATTTGGGAATCACATCATAAGATTAGGGAATAAAAGTAATAAATTACTACCTAAATTAGTAACACCACTGCTCTGACTATATAACAACTGCTCTGTCAAAAAGTAGCTGTCCTAGCTCTCTTTAGATGAGGAAAATGGTGCACATTCTTTCCTCACAATGTTCTACTGAGTATCTTCATCCATACCCTAGGTTGTTCTTATTCTCTACTTCTCTGTTGCTTTCCTTTGCTGAGTTCAATCAATTACACTTAAATGTTTTATCATCTTCAGACATGAAATCACATTTTTTAATCCATTTGTTATAAAATAAAACAAATTATGGAGAAACATATGTCTATGGTACATTTTCTTCCATGGCATATTTATTTGATATTATTAAGTATTATTTTAATAGTTTCATTTTTAAAACCTGAGGAAAATGTTTTGTTACTATTAGCACTAATTATTTGCACATTTTTTTTGTATTTTTCCATGTCTGCATATTTGTTATTAATCTTCTAACATTGTCTTTTCCCCCAATTGTTGCCTTCTTAAAATTGCTTCAAATTATAAACTATATATGATGGTCCTGGATGTGTTCATTTATATATTTAAATTTTGCTTTAATATCCACGTATTATAGGATATCTTCAACATATTTTAACTGTTCTGAAAATCAATATGGAGCTCCCTCATTAAAACAAAAACACAATGCTACAAAACCCTATGAAATTATGGTTAGGTATATATCCGAAAATATTTAACAATGATGCAGGAGAAACAATCACTTCTCTTATATAACAGAATATGTTTATAGCTATGAATAGAGCATTTTCTTTATTCCCTCTTTCTTGTGCATCTAGGTTGATTACACAGCTTGGTTGCTATGAATATTGCTGCCATGATCATGGATGTTCATGTTGACTTGTGTTCCTTCAATATGTATCCAAGTTGCCGAAAAGGTCATTAACATATGTGTCTTTTTGGTATTATGTAAACTTCCATTATGTTCTCCATATGGGTTGCTCTAGTTTACAATGCCACAAAACCAAATACAGTTCTTGATTTATTTCAACCTCTCCAGCAGTTTATTTATTTGAGTGGTAATATCTATTCTGGTGTGTAAGATGGGATCTCAGTGACCTTCTTATTTATTTTCCTATGTATTTCCTATGTGGATAAGAATCTCAAACATTTCATTTACTTATTAAAAACTTACATTTGTACTTCATTCCTGATCAGTGACTTTCTTTTTCTTTTAGTATTTGATCAATTCTTAAATTCTATAATATTTGATTTTTTCCCATTATAAATACTCACTTTCGTCAAAAGATTTTTTTTCATTACAATGGTGCACAATTAACAAAAACAACTGATTGTACATTTATTTCACTGGATTTTTTTTTTGTTTTTAAAGCCATGAAATTATTACAATAAAGATGCTGAACTTCTTTCACTATATAGACTGAAAGGATATTATCTCATATTGGCCTAATCTAATCTCAGAATTAACAGTCACAGCTTGGGCCATATAAGTCTGGCCTATGTAAAACAACTAACAAAGCATAAACTACATCTAAAGAGAGCAAAGGGCTTCATAAAGGTTAAAAGAAAGGCACCACTTTCATGAAGCAAATGCTGAAGTTCACAAGCAGACCGTAGGAATCTGAATATCAAGAAGATCAAAGGATAAAAGTATATGAAGGACAACTTTAGAACTCAGAATTCGGGAGGGGGAACAACCACTAGATACAAAACATAATGCTGAAAGGAAGAAGTGTTTTACCCCAAAGCTCAGCTGACTCTCTCACATCTCTCTCGCTCTCTCACACACACACACACACACACACACACACACACACACACCTAGTGAGAGGTTTTAGCCAAAGTACAGCCATTCTGGACTTAGACTCCATTTTGAAGGCCTTTACAGAAAGTATCCATTGTGAAGTCCTTTACTGAAAGACTTTTACTGAAAGTTATAAATCAGGTTCCCGGAAAAAATGGGAAATGTCCCAATAATGTTCTGCTCGTTACTCCCCTAGCAATAGCCATGGATGACAGGTTCATATGGATGACGAATGACAGGAAGGTACCTAAAAGTACAGATGTTTCTTAAGATATCATAGTTAACTTAGTTTGCTGCTTACTGCTTAGCCTGTGCACGCTAGCCAATAAGATTGTTACAATATTCACTCACTAAATGTCAACCAATAATGAAACTGCCAAGCTAGGAACCCCCTAACCTCAGCCCTATACCCTATAAAAACCCTGTTAACTGAAGGGTCGGGGCTCTCAACTCTGACCCGCTGGGATGGTGACAGTTGTGAGTCCAGTCTCAAGTTTGCAATAAATGATTCTCATGTGCTCGCATGGGAATTGGCGCCTTGGTGGTCTTTGGGGATCCTTATCTCAGCACAAGACTAGTGTACATTGAGAACTCAAATGGCAGCTCTATCTGTGACAATGAAGCTTTTTCCTCTTCCTTTTAAATTATCAAACATAATGGGGTGGTTGGCTCCACAGTTACCCCACACCTGAACAGGAGGAGTCACATCATGACTTAGACTGCAGGACAGCCTTGTGTTCCCCTGGCTTTCTGTGTAAGAATGCAGTTTGTATTCCCTTAAGCAGGGTGGCCAAGCTGAAATGGGAGTACACTTTGCCTGGAGGATGGCACCCTGTGAGCCCTGCATGCATGGTGAACCATAAGGGGGCAGCCCTGTGAGCATCTCCGGGATGGCATCTCAGAGGCCAGGAGAAGATGACTCTTATAGATGGCCATGGCACGAGGTTTGAGGACAGCAGGAATCCAAAAGATGGGAGAGGAACAGGAACAAATGCGCCTCTCTGTGGAGACTCCTCAGCCATGTTAAGGAAGTTCCAAGCCCACACTTGGCAGCCACCACGCAGGTCACCAGAGACCACTTGTCTGGAGGTCAGTCCCTGGTCCTGATCCAGAGCCAGAACTTCCGCAGTGGCCCTGGGCCTGGTGGTATGGAGCAGTGCCCACCAACCATTCTTCTTTTGCCCTGCTGCACAAAGCCTCCCAGCAGCTGCCTGGTCTGCAGCACCCACACCAGGCGAGGTCTGTGGGGCAGACTGAGGCTCTGCTGGCAATTCCTGTTGCCTGCTTCAAGGGGAGACTGAGGCCTAGCCCACAGCAAAGCTGGCCCTCACTCACTTCCAAGGGCCTCCAGAGAAGCATGACCACCACTGGCCCAGCATTGCTGCCCTCCCAGACCCCAGAGTTTACCTACAAGTCCCTGCCTTTGTTCTTGAAATTCTTCAGCCATGGTTGTCTCATTTCTCATTGTCTCGGTATGATTTGAAACTCCTTCCTCTCTTCACCCAGCCACCGGGCCCCAGGGGCCAAACTCCGCACCTCACAGACACTCTCCAGAACCCAGCTGCCTTTGGGGCTGCTGCTTTCTGAGCCACTGGCCTACTGCCTCCTTCCTCCCTTCACCAGCATCTGCCAGGGCCTCCCGTCCTCTCCTTACCACCCCCAGCCCCAACCCCAGCTCGGCCTCCCCCGTGGCCTCCCAACCTATCCACAGAGCTCGCAACTCCAACCCCAACATGGCCAAGGCTCTGGGGAAGACAACTGTGGGCTTAGCCCAGCAGAATCAAAGGTGCCACAGTGTGCAATCGGCTGAGAACTGGAGGCAGCATAGGTCTCTGATCAGTGTCTTTCACTTCACTTACACAAGTATTAATTGTATTAATTTGGTATTTAATTTTGGATTTCATAACTTCTTATTAAGCCTTTGCAGAATAGCTGGTAGAAATATAGTCCCAAAATTCAGATAGTCTCTTGTTTAATTCTTTCAAGATTCAAAAATGTTTAAGTAGTTATAACCACCATGAATTCTCATTTCCATATCAGAGTGTTATTCAGAAAATAATTGCTTATGAATCTGTTATCAATTATTTACAAGACTTAAAACTTTTAAAGTTTCAAATATTACAGGATGATCTTTGATTCATGTTGAATGGATGTGAGTAGGTTGAGTTGTTGCATACATTCTTGTGTGTGTGGGTGTGTGTGTGTGCTTGTGTGTGTGTGTGTGTGTGTGTAGGGGGATGGATGTGTATCAAAGGTTATCCTTTGTTGAGCCCTGGTCTGAAATTTTTCTTTTTTCTGAGGTATACATTATGGTGTTTCTTTGTTGGTGGTGGACTCTGATTGCTTATCTTTGTCCTATGTGCATATTCCAGCTCAATTTTTCAATTAAGGCTTCTTATTTATTATTGAGCACATAGAGCTCTGATATTGCTTTGACTTTAGTCTGCCATCTAGGATCTTCTTTTCTTCTTTAAAAATTAACATTCAATATAAATTTTACCTCCTGACTGATTTTCCCTTTAATTTGCATTTTGAAATAAGTATTATAAGACCTTTGATCTCTGTATTCATGAAGAAAAACCATTTTGAATTTTCTGTTTAATGTAATAACACCTGGACATATTTGTTAGTATCAAGATCTTAAAATTTATTTTGTAGTTTTAGTTTAAAATACCTCCTCTATGTTTTTATCATGGGGAGACAAAAAATTCCTAGTAACAATGATAGTTTTATTCATTAAAATATCAGATAATTCATAATTTTGAATATGTCTAGTGGCAAATGAATACATTTGCTCAATATATTTTCTTGATACACCCCTGCACAAAAATACCACTCATAAGGGCTGAGAAGGTGGATCAATGGTTAACAGCTTACCTTGAATGCGTGAGACCCTGGGTTTGATTCCTCAGCACCATCTAAGCAGAAAAAGGTGGAAGTGGTATTGTGGCTTAAGTGGTAGAGCACTAGTCTTGAGCTGAAGAGCTGAAGGACAGCAACTAGGCCCAGAGTTCACCAACATCAACTAATAAAATAAATAAATAATACTCATACTCAAGTACATTAGTTTTAAAGGTTGATTATCATTTTATTTAGGGGCAGGGTGCCAAGATATAGCAGACATCTGTTGCAAAGCTTTCAGAAGGATTTCAACACCTCACAAGTACTGAAAAAAGACTAAAAAAAATCTCTGCCAACAACATATAGAATTGCCACTCAAAGAGAAACTGGTAGTAAGAATGAAATACTTTTTATAACATTTCTTAAGAGATTCTGGCTCTATATTCATTATCATATAAATTGACCTTTAAAAACTCCATTGGTGGGCCTGAGTCTTAAGGGCACCTACAAAAACTGGAGGAAAGAATCAGAAACCTGGATTTTTCAAATTGTTATTGTTAAAGGTAGTATACATATGGATCACCATTTTGTAAGTCAGGTAATGAGTTCATTTCTTGTTTGACAATCTCATCACTTCCTTTGCACTCTCTCTCTGATTTTCCCTCCTGTCCCTGTCCACAGTGTTATACCTCATTGTGAACATAATATCTACAGAGTACAACTGCTGCATTTGTTTCCCTGTTCTCTTTGAATATCTCTGGCTCCCTCAATGCCCATAAATGGATAAACAAGAATAGGAAAATCCCTCTTGTTTCGAATTCCTGGAATTCATTTCATATAAATATCAGTAGTTTTATGAGAGTGTCAGACTCTGTCCACACATCCTGAACACTTACACTTCCTGTACTCAGTCATAACTCCCACCAGATTCTAAGGTCCACAAAGTAATTCTTTTCACTTTCCACACAGGAAGAAGCTGAGATTCAGAAAGATTAAGTAACTTACAGGAAATACTGGGCTAAGCATAGTGGCTCACACTCATACATTACCTATTCCATACAGTAAGATCTGAAGGTCATAGTTTGTACAAATCCAGGTTGACATATCCAATACATGTTTATCTAGTTAACCAGAAGAAAGCGAGAATTGTGTTTTTCAAGTGGTAGAGCTAGAAAGCTACCAGACTTGAATGGGAAACCTAAAGGATAGTGTCAATATGATGATTTTTAAGAACCAATGCTGTCCCATATATAATCTCAGACCACCATCCCCATACACACTCCTTAAAATACATGTTAGTACTGAAATCTAAATAGGTGTTTTTTATTTTTATGTTATATTTTTAGCTTTAGTGAGGTTTGATTTGATAGTTTGTACTGATGAGCCACAACTTACATTTTTGTTATAATTATATCCATGTCCATATTCAGAGAAACGTTCTCCTAGTTGTCTTCCTCCTTTTCCAGCAATGATAAGTTTTCTCTTCTTGGTCCAGTTTCTTCTTTGGGGACTCAATATCTTACACTTTTCTGACTTGTACTGTCTGTAAGTTCATTGATCCAGTAGATTTTAGCCATAGTAATAACCTGGACAGAACCTGCTTGGGAAAATTTTTCTAAGCTCACCATTCTGTGGAAGTTGTTAGTACTCACCCATAATCATTTTGTCTTCAGAATTTGGAACATGTTGGGTCCAGGAATTCAGCAGAAGCACTTACTTGTGCTATTTTATTCTTTTTGGATTTAATAGCAGCTTCCAGCTATTGTCTACTTTAAGCTTTGTGTGAAGAGAAAGATTGTACCTAAGAGACAGAAGCACTGTACTAGATGTTGCTCTCAAAACATAGGAGGAGGGAAAGAAGTTCTGAAGGAGCCATATAGCCTAGAAACTGAGTTCTTAGAAACTCAAGCTGCCTTTTATCTTACCTTCAACATAGAAAGTCAGAGATTTCAGTGACTTGTAAGCTCCAATTATATTCCTGTGCATGGGGCTCCCTTCCCCTTTGTCTTTCTGACCTTTTACATTAGGGACAGATGGGAAGATGTAACAAGAACACCTAGAGTTTGGGCCTGGGATTAAAAACTTCATTTTGTGATCATAAACATTCCACCACTTCCTGAATTTGATCTGAGGGGCAGAGGAAGTTAGGTTAGGAATTCAGAAACTTATAATTACTTCTAAGTTTGCTATCTAAACTCATCCTTTCCCACCCTCAGAATCCTATTTCTCAATTGTGTAGACAGCCTTACACTCTGTTCTTCTGGAGCATTTGAGTGTGGGGTATCATCTGTTTCTTATGTCTACTCCCAATGGAGATTTTCTCCTAGGCTCAAAACGATTTCATTGATGGGGGCACTGTGTAATAAGCTAATCAAGGTTGTTCATGTGTTCATACCCGAGGTAGAACTAGTAAGGGCTGAGTAGTAGTCAGTGCTCACTTGCTGCCAGTGGTATTGCTCTGAGGAGTTTCTGTCAATGTTGCCCACATATATAGTACACGGCCTCTCAGAAAGGCTCCAGACCAAAACTATTTGAGTCTCTATGTTAGCTAATCATCATTGAGCAACTATGTTCCATGGTTTGTGAGACATTCACTTCTCTGAGTATATGCATATGAGGGCCCCAGAAGAGAATTATCTGGAAGGAAGGTCCTAGAAGGGAAAACGTCTACTAGCATAATGGAAACCCATGGTTTGGCATGCTAATATTTTAACCTGTGCACTGAACTAACAGGAGAAAATGACACACTAAGAAACCTACCAATTATGCCAAATAAAGAGATATGGTGAAGGTCAGAGAAAGGACATTGATTTAATGGTAATCATGACAAGACAACAGATTATCACACCTTCAGAATACTAATCCATACTCGCCTACTTTTCTATTCACCCATGTCATTAGGTCTGTGTTGTATGTAGGAGTCCTCAGGCCTTCAGATCAGGAAGATCTAGGGGAAAGCCTAAGATTGGTCTGCCACTTGGGACATAAAATAACTAGTTTGATGAAAGCCCTTAGTAGTTTCCTACAAATATGTGGGTTTATCCTACTACATTTGATAAGTATCCCCTCACTAAATTATCTTTGGTTGGGTCACTTGCTGACATAGCAGCTGTCTAGTATCCCCATTGTGACTTCACTTTATTCTACTGAACAAGAAATGGAGAAGGAGAGACTGACCACCACACATTTGCATCTTTCTCAATGAGCAGTGAATGGCAGGGGAGTATTTAAGATGTTCCCCATGTTCTCAGTTAGCTAGTACCACCTGGGATTCCAGCTCAAATCTTGATAAACAGATAAAAAAAGTTACACGTAGCTTGTTGTGCTAGATTCACAGCTAGAGAGATAGATGAGAAAGTGGAAGGGCTTGGTGTGATAGCCACAGGTTGACATGAAGCACAATTCAAAGGAAGTGGAGATGAAGCGAGCTACCTGGAGGGAAATGGAGAGGCAGCTGAAGATGATGAGCACCTAGAGAGAGAAGATGGAGCTAATTCGAGGCTTCCTGGACATCAAAGTATCCCATCTGAGGTAGAACAGTCTGGCTGTCTAAAGCCACAGAAAGAAGTTGGAAGAGCATCAGTAAATGCTCTTGCCCATTTCTAGGGAGCTCCCAGAATGCCAGGGTAAGATTTGGCAACTTCTCAGAGCACTGCTGTTGAGCACATCTCAGATCCCTTTCTATCATGATAATTGACACTAGAGAGGAGCAGCAAGTGTTGTTTGAGGTGATTGCAACTCACTATGTGGAGCCTGTTCTGCAGCATTGTGGAGTGTGGTCTCTCAGGATGCTTAGGGCAAAGATAATATAGCTGGTGTCAAAGAATGCAATCTACTTGGAGTAGGTATTTATAGATGGCACGTGCCTGAACACAACAAGCTGATAATGAGCTGCTAGAGGTAGTTCCCTAAAGATCTAACAGCCAAAACTGGAGAGGCAAACCCAGAGTTTTGAACCACATCAGCCCACCATTCCAATTGCTTCTAGCATAGTACTGGCTACCCATTTTCACACCCATGACCTTGTTGCCCTGATTGTGCCCCACAATCCCTCACAACTTTTACTCTTTCACTTTTTCTATGCTTTCTTGTCCTTGCTAAACAGTTTTGTATGCCAGTATTAACTGTTGTTGCTACCCAATTTCCTGCCACTGCAACTCAGCAATTACAGTCACAATTACCATTTCCCTGGTATCCTAGTCTCTGCTACTCTTTTCTGCTACCATAATTCATAATACCATGGTTCCAGCCACCTGATCCATGAAACCCTTGTCTCTGATACCCCATCCCCAAACAAAGTAAGTGATGAGTGGTTACAGACAGTCGACTTGGATACTCCTCTTGCAGGCACATTGGGACAAGTAATTCCTCAGGTATTTAACACGAGGGACTAACTGGCAGTGGAAAGAAAAGACGTTACTCAGAGATGACTAAAATCCAAGGACATGACTTATAACTTGTTGCTAGCAAAAGAAGGCCCTAAGGTGAATGTTAATGAGAAAAGAAAATTCTACATAAATTATTGGGGATGATATAAAAGGCTTAGCTTAATCTCTTCTACTAGTATTCTGAATTATTTTATGACATAGATATGGAACTACTTTGCATTTTAAAAGTTATATGAAGATACAAATTATGTGGTACTTATATTAATTGGTGGAATAGTTGCATAGGATCACATTAATGATATTAAATAGTTTATGCTCTGTGATATGGTCATGAGCCTGACTTTGGCAATATTAATTGAGCTTTCTAACAACAAATGGAATTTCATTGTCAAATACTACAAGGAGATTACGGATGCTGGTACCAAAACAAAAGCTGGAACAAGAAAACTGAATAAAGCTACAAGTTTGAAGGGAGGGGTCAGTGTCAAGGTTATGATAAAAGAGAAATTATTCACCATGGAATCTTGGAAGAATAGAATGTGTTTTGTTGAATTACTAGCTTTTAAAACATTCTTAGAAAGCAGAACATTGTTTTTATTCTTGCTATTTGGAACCTCTTTAATGAATGGTTTAAAAAATTAATAAAATAAATTTGAAAATTCACTGGTGTGAATTTTCAACTCAAAGTTGCCTTGAGATGCAGGCAGGCCGCATTCCTTTTCTATTAAATTAATGGAATAAGCTTCCTTTGAATGTTTGGACAGTCCATGACACTTGTTCCAGAACAAGAAAAGATAGTAGAGAGAAAAAAAATAGGAAGGAGACTCAAGGCTGCTGAAATTAGCATATTTCCCATTTGGACTTTAATGGAATTTATCTACAAAGAATAAGAATTTCATCTTAACATAAGAATTTCAAAAAGATGTTCTACAATATAGCTTCTAAATGTAATTTTTAGTGCTGTTGGATTATTTGAAAACAAAAGTTTACAGAAAACTTTAAATTTCAGAAAAACTGTAATGTTCCAATAAACAAGTAGAAGAAAAATAATTTTAAAATTCATGGTTCAAATCAAACCCTAGCAAGAAAGTCTGAGAGTCACTTATCTAGAAACAGTAAGTGGCACTGTGGCTCAAGTGGTAGAGTGCTTCCCTGGAGCTGAAGAACTCAGGGATATGTTACACCCTGGTCTTGATTTCAATCCCTATGACTGACAAAAATAAACTTAAAAGAATTAAAGCATTGGGGCCGGGAAGGAGATTCAGTGGTAGAGTGCTTGTCTTGCATGCATGATGTCCTGGGTTCAATTCCTCAGCACCACATAAGCAGAGAAAAGTGGAAATGGCATTGGGCTCAAGTGGTAGAGCACAAGTCTTGAGCTGAAGAGCTCAGGGACAGCACCAAGACCTAGAGTTCAGGCCCCCTACCACAACCACCACCAACAACCAATTAAAGCATCAAATAACCTGAAAATGATGTCCAGAATAATGAGTATCGCATTATCCGTTTACATGACTTAGTGACTTGAAACCTAGTTTACCAGGGGAGGTGGTGGGCAACTTTTGTGTGCCAAAACCTGCAAAATTATTTTGTACTTTCCCAGGGAGGAAGAAAGGAGAGAATGGAGGGAGGAAAGTAGCTGTTTGTTGACCTTGCCTTTTGGTTCAGTGATTGTTTTCTGGAGTCAAATTCAGAGAAATTCTGCTTGCAATCCTCGTTGCATTGGGAATTAAGAAGCCATGTCCTGGAAGTGGTTTTGTCTAGTCCTTGGCCTGGTTCCAACCACCACTGGATAAGCCAAGTCCCAGTTCATGACCAAGATGCCTTGAAGACTACTGATCCACTGGGCAGGTGGACATAACCACAGCCAGAAAAGGCAAAAAATGCAATGCCAAGGGCAGCGCTGGAAATCAACACCAGGCAGAGGGTTTTTATATATTTTTATTGTAAATGTGCTGCATATAGAGTTTACAATTACATGAGTATGGTAATGAGTATATTTCCAATCGAGCATTGTTACCTACTCCTTTGTTTTTCCCCTACTATCCCTTTCCTCCCCACCTCTCCAACTCCTCCTTCCTTTACCCCTGCCTGACATTGTAAATTTATTTTCGACACAGTGTCCTGCACATCTCACCATCACAATGGGTGAACCTCCATCCACATTTATGCATTCTGCTATATCCCTTACACTCCCCAAATTACAAAAATGTATATACAAGATGCAGAACACTGGAATCAAATACAGTGAAAACAAGGGTTATACTGTGATGGGATAAACCTACAAAGGAATCACATAGCGCATTATAAGTATATTAAAAACAAAAGCAAGAAAGGAAAACCCACTGTGTCTCTGATTTGGGGTACATTTCGCTTATCATCATCTTATATGGTCAGATGTGCATTAGCCTTTGATCTTCTCTGCTTGTCCTAGACATGTACTAGTCCTTGCAAACAAAGAAAACCATGGGACCTATATTTTTTGGGGGCTGGATTACTTCATTTAATATCATTTTTACCAAGTTTATCCATTTCCTAAAAAATGGGGCAATGTCATTCTTTCTGATGGAGGCATAGATTTCCATTTTCTCTCTCTCTCTCTCTTTATATACAACTATATGTATATATATATATATATATATATATATATATATATCACATTTTCTTGATCCGTTCATCTACTGAGGAGCATTGAGGTTGGTTCCATATCATAGCTAAGGTGAATAATGCTGCAATAAACATGGTTGTGCTGGGAGCTTAAGTATGACCTAGTTTGTGATCATTTGGGTAAATACACAGAAGTGGGATTGATGGGTCATAGGGCAGGTCTACGTGGAGTATTTTGAAGTACTCCCATACTGAATTCCTAGAACCTAAAATATGTTCAGATTTACTAAATATTTATCCCATTCCTTTTTTTTCTTTTTGTTGGTAGTGGGGCATCATTTCTGGGCCTGGGTACTATCCCTGAGTTCTAAGCATGGGCACAATCCCTGAGTTCTTTAACTCAATGTGTACACTTTACCTCTTGAGCCACAGCACCACTTTCTTTTTTTCTGGTGGTTAATTGGAGATAAAATTCTCACAGACTTTCCTGCCTGGGATGGCTTTGAACTGTGATCCTCAGAAATGAGCTTCCTGAGTATCTAGGATAACAGGCGTGAGCCACGAGTTTAATCCATTTCTTTACTCTATCCTCAACCCCCTTTAACCAGAAACCAAATCCTAATCACAATCTGAGTTAACAACAAATGGTTAATGTAAGTAAAATTGTTTGAATTCTATTGAATCACTCAATTTTTTTGCTTCTACTTCTTAGTGGAAAAGTAAATTTTACCCTAAAGCTTATTCTTCCCTAATCCTAACAAGAACTAAAACAGTAACTCACAGTTTAAACCAAATTATATCTGAATGTTTAAAATTACACCTACATTGGTTTTCATTCATTCTAACTTTGATGCCATTCATTCTTCTTAAAATATGTTGCAGTTTTACACAATATCTTACATCTTTTTTCTTATCCTAACCCCAGCTCTAACTGGAACACCTTGCCTAATCCTAAGCCTACATATAACTGAATCATAATATTAATAGCAAGCCTCTATTTCACATTTATCATATCTCTTGCTCAGAGTGTAGGTCTAAATTTTACTTGCATTTTGAACCTAAATTTTTAAAGTTTTAAAGTGTTTTTCTATTTCATTTTCCATTTATATTTTCTATTTATATATCTATGTCAGGTTTTATTTTTCATTAATTTTTAAATCTTATTTTATTGTAAAGAGGCTTACAAAGGGATTACAATTACATGTGTAAGGTAATTCGTTCTTTTCTTGCAGAGCATTGTTATCCCCTTCTTTGTAGTTGTCCCACTATCCTTTCCCTCTCCTACCTCCCTCAGTCTTCTCTCTCGATGGTGTAAAGTTCATTCTCAATAGAGTGTGTTGTGAGTATCATTGTTTCAATGGGTCATCCTGTGTTGAACCTAAATTTTCTGTTACTCTAACCCTAATTCTAATTCTGTCTGGGATCCTAACCCTAACCAAAATAATAATGATAGCTCAATTCAGAAGTTAACTGAAAATACTCAAGGTTTTGTTCATCCTGTTAATCCACTGTACATCTTGAATTAAGTTGCAGTTCACATTAAATTTTCCAAATTAGATTATATGTGCATATATAAAGATGTAATTTGATGTGAAAAATAGAAGATCTTTGGAGAAAAGAGTAATAAAAAGGAAATGGAGTATAATCAAAAGTTTTAAATATATTATGGAAAGAGCATAATGAAAATGCCACTACTGAAAATTAATAACCATTAACAAAATAACTAAAAATTAATAAATACATAACACTGCCTTCCAGTGTTCTTTTTTTTGGGGGAGGGTCCGGTCGTGGGGCCTGAACTATGGGCCTGGGCGCTGTCCCTCAGCTCTTCAGCTCAAGGCTAGCACTCTACCACTTGAGCCACAGCGCCACTTCCGGCTTTTTTCTTTTTGCTTATGTGGTGCTGAGGAATAGAACCCAGGGCGTCAGGCATGCAAGGCAAACACTCTACCACTGAGTCCATTGGTCTATTGAAAAAATACATGTGTTAGATAAACTTTGTTTATGCAAATTTATATTGTTATTGGCTAATTATTTAATTTAATGAATAAAAATCAAATAAGATTCCATGACAGAAAATATAAACAATTACTTAGTAATTGCTTGAGAAAAAGTTGTAGTAATGAGTTTTAGGAAATTAAACTAAATTTCTATTTCTCTACAAAGCAATGATTTAGGGTTAGTAATCTAGTATTTCTAGTAAGTTTAGAGAACATAACTGGCATGAAATACAATGAACTGTACATCTTTTGTCTTGCATGAGTGATATTTTAAACATTGTATTTTATTCAAATATATACTTAGGTTTACTTTTTAAAAATAAATGCAATTTTATCTCCTTTCAGAACAAGTACTTACCCTGCAATTAAATGTATTACTATATTCAGATATTTGAATGCTAAGTTTTCTGTTTAATATATGATCTAAATATTCAGAATGACATGATTTTTGTATTTGTAAATGTCTAAGCTCTAGGATTTTTGCTTCATCAATATAAATTATCTCATGAGTTTGTTGTGAAGGCTCCAGTAACCAGTGTGGTCAAAAACATTTCTTAAATTATAAATTTAAAAACTAATCATTTTTAGCCTTTTATTATATCAGTTCTTGTCTCTTAACAGCAATTAAACTAAAATAAATACTATTTTTAAACATTTCACTCACATTGTAAATAATGTTAACATAGTTCACAAAGAGACTAATCATTTCAAAGTCACCATATTTGATGATCTTAGTGTGACGAATGTAGAGAGTATAAGAACCTTATACTCAATAATAGTTTCGGTTAAATTAAATTAAATCATATATCTGGATTTCTAATTTGGAGGTAAATCACATGGAAATAGGAAAATAAAAAGAAAAATAATTACTTTGGGATTATTTTCTTCTTAAAATTATTTTTTTATTGTGAAAATACCGTACAGAGGGGTTACAATTACATGGACAAGGTAATGAGTACATTTCTTATCAAGCATTGTTGCCTCCTCTTTTGTTTTCCCTTCCCATACCTTCCCATTTCCACCCCCCAGCCAAAGTTGTAAAGTTCGTTTTTCGACATAATGACTTGTCCATCTCATTGTTGCAATCAGTCCACCTGTATCCCTAATATTATGAAGCAAAAATATCTCTAAGAAATATACTTTTCAATGAAGTGTTTCAATACTTGGGTAAAGGGAATTATGCTCTAATATAAAATTTATCTCAAATTAGAAATTCTGCAACTAATCTAATGTATGTTTTCCTACACAAAATGCTGTGTCTTCTATTCTTGTCATTTGATGTAAATTATATATTTCATTTGTGACATGTTCCCTACTTACATTTATTACAAACTTCTATAATTTTACAAATCATGCCTGTACCCATTAATTTATGTAATTTAATATTCAAACAAAATTATCTTTTTTCCTGTCTCCCACAGGGAAGGATGAGGTGCTGCAGTATATTAAATGAAAGCACTCTAAAAGAGAGTCTGTATGGAATGGAAATTTGAAACATGAGGATGGGATCATGAGCATTTTCTATTTTGCTGAACAGTACAGTACTTTCCTACAGTACTTTCCTACCATTTGATCACACAGGGAAAGCCACAAAATTTGAAGTTCATATGAACGAATTACATTCCTAAAAGATGTGGCAACCTGCTCAAAAGTTCGATCTTATCACTAGTACTTTGTGCTTGCTGGCTGATCTATTTCTCCATCATATGTTTCATATTATTAAGCACATTAATAATTTAGCTGTCACTACATTTCAAGAGACTCCTGAAATCACATCTATTGCTGTGTAACATTCAGAAGAGAGGAATAAGTTTAAACTGATCTCTGATTCCTCCCTTTGGCCTTCAATATGCTAATTAATTTTCAAAACAATCGCGTTAGATATTAGTTTATTTTCCCTATTTAATTAGAGATTAAGCAATTGTTTTTCGCAGTAAAAAGTGATGACAATGGTATCAGAGCTCTGATATGAGCACCCCCTCCCTAATAAGTAATGCTCTATTGTCTATAAATATGGAAGCCACACTAAAATTCTCTCTCTCTCACTCTCTCTCTCCACACACACACACACACACACACACACACACACACACACACACACATACACACACACATGCAAACACACACAGCTGCTACCCAGAAACATCAGAGATCAGTTCCATTCCTTTGTAATTATAGTTGATTGGTGTTTTCTACATTGATTTGTCTTTGCTTCAGGATCTTGCCTGGACCTGTATGTTTCCCTGAGTTCAAGTCCCTTCTTCTTAGTATAGTGGGTGTCTTTGTATGCTTCAGGCCAATTAACAGTAACCTGAATACAATACCTACAATCTTGACATTCAAGTCAAACTCCATGAATTAATATTATTCCAAAATTCTAAAATGTATTGGATCTAGAGACCAAAAAAAATCCACCTTGTTATTTTAGTAGGAATTGACATCATGAAATAGAAGAATATTGATCAGGAACTGAGGTAAGAGAACGGGAGTATGTGGAAAAATGCCGAATATTGTATGTGAGTTAGAAATACAGAATTACATTCTATGGGCCCATTATTGAAAACTTGCCATCTTATATTGAAAGCTCAATTTACATATACAGTTTTCCAGTTACTTTGCTTACCTATCATTTCTGAACATAAATCCTCTTATGAATTTTTATAGTATCTTTGAATATATCACATGATTTGCAGGTACTTATCATCTTAAGGAAAGACAGTCTACTTCTACATCTTACATTCTGTGTCAAACCCTTATTTTTATTTCCCTGTTTGCTGAAAAAATGTATTCCTGGAAACAGGATATTGTCAGCAAATCTGGGTATAATTTTCATTTTGTAAACTTCAAATATAATGTAAACTTTGTATTGACTAGTCATTTTCTAATAATAAGTGATATTCATGAACACAATCTTTTGGTGCCTTTAAGTCAATTGAGAATTCGTGTGGTAGTCCTTGAGTCTAATTGTCTTAACCATTATATTATTTATATATGAACATGTGCATTGCACTTTTATATTTTTATATGTAAAATAGTTTCCAGGGGTTTATGTTAAAGTGATAATGGAGGGGGGGTGGCTTCCAGTTCCAAACCTTATATTTCATTAAAAGTACTAGACACATGATGTTTACTGGAGCAATATAAAAGATGAGAACATATTTCTAAAGAGAATGCATTTATTGATTAAAACATATAATAAAGTAAAATAGGTTTCTTGCTTGAGACTGCATAAATTACATATGAATGTAGATCAAGATGAGGCTCAGAGATAAATTCGTATTTATATTACTGAGATTTATAACACAATATAAGAAATATAGGTATTTTAAGGAATTGGTCATTCAAAGATATGTAATGGATGAAGAATGGAATTGAAAATAGCAGAGGAAATCAATTCAACATGCAAGTATTATGATTTTTTAATATTAATATGAAAGAAATGGAGCTTTTGCCTTTCTGAAGAAGAATGTTTAGCCAGTAATTTCAATATAAGGCATAAGTTGCTATGAGTCTAAAGTCCTTTCCTCCAGGATATTCCCCAGTACTATACTCGTCCTCTGTAGAGTAAGAAGTAATTATTTTCATTAGCTTTGCTTAATACTAATTTACTTGTAGCAAATAGGTTAAAATGTCTTCTCTATTTCTCTTAATGTAATAACAAATATTTCTCTATTTCTGTCTCTTCATAGAAGCCTGAAATAACTACTTCAAAATAACACAAGCAGAAAAACAAAAATAACCTGATACAACCATCACAAATCCCAAATTATGTGAAAAAATCAACAATATATAAAATAAATTTGAGGAAGAGGAAAAACAATGGCAGAATAACAACAGAAAATTTCCCTAACTCTCTAGAATGAACCAGAGATTTAGAGTCCTTGCCAGTACTCCACTTCTAGAGGGTCACACCAAGATAGCTATAATTATAGATATAAAGCTATAATTATAGATATAATTATAGACATAAAATTTATAAGAAGATTTTATACTATCTTCACTAGAAAACAGAAATCTTTGAAAACGTGCCCAGCCAGGCAGGTGACTGCTGTGACTCTATTGGCCAACATATTCAAAAGCACATCTGCAGTGTAGAAATAAAAGGGCCACATAGAAAAAAGTAGGAACAGAAATGTACATCAGAGAAAGCCACATGCATACACAGAGACAATTCAACATACCATTGGACAGTCCGAACTGTCACTGGAAGCATAAGTATTAACATCACAACATCTCACCACAAGTGATTTATACTTCTACACTTAATTGTATAGACAAAAACCTAATTCCAGAAAAAAAAATCAAAACAGAAGACCAAACCAACACCTGGCAAATCAACCAAGAACATAGAGAATCAATTATTAACATCATAGTTTCCCCAAGAGAAAACCTCCAAATGGACACAACCAATCAGAAAAAAAATACAAGAAAAATTATGTCAGGGTACTTCAATTCACACAGTAAATAACCAGGCATTAGAACAGACAATCAAGGACCTAGAAGATAGTTATCAAAATACATTTCAAATGCTGCTGAAAATGTGATTAATGAAAAGATAGAAAACCTCTACAAGGAAATTTGTGAACCAGATGAGACAAAACAAAAATTAGCAAAATAATTCATGGTGATAAGAAACAAAGATAAATAAATTCTGAGAAGTAAAGGGAGTCCAAGGAAAAAATGGATGCCTAGTTAAAAGATATGAGACAAGACACAGCTAAAAAAACAACCTTTGAAACCTCCCCACTCAAAGAAAAAATGTACAGAAATTCCATACAAGACCTAAAACTAATCTTTAATAAAGAGATAGAAGCCCTAAAAAAGGACCAATTAGAAGTCAGGGAAATCAAAAACAAAATAGAAAGTCTCCACATAAATGACATGGAAGATAATCTCAGGGTCAAAGACAAAATAGGTTTAACAGGAAAGAGGAAATTATAATTTAGAACAAATACAAGAAATAAGAAATGATATTGCCAGAAATACAAGACTCATTTAGAAATCAAATTTTGGGTAGATAGGTATCAAGAATGAGAAGAGCAGGAAACTAAATGGATGGGAAACATATTACAGAAATATAACAGAGAACATGCCGAACATCCAGAGAGATAGGCTCATTCAGAAAAGAGAAAACTTTAGTACACCAAACAGAGAAGTCTAGAACTGAATAATCAACCACTACATTATAATCCATTAGAAGATCATTAAAGATCAAGGAAAGGATTCTTAAAGCTGCTACAGAGAAAAGACTGATTATTTATAAAGGATATACAGTGTGATAAATTACAGGTATTTTAGCTGATATGGCAAAAAGGAGAGCCTGGCATGATATATGACAAACATTAAAGGTAAACAACTACCAATCGTTAATACGGGCCCAAGCCAAACTTCTTTGCATTTAAAGGAAATATAAAAATATTTCATTACAAAACAACTTAAAGCAATGTATCTCCACCAAATCAGCAGGATAGAAGTTAATCAAATATATCCTACATAGAGAAGATCAAGAAGAACAGCAACTGATTATGGAAAATGCTCCCTATCAGAGAACAAAGTAAGTAGATTAAGAGTAGATGAGGCACAGCTCCTAACAGCAAATGTATAACATAGCAGGACTTATCAGGCAATTCTCAGTCTTAACTCTACATCAGTGGACTTAAATTTCCAAATAGAAGACATAGATTAAATAGTGGTATCAAAAAACACGTCACATCCATCTAGCATCTACAAAAGACATATTTTATTGACAAAAACAAACACATACTCAAACTGAAAGGCTGGAAGGAAAATTTTCAAGCAAATGGACACCATAAACAGGCTGCAGTAGAATTACTAACATAAGATAAAATAGAATTAAATTAAAATTAGTACAAAGAGACATTACATATTGATAAAGACAACGCTCAATTAGGAGGATATAACATGTCTAAATATCAATAGCTTGAATCCTGGAGCATTCCACATCATCAACAAATACTACTTAACCTAAAAACACATCTCAACACATCATTGTCATCCATGAATGACCCATCCAGGCAAAACTCAACCAAGAAACTACAGACTTAAATAACTACATTGACCACCTAGCCCTAACAGACATCTACGGAATATACATTCATCATCAGAATACACATTCTTCACAGCAGCTCATGGAAGATTATCCAAAATAGAACATATCCTATGTCACTCAGAAATTTTGTCCAAATTGAAAGAAAAATTACTTGAATTCCCATATCTTGTCAGACTGTAACAGAATAAACTTAGAATTAAACAGCTAAAGCAAAAAAAAAAAAAAAAAAACATTGTAAAACCCATGAAGACTGAATAACACGTTGTTGAATGACCAGTGGGACACTGAAGGGATTAGAAAAAAACTGAAAGTTTCTGGAATTTAACAAAAATGAACACATACAATACCAGTTTCTCTGGGACACAGGGAATGCAGTAGTTAGAGGAAAATTTATAGCTCTGAGTGCCTACTTCAAGCAATTGGGGAAATCTCAAATAAATATTTTAATGATGTACCTCAAACTCCTTGAAAACAGGAGCAAGCCCTAACCCAAAGCAGTAGACAGAAACAAATTTTAAAAAATCAGAAATAAATAAAGACAAAATAAAACATTGAAAGAATAAAAAAAACCAGAGTTGCTTTTTTAAATAAATTAACAGACTTGACACAACCATACCAAGTCTGAGTAAGAAGAGAACTTATATAGATAAGTAAATAAAAAGCCAGCAGATTGAGAGAAGATCTTTACTTGCTCTGCAACACACTATGGCCTCATATCTCAAATATATTTAGAGCCCCAAAAGTTAAATCCCCCCAAATAAAAACATATCCGCAAAGAAATAACAACTCTCTTAATAAGTGGGCTAAAGATTTAAGGAGAGACTTCTCTGAAGAAGAAATATGCATGGCCAATAGACGCATGAAGAAATATGCAACATTTCTGGCCATAAAAGAAGTGTGAATCAAAGCAACATTGAGCTTCCACCTCACCCCAGTTAGAGTGACCATTATGAAGAAAACTAAAAATAACAGATGCTGGGCTGGTGGGGATGTGGCCAAAAAGGAACATTACTACAGTATTGGTGAAAATGTAAACTTGTTCAAATACTCTGTAAAGAAGTATGGAGGTTCCTCAATAGAGCTCCCTTATGAGCCAGCAATGAGGGATCAAGAAAATGTCATATATGTTCACAACAAAACTCTATGCTTCCATCAGAATGAATGACATTGCCCCATTTGTAAGGAAATGGAATCACTTCGAAAATATAATAAGTCAAACAAGCAAGACTCAAAGAATCATAGGCCACCGATTTTCACTCCTTTGGAAACAATAGAATATGTCTACAATATTCACAATAGCTCAAAAGCAATATGCATATCACCATATAAAATAATGCTTATCGAAATGAGTTCCAAGAAATGGATACAAGATGATTGTATAGTGAGCTGTTTTGGGTTATTTGTATTTAGTTTTTACCCTTTGGTTTATTCCTTGTACTCACTGTTTTTTATTTCTGTACACTTTGTCTTATACATGTTTATCTGATTTGGAGAAAGGGAAGAAAAATCACAGAAATGGTGGCACAAAGATTAACCAAAGCAAAAGTGATATACACTAGACACTATGTTAGAAATTAACTTTACAACTTTGGGGGAGTGGGATGTCAGGGTTGGAGGAAGCAAGAAAAAATGGGGAAGGGTTAACACTTTAAAATTGTACTCATTACTTATGTAACTGTAATGACCCCTCTGTATATCACTTTCATAATAAAAAAAATAAGAGGACTCACTCAAATAGAGAAAATTAGAGACAAAATGAGACAACACAACAGAAATAAGCAAAATTGAGAATGTTATAAGAGAAGACTTTGAAAACCTTATGCCAATAATCTCGAGAATCCTGGAGAAATTGATGCTTTCCTATACTGAATCTGAAGCAAGAAGTAACACATAAGAAGTAATGAATATTAAATGTCAATAAAACACTTCCCATTCCAGAAAAAGCTAGGATTCAATGAATTTACCATGAAATTAAGGCCTGCAAAGAACTTACAATATGCAGGTCTAATTCTTCAATGGAATGGAAAGGGAAAGGGAATTATCAAACACATTCTATGAAGATAGAATTACACACTTCCCCAAATCACATAGGGACTCACCAAAGAAAGAGAACTCTTTGATAAGCATTAAAACAGAACTTCTTAATAAAATTCTCACCAGCCAATTTCAGTAACTAACAAAAAATACATATAGTATGATCAAATAGGGTTCATCCTAAGATACAATTTGATTCAATATTTTTGTCAATAACCATAGCACAAACCATCAGCAGAAGCAGGGGTGAGAAACACATGATCATCTATATGGATATAGAAATAGCTTTTAAAAACCTCCAATACCCCTTTATGATTAAAAAAGTCTGAGAAGCTAGGAATGCATGGAACACTCCTCAATATAATACAGAGTATGGTTATGATAGAGATAATTAGCCTTTACCTAACGGTGGAAGCATTAAGACAAAATCACGAATGAGACAAGGATGTTCGCTCTCTACTACTCGTCAAAATGGTAGTGGACTTTCTAGCAAGAGCAATTGGAAAGAGAAAAAAAGGGGATACAAATAGGGAAGAAGTAAAACTATCCCTTTTTACAGATGAAATGATCCTGTATTTAGAAGTGCTTATAGCTTCCTCCCTCAAGTTAGTAAAGGTGATGCTAACCTTGAGTTATGTAGCACGGTATAAAACTCACAAGAATCAGTTTTTCTGTGTTACCAACAATGGGAAGAACCAACCTGAAATCCAAAATACAACCTCATATGTATTAGCCTCAAAATCAAATCAAATCTAATCTAAACTAAACTAAACAACAATAAAACTAGGAATTAATTAATTTAACTAAAAATGTGAAGGGACTCTACTGTGAAAACATTCAAATCTAAAACGGGAAATTGAAGGAGATTCAAGGATATGGAAAATCTTTCAATGTTCCTGGTTGGAAGAATTAAAGTGGCAAAAACTGCAATACTGCCCCAAACAATTGACCATGCGATACTCATCAAAATCCTAACAATATTCTTCAATGCAGTAAAGAAAGCAATCCAAATTTAATATGGAATTACAAAAGTACACATGAAACAGAAGACATAGAAATGAACTCATGGGCCGATAATCATCACACACACACACACACACACGTACATGTGCGCGCGCGCAAGCGCACACTGGAATTCTATTCACCCATCAGAAAGGATGACTTTTCACCAGTATTAAGGAAAATGAAAGGCTTGGGAAAATTATACTAAGAGAAAAGAGAAAGGAATGCAGACTCTGAGCAATATAGATTTCATGGATTCATTCATGGTAGCTAGAAGGTGCCCACAAATTTACAAGTAAACAAGACAGATTCTACCTCATCCTAATTAGAATGGCCATTATCAAGAAAACTAGCAATAGAAAATGCTGGCATGGATGTAACCAATTGGGAACTCTATTACACTGTTGGTGGGAAACTAAACTTGTTCAACCACTGTGGAATGCAGTACGGAGTTTCCTGAAAAGACTAAACATTGATCTCCCTTTAGACCCAGTAATTACCCTCATTGGCAGTAATCCAATAAATAACAAACAAGCTCACATGAAAACTACCAGCATAACCATGTTCTGGGCCCAGGCCCAGAGTTCAAGGACTGGAAAAAAAAACTTACAACTGCTGGTATTTGTTTCCGCAAATATGAACCTTTTGAGATAGGATAGCAAATCATTCTATTTGCAGTAGCTAGAATAGGACTTAAATGTAGTGGTTGACAAAATGGCTTCTTTGTTGAATGTTAGTAAATGATGTAGGCAGTCCAAGAAAAGGGAGATTTTTGTTGTTGGCCGAGGGGCTTGGAGTATGGACTTGGACACTGTCCCTGAGCTCTTCAAGTCAAGGTGAGTGCTCCACCTCTTGAGCCACAGTGCCACTTCTGGTTTTCTGGTGGTTAAATGGAGGTAGGAGTCTCAGGAACTTTCCTGCCTAGGTTGGCTTTGAACCGCCGTCCTCAGATCTCAGCTTCCTGAGTAGGTAAGATTACAGCTGTGAGCCACTGGCACCAGGCTAAAAATGGGGGATTTTTTGAAAAGAAAATTGACCTCATCACCTGTGTCTAAACCTCAGATATCACTATTAGAACACTTCACCCTCTACTCATTTCATCAGACATTTGTAAATTTTCTCTTTTCCTTCATGTGGGAATACTGCGGTCAGTATTAACTCAGCTGTGGGACTGGATCAATTGTATGGTAATTGCTAGCACCTAAATCAAGAACTGTTAGATCAAAACAAATGAAGCTCTCATTTGGAATAATTATTTACTCTTGTTTTTAATTTAATTTTATTTTATTTGAGAACATACTGTACAGAGATACTCTTTTATTACAAATCTGTGCTTGATTACTTCCTAATGTGATGTTGGACCTCCTAACAGAGTGATGGCATTTTCTTTCTCTTCAGCCTTCTTCCACATGTCGTCAAATATTTAAGAATTCAAATATTTCCATTGATAATTCATTAAGCTGACCTCTAAGAAAATGTGCATTTCTGGAATTTGGTCTGCTGTCTTGTTCTTATATGTGCAGGCTTACTATGATTTATTTGTTCTGCAAGGAATTTTATTTTCCAATTTTTGTGTGACCAATTTTAGTCTCTCTGATCAGTCTTCCTGACCCTCTCTCTGGGGTCTCATTTCAGTCTGCCTCATAAAAAATATATTAGTTATCATCTAAATAACCCTCAGCTTCTCTTTTTTTGCCTGATTTTAAGTAGGCTATGATAGCAGACCTGACTGGCTGTACTAACTGGAATTTTTTTGTTTGTTTGATTGTTTGATTTGTGTGTATGTGTGTGTGTGCGTGTTTAGTTTTAGAGGTCTAGGATTACTATTCAAGGTATTAGCGTCTCTGGGCCCCAGTGATTCCCTGGCCTAGAGTCAATTGGTTTTTCCCTGGAAGATACAAAGAACTGGTGACTAAATTCCTGTTAAATTGTCTCAAAATGAGGCAATCAGGCATCTTTACAAAGCCATGAATAACTCTGTAGTAATACACTTACAGAAATGGTCTATCAAGATGGCTTTTCAAGGTTGACTGTGAAAAATGTTCATTTTCAAGTAACCACCATAAAGCAGATCACAAGCCTGGAAGCAGACTTTTGGAAGGGAGGTTCCACATCCTTCCTTCTCTTATGATAGATCAAACCATAATATTCTGCAGTTGTGGCCAGCCTGGAGCACATTTTCCCAAGGATATTCTGTAGTGTAAAAGAGGACCAGCTATCAAAATAAAGGTGAAAATACTTTTCTACTTCAGACTGATTTATCTTGCTTATATCTGTTGTTATTTCCATTACTTCTAACACATGGATAAATTATATTAGTATTAGACAACTGGCAAAGGATTAATGGCAAAGAATTACTTTCATAATACCAACATAATACACTTAACCCAGTTATGGAAAATTAAATCTAACTGTAGAAACAATATCAGGAATATAAAATAAGCCTCAATATGCATAATCTGGCCTACATACACCATCATCTAATCAGAAATTAAGTCTCTCTATAAATATTTATTTGGTACAAAATCATAAAAATTTAATTAATGAATATGACTTTTAAGTATCATCTGAAGTACTCCTCATGCATATAATTGTATATACTTGTATAGATGTCACCTAGACAGAAATTTAACATTCATGTAGAAATCAAATTTCCACAACTTAAACTTGATGAGAGGGGTAATTCCCTCGTGTATTGTGTGGTGTGAATTTTACCACAGTTCTGAATCCTTCCACCTAAAACCGAGTCATGTGAAATAATTTATTATTTGATGTTAAGATGAGTGTTAAGTGTAGAATACACTTTGAATTATTACATTAATTCACAGAAATAAAACAATAATGATAAATTATTTGTTTAAATTCTAATGTTTCTCAGTTTTACAATTCATGAAATATATCATTAAAATTAGTTTCACTTTATTCTTTTCTATAGCTGCTAAAATTAAAATTATATATTAAACATTCAATATTAAGAAATCAAAAATAAATACCATTATAAAAATGATATATTATTTAACTGTGATTTGAATTATAGTGCTAACAAATTGTGATGTAAACAACATTTAATAGAATTATGGGTAATACTTTTTAAACTTACCAGCTTGTTATTTGTTACCTAATTGTGTCATTTGTTATTGTTGGTCCAAGTCATCCCTTCAACTTGCTTAATTTTCTATTTTATCTCTATTGGTTTGCTGATTGTGCATTTTGTTTTCCCTTTTTAATGACTGACATGAGGCTGAAAATCTGTGTGCTAGTTTATTACTTCCTATGTAAAAGTAACATTTCTGGTCTCCACAGCTGTTTTATTGCACTATACTACAGTATTTCCCCCTTTCCTATCTCCTGTATTGCTGCTCTCATATATTTTAATTTTATTTAAATTCTATTGTTAAGGTAAAGTACAGAGTGGTTATACTTACACAAGTAAAGTAAGGAATTCATTTCTTTTCTAACTTGTTACCCCTTCTACAATTTTTCACCCTCTTCCCTCCCAACGTCCCCCCCAAGATTATTTCCAACATATTGTCTTGTGAGTATGACAGTTGCATAGGTTACTCATTTGTCCTTTGTCTCACCATTTTGTTTTTTCTCTTTCCATTCCCAAGTTCAAATCAACATATTTACAATACCCAGGGCATCAGATTAAAATACAGTGACTTCAGGCGATAAACCATAGGTGGGGAAAACACAAACGGATAAAAACAAATCACATAGTACATTAAGAACAACAAAATGATAAATTAACAAAGTTAAATCAACATTTGTTGATTTAAATTTGAATCTCCTTATAGAGTCATATGTACATAGCTATTGAGCTATTCTGCTCAACTATTAATATTATCCTTGATGTACACAATACTGGTCCCCTATTACCCAGTAATCCCACTTCTGGGCATTTACCCTAGTGACCACAAACAAGGCCACACTAAAGCTACCAGCCCAATTATGTTTATCACAGTAGTATTTACCGTAGTTAAGATATGGAATCAACCCAGATGCCCCTCAGTAGATGAATGGATCAAGAAAGTGAAACACACACACACACACAACAGAGAGATATACGTTCATGCAATACTATGCTTTCATCAGAAAGAAAGGTACCATCTCATTTTTAAGGAAATGGAAGAACTTGGAAAAAATCATATTAAGTGAAGTAAACTAGACAAAGAAACATAAGCCCCGTGGTTTCCTTTATTTGCAATAATTAGTTTACACCAAGGATAATATCATGTATTTTAATTTGACATTTTGTTCTGTATTGAGCATGCATCATTATGTTCATCTTATCCATTACTAAAGGAAGCACAACAAAAAGAGCAACCCCTACTCATAAGAACAACTCCTACTTAATTAGCTTCATTCCTTTCTTTTTTTAGTTGTGAAAATACTGTACAGAGGGATTACAATTACATGGGCAAGATAATGAGTACATATCTTATCAAGCATTGTAGGCTCCTCCTTTGTTTCCCCTTCCCATCCTCCCTCCTACCCCCTTACCCAATCCTCCCCGCTCCCCCCCCCCACCAAAATTGTAAAGTTCATTTTTGACATAACGACTTGTACATTTCATTTTTGCAATGGGTCCACCTGTATCCCTATTTAAATGATTTTTTTTCCCCTTTCCCTCCACAAATTATACCGACATCAAATACAGTGAAAGCAGGGGTTATACTGTGGGGGAGGGACATACGAACAACAATGAAATAGTCTTATAAATGTGTTAGAAACAATCGCATGAAAGAAAAAAAATGAATACATATCTTAGGGTTCATTTCCCTAACATCACCTTATCTGACCTTTTCTGCTTGACTCAGACATATACTAGATATTGCAAATCAGGGAAACCATGTAAGGCCAGTGTTGTCCCCTGTACCCTCATGTTGTACATTACAACTCTATACCGGTTCATCCTGTATATCTACTATCTTCTACATTGTGACCTAAATGCCCCAACAATTCCACGTTGTTTTACTTGTTAAAAATTTCTCTCTTAATGTTTGATGTTGGTTTGTGTGTTTGTATGTGTGTGTGTGTGTGTGTGTGTGTGTGTATGTGTGTGTGTGTTTACAAAGATCAGAAGACAATATTTTTCTTCATTTTCTTTATCTTTCAGGTCATTGTAAGTTGTGGCTAATGGGAGAAGTCTCTTGCTATTTTAGGGATGAAACAGAAAAAGATATTTGTGCATGTACCACAGTTGCTTTATTAGTCTGTAGTTCAACACTGAACTTCGATTTATATCTTGGCTGTTGTTGTTAATGATGAATACAATGAACTGCAGATATATTTGAGTTACGAATAGAGAAATAATCACATGATTGGTGGGGCAGATTATATTTCAACTTTGGAGTTCTTTAGAAAGCTGCATATTACTTTCTACAAGGAGAATACTAACCTGCATTTTGTTGAAGAGTGTAGAAAATTTCCTTTTCTCCACACTCTCAACATTATTACCTTTGTTAAAAGGTAATAAAGGGCAGGTTTTTATTCTCTTCAGTACTCCAGACTGGCCTTTGACTTAAATCGAACCTCCTAAATGCTTGGAGTTAAAAGCCTTTACCACCACACCTGATTCCTTTGATTTTTTTGATAAAAGTTACTGTTAGGTTTTTAAAAAGAGGTAGCCAAGTAAGAACAGCACCACCCACGTGGTATTCAGGTAAGGGGTAGGTTTATTCAGTAGACCTGCTGGGACCAGGCAATGTTGGCACTCTACGTGGCTGGGAAAGGCCTGGGAAAGAGAGAGATCTGGGAAAGAAAGAGGAAAGAGCTAGAAAAGAGCTAGAAAAAAAGCAGAGAGAGCTAGAAAAGAGCAGAGAGAGAGCAGAGAGAGAGAAGAGTGAGAGAGCAGAGAGAGCTAGAAAAGAACAGAGAGAGGAGAGAGAAGAAAACTGAGAAAGCTAGAAAAGCAGAGAGAGCTTCTGGGCCTGGGCTAGGCCTTATCTAGGGTATGGGCGGAGAAATGTGTTTCCACATCAAAATCAGATGTGATCTCTTTCAGGTGTCCCAGTTGCCTAGGTAACGCAGATACTAGGTGGAGACTTTGCTGTGAGGAGGGTGGAGTCTGCTCACCATCCAGGAACGGACCTTACATTTGCAATAATTATGAAGTAGTATCATAGTAATTTTGAATTACATTTCTCTAATGACTTCTGCTCAAACAGAATTAAACCAGAATAGCAGTGGTATTAAAGAACTTTGTAAACCCACTGGAAATTTTCAGGGCTTTAAGGAGAACATGTCTATTCAGAACTTTTGTCCACTTTTAATCAAGTTTCTTGTTAATATCATCTTTAATCTTTCAATACAAAATCAATAATTAATTCAAGATATTAGAAAGTAACAATATTAAGCAACTCCTAACATTTTCAATTTTAAATAACATGATATTGCTTAATCATTTTCTGTTTATGCTTGAGACTATATAACTCACTTTAGTCAGACCTTTTACAAGGCTGTATGCATTTTATTTATTTCACATTGTTTGTTCTTTCCAAAGACTGCGTGTCTAATTTCCTTGTTTTCTTTCAGTCTCAAGTAGTTCAAATTTCAAATGAAGAATAAATGGACAGAAGCAAACAAAAAATAATATAGTTCCCCTCATCTGATGATGCCTTTACAAGAATGAGGAAAATGTTCATCCAAGAACCTATGATAGGACATCGAAAAGAGAATCCATTCTTCTTGGTCTTTCTTAACTTTGCAATGTACCTTAAATGATGTAAAACACAATATAATTCTCAGATACTTTTAAGTTCTATCAGTTTTGCACATTTTCATATGAACTTCACCTCAGTCTACAACATTCCTTCATTATTTTGTCCCTGATATTTTTACACTATCAAGACATAAGATAACCAGTTTGATTTACAACATGAGAAATAATCCACCTGGCTTCTTTGGAAGAAGATTATGGTCAACAGATAATATTCTGTTTGCTCACTATATGCAATGGTTTCTGTAATACTTACAGCATTCTTTTTAGTATTTTTTAAAAACTGCTGGCTAAACTCAAAACTCATTCATGGAAGTTTATGTTAAGTATTTCACAAGTTTTATTTTCCTTAATTCTTAAGATATCAATTTCTATAATGCTAATGTTATTACCATTTTAGTGTTGGGAAAAATTGTAATTAAAGGCAGTAAGTGCATGGCCCAAATACACACTGTGAGGAAGAAAATGAGTCAAAGTTTCCAAAAGTCTTTCAGCAATACACAAAAGGTAGGTAAAATCTTTCCATTCTCTTACATTCTCAATTCAATATTCATATTGTCCAAGAAATAATACCATAGCAATTATTGCCCATGGTGATTGTTTTCTGTTACATGTTGTCTTCAACACAGACTGTGTTGGTGACATTGGGTTATCATGCACAGAGCTGAGCTAATAAGAGAGACAAATATATTCTGTCCCATTTTTCCAGGTTCCATTTTAAAAAGTACTAAACTTTTAAATATCATCACTTACTTTCTTAAGAATCCAAAAAAAGGAAAAAAAATCACAAATAATCACTCCAAAAGGCTTTAAAAGTAGGAGATGATAAAACAGGCCCCCATGAAGTAAACTTTCTTCTACTTTTAAAATTATTCTGAAAGCCTTGTGCTGGTTGGTCTCACCTGTAATCCTAACTACTCGGCATATTTACTCAGGAGCCAGAGATCTGTGGATAACAGTGGAAGCCAATCAGGGCAAAATAAATTCATGAGATTATTTTTCAAAAATTTCAATGAGTTAGCAAAGAGCCAGGAATGGAGATGTAGCTCATATAGTAGCTCACCAATCTAGAGAGGAAAGGCCTAGCAAGACTTTGAAGCCCTTTTTTCAAACTGTGAGCACACCAACATACATGCAAGTGCATGAGAACATGTGCACGTGCACACACACACATTCATTCAAAATACCTTCATATCAGTTTTTTGCATTAATTTCTTTGTTAGCCATATTGTATGAGTAAAATAAAGGAAATAAACTCTCCCATGGCAGAACATTTTCGTACTTTTTATTTTAAAAATACTGTACAGAGAGGTCACATTTACATGAGCAAGTAATGAGTACATTTCTTAACAAGGATTGTTACCTCCTCCTTTATTTTCCCTCTACCGTCCCTTCCCTCCCACCTCTACAAGTAAACTCCCCTCACCACTTCCCCTGCCTAAATTGTAAAGTTCATTTTTCACCATAGTGTCTTGTACATCTCATTGTTACAATGGGTCAACCTGAATCCCTATTTAAGCATTTTGTTTTTTTCCTTCCCCTCCCCAAATTAGAGGAGCGTATATACAAGAGGTGGGCACACCAAATTCAAACACAGTGAAAACAAGGGTTATAGCATGAGGGAGGAACATATAAAGATACAAAAAAAAATCACATAGTCTGTTATAAGTACGTTCGAAACAATAGCAAGAAAAGAAAAACACTTGTATTCCTATTTGGGGGTTCATTTCCCTTAACATCATCTTATCTGGTCATATGTGCATAGATTTTGACCTTTTCTGCTTATCCCAGACATATATTAGTTATTAAAATTTAGGGAAACCCTGGGACCTATGTTTCTTTGGACCTGGCTTACTTCACTTAATTTTTTTCCAAGTCTTTCCATTTTCTAACAAATTGGGCGATGCCATTCTTTCTTATGGAGGCATAGAATTTCATTGGTATAAATAGCACATTTTCTTGATCTATTTATCTGATGAGGGGCATCGGGGTTGATCCTATATCTTAGCTATCTTAAACAATGCTGCAATATATATAATTGTGCTGATAGTTTTAGTACCGTCTTGTTTGTGATATTTTGGGTAAATGCCCAAAAGTGGGATTGCTATGTCATAGAGGAGTTCTATGTGGAGTCTTTTGAGGAACCTCTATACTACTTTCCAAAGTGGTTGAACAAGTTTACACTCCCACCAAGAGTGCAGTACAGTTCCCTTGTGGCCACATCCACTCCAGCATCTGTTGTTGTAAAAGTATGGAATGGTACAGGAATTTGCCTATCATCCTTGCGCAGGGGCCATTCAAATCTTCTCTGTATCATTCCAGTGTTAGAGTACGTGATGCTGAATGGAGCATAGAACATGTTTTATATATAAAGTGTAATTGATTTTCTTAAACTAGACAATTCAACAAACAGTAAGTATAAAAGAATTTTCATGAA
Source organism: Dipodomys spectabilis (assembly GCF_019054845.1). Classification (NCBI taxonomy): domain Eukaryota; kingdom Metazoa; phylum Chordata; class Mammalia; order Rodentia; family Heteromyidae; genus Dipodomys; species Dipodomys spectabilis. The sequence goes on from NW_024870924.1 coordinate 240,376, forward strand.
ATTTTAGAGCCATGTACTTCTTACATAAGCACACATTTAAGAATAAAGCCAAGATTGACAAGTCAAAAACAAAATAATTCCAGATATTTGTTGTTCAAGAGATGTGTAGGAGGAGGAATTCAATTATTCTATACAAGGCTTCTGTCATAATGAACACTGCAGCAAGTGTTAAGTTTTGTTAAAAGTTTTAATGGTTTAAATATATTTAATTTTGGGAATTTGCTTATATATGCTAAAACTAGGACTGTTTGGCAGGTCATAAAACTTATTGATAAAGTATTTAAGATTTATGGTAACAGACATATGCTACTATATATTTCAGAGTTTATAGAAACATTACTAATGAGAAGTTGCCAAGTCTTTGTGTAAAGGAGCAGAATAAAGAGTTTAGACTTTGTTAATTACACAGTTTCTGTTAAAACTATAGGGCTTCCTTATTTTATTTTATGTTTTTTAATTTTTGGGGGGTCTGGTCGTGGGACCTGAACTCTGGGCCTGGGCGCTGTCCCTCAGCTCTTCAGCTCAAGGCTAGTGCACTACCACTTGAGCCACAGCGCCACTTCCAGCTTTTTTCTTTTTGCTTATGTGGTGTTGAGGAATCGAACCCAGGGCTTCATGCATGCAAGGCAGCTCTACCACTGAGCTACCTTCCCAGCCCCTAGTTTCCTTATGTTATATGTTAGCAAGGAACAAATGATGATATAAGCCATATACAAATGATTAGATGAGCCATAAATAGTAATCTTAGTGGGTAACTTTAAAGATTACTCATAACCTAAAAACCTCTTGTTGAATATCATAATCTTAGCCTGTTTTAAATGTACAGGAATATGAGACAATAGTAAAATCTAATAGGTAGTACCCTTCAAATACTGAAAACACTGATAATTATTTTAGTTTTTATTTTAATCATTAATAAATTTTTATTGGTTTTCCTTATTTGTAGCATTGTTTTCCTTGTAATATAATACAACTTTTTGAAAGTCTTCAGTAGGAGGTACTCTGAGAAGGTTACTGGGATGGCCAAATCATTTTTTATAGGGCATGTGAATTTACAAAGAGGAAAATTAAGAACAAAATATTTATTTAAAAAATGATTAAGTAGAGTCTGAATCAGGAGTGTTGATAAATGTCCACACCTAAAATCTTAGCCCTAGGCTGAAGCAGTGATATTACAGAGTTGAGGCCACAAAAGTGAGAGACTGTGTTTTGTTTTGTTAAATATTTTGATTTTTCTGGCCATGGGTCTTGAACTCTGGATCCTAGGTGTTCTCCCTCAGCTCCAGGCTAGTGCTACCACTTGAGCCACAACACACTTCTATCTTTTTCTGCTTATGTCATGCTGAGGAATCAAACCCAGGGCCTCCTGCAGGCAAGACAGGCACTCTACCACTGAGCCACCTTCCCAGCACCTGAGAGACTGTGTTTGAAAAATCATCTAAACAATATTTGCTTTCTTCTTTGGGTTATATAATGAAATACATTAATATCTTTTTATGTCTTTGTGAATTGTCATACTTCTAAATTTATAATAACTTCAGCCACTTTATCTTTTTCAAAGTGATGAAATATTTCTGAGAGTTGGCTTCTGTGAAGATTGTTTTTGCATTTATAATTTCTTCTGAGTCATTTTTATTTTTATCAAAATAACTTTATATTTCATCTTGATGGGTTATCATACATCAAATAACTCCAAAAGTACATGTAGAGTCTAAAGATAGCAGTATGAATATTCTCATACAGCTCTTGTTTATCTGTTATGCACTTTCAGTATTGTGATATTTCTCTTTCTGTTTCACTCTCTTATTTTCACTCTTTTTCTTTCATGCTCCATGTCTGGTACTTAGAATTTCTGTTGGTCTAATATTATACTCCAGAATCCACTGGTGATGTGGAAACATGATAGCGACCATCAGTTACCCTTGCATTCTTTAAGAGTTATAACAGTGATGTGATGTTATTCTTAGCTATGATAAATAATGCTGCAATAAACATAGTTTTGCTGGTAGCTTTAGTGTGGTCTTGTTTGTAAACATTTGGGTAAATGCCCAAAAGTGGGATTGCTGGGTCGTAGGGGAGCTCTATGTGAAGTCTTTTGAGGAACCTCCATACTGCTTTCCAAAGTGGATGAACAAGTTTACACTCCCACCAACAATGAAGTAAGGTTCCCTTCTGTCCACATCCCGTCCAGCATCTGTAGTTGTTAGAGTTCTTGATTTTTGCCATTCTAATTGGGGTGAGGTGGTATCTCACTGTTGTTTTGATTTGCATTTCTTTTATGGCTAGGGAGGTTGTATCTATTGGCCATCCTTCTTTCTTCTTCAGAGAAGTTTCTCCTTAAGTCTTTAGCCCACTTATTTATTGGGCAGTTGTTTCTTGGAGGATTTATTGTTGGGGGATTTATTTTTTTTTGAGTTCCAAGTATATTTTAGATATGAAACCCTTGTCCGTTGTATGGCTAGTGAAGATCTTCTCCCAATCCGTAGGCTTTCTATTGATCTTGGTAGCTATGTCCTTTGCCATGCAGAAGCTCTACAACTTCATGCAATCCCATTTGTCCAACCTTTCTTTGATTTGTTGTGTTTCCGGGTCTCTAGTAAGAAAATTTCCCATGCTCCTGGATTGGAAAGATTTAACATCATGAAAATGGCAATACGTCCCAAGTCTATCTACAAATTCAATGCGATACCTATCAAAATTCCAAAGTCATTCTTCAAGGAAATAGAAGAGGCAATCCAAAAATTCACATGGAACAATAAAAGACTCCGAATAGCAACAACACTCCTCAACGGAAAGAACACTGCTGGAGGAATATCAACACCAAATTTCAAACTCTCTTGGTACTGGCCCAAGAACAGACCTCAGGACCAATGGAATAGAATTGAAAACCCAGAAATGAACCTACAGACCTATAGCCATCTAATCTTTGATAAGGGAGCTAAAAAATTAGAATGGAAGAAAGACAGCCTCTTCAATAAATGGTGCTGGCAAAATTGGTTAACTACTTGTAGAAAACTACAGCTAGATCCTTATATATCACCCTGCACCAGAATCAACTCCAAATGGATCAAAGACCTCAAAGTCAAAGCAGACACTCTGAAAACAATACAGGACGGCATAGGAGAAACCCTAGGTCTCCTTGGCGCAGGCCGAAATTTTCTTATTCTTTCCTATTCTAAATGACAAAACAACAGAGCTAGGAATCCCTTTTCACTTTTAGAACTATTAAAAATTTTATCTCATAGGAATCATTGAGACAATAGGATACTTTTAACCTCTGACCTAAAAGTTCTTTTTCTTTTACAGAAAACCTTTTTCTTTTATTATCAATGAATACATGTAATGAAAACAATGCTATCCTATGGAAAGTAGGCCGAAGATATTCAGGGATGAAAAACAAGGTTAATGGGGGAAGTGAGTACAAAAGATGACTATCATACAACAAAGATCCTCAGAGCAGTTTATCATGTACACTTTGTGAGAATGACAATAGGCTGGGAACTATAGATTAAATCACTGAACAACTGATATATATGCTAATATATTTATATATGTATGTTTATTTGTATATGAATATATGTGTGTATATTCCCTTATATATGTAGACATGCATGTTACTATACACACAAATACACACATGCATGTAAATATGTATACATGCACACATAGAGAAAGTCACATAGTTACAGACAACACAAGTTTCACTAGTTGTTGAATATGCCTTAGACAGAATGCTTGGAACCAAATATGGCAAAGAAATATTTATCTCTAAAAGTTCTTTTACCACTCCTCTTATCTCTTAAAATGGTTTTGACAGATTTGATCTGCAAAATGCAGTACAAGTTTTAGCAAGTCACTCAAAAATATCAGTAAGTAAACCTCATATGGCATCTCCCTGCTCCCCAGGGAATGCTTGTTCTTGTAGACACTCTCAACAACCAAAGTAGCCGGAAAATACCCTGGTACAGAATAAAGTTATAAGGCTTTAAATGACATTCTTTCTTGAGCTTTTTTTCCAACAGCCAGCATCAATTGCTAAGCAGAAGAGTGAGTCCTCAGAAGATGGGAGCTCAGCTCAACATTTCACCAACCCATTTGAAAAGTCCTATGTGAGGAATGCTTACTGAGGTCTTGCTGATTTCCTAGCTAAGAAAATAAGAAAAATAGAAAGTATTTTAATGCATTAAAATTTGAGAATAATTTGTAACCTGTCAATAAATGTGTAAAACACAATTATACCAAAGTGAAAAAAAAATGATGTGCATGTGATTTATGTGCTCTTGGACTTGGCGAGTGATTTTAGGTGTTTCTACACAAGTAGAATCAGCATAAATCAAGCCAGCATTTCTTCATTTAAGATACAAGGAAAGGATACAGGTTGACCCATTGTAACAATGAGATGTACAAGACATTCCATCAGATGGGGGGGTGGAAGAAAGGGTTGGGGGGGTTAGGAGGGAAGGGATGGTATGGGACAATCCAAGGAGGGGGTAATAATACTCAGTAAGAAATGTACTCATTACCTTATTTATGTAACTGTAAACCCTGTACCCAGGACATTTACAATAAAAATATGTATTAAAAAGAAACAAGGAAAATTTCTGTATTTATAGGAAGTTGTATTTGTCACACAATATCAGTAAGGTATTGGTTTTAGAACCACAGGCATATTAAAATTTTTGATGCTCAAATGCTCTACATGAACATAGTATATTATTTACATTAGAATCTGCCCACAACCTAGTGCAGTGTAAATGCTATGAAAATTTTTACTACATTCTATGTTTGTAATGAAAAATAAAATCATATGCACTATCAATTCATACAATTTTTTCAGATAATTTTTTATTGTGTAAATATCGTAAACAGTGGGTCCAATTACATGTGCGAGGAAATGAGTATATTTCTCATCAAGCTTTTTTGCCTCCTCCTTTGTTTCCCCTTCCCATCCCTTCCCATCTCACCCTCCACTCCCCCTCCCCTTTAATTCCCACCAGCCAAAGTTGTAAAGTTCGTTTTTCGACACAAATCTTGTACATCTCATTGCTACAATGGGTCCACCTGTATCCGTATTTAAACAATTTGTTTTTCCCTTCCCCTCCACAAATTATACCAACATAAAATACAGTGAAAGCAGGGGTTATACCTTGTGGAATGGACATACAAAGCTAGAAAGAAATTATCTTATAAATATGTTAGAAACAATCATAAGAAAGAAAAAAAACATTTGAATCCTTACTTTGGGGTACATTTCGCCAAACATCGACTTATCTGAACGTTTCTGCTTGTCTCAGACATATACTAGGGATTGCAAGTAAGGGAAACCAAGGGAACTATGTTTCTTTGGGTCTGGATTACTTCACCTAATATACTTTTTCCAATTCTTTCTATTTCCTAACAAATGTGGCAATGTCATTCTTTCTGATGGAGGCATAGAATTCCATTGGGTATATAGACCACATTTTCTTGATCCATTCATCTACTGAGGTTTATCTTGTTTGGTTCAATATCTTAGCTATGGTAAATAATGCTGCAATAAACATAGTTATGATGGTAGCTTTAGTATGGTTTTGTTTGTGATCGCTTGGGTGAATGCCCAAAAGTCGGATGGCTGGGTCATTGGAGAGCTCTATGTAAAGTCTTTGAGAAACCTCCATACTAATTTCCAAAGTGGCTGAACAAGTTTACACTCCCACCAACAATGCAGTAAGGTTCCCTTCTGTCCTCATCCCTTCCAGCATCTGTTGTTATTAGAGATCTTGATTATAGCCATTGTATCTGGGGTGAGGAGGTATCACAATGTGGTTTTGATTTGCATTTCTTTTCTGGCTAAGGAGGTTGAACATTTCTTCATGTGTCTACTGGCCATCCTTCTTTCTTATTCACAGAAGTTTCTCTTTAATTTTTAGTCCACTTATTTATTGGGAAGTTGTTTCTTTGAGGATTTGTTGTTGGGCGATTTAATTTTTGAGACCCAAGTATACTTTCGATATGAGGCCCTTGTTCTTTGTATGGATAGTGAAGATCTCCCAAACCATGGGCTTTCTATTGAACTTGCTAGCTATGTATTTGCCATGTAGAAGTTCTGCAATTTAATGCAATCCCATTTGTCCATCCTTTCTTTGATTGGTTCTGTTTCTGGGTCTCTTTAAAGAAAATATTGGTCTGTGCAAAGGAGACCTAGGGTTTCTCTTACTCCATCCTTTAAAGTTTTCAGAGTGTCTGCTTTAACTCTGAGGTATTTGATCAATTTGGAGATGATTCTGGTGCAGTGTGACATATAAGGATCTAGATTTCATTTTCTACAAGTAATTTACCAATTTTGCAAGCACCATTTACTGAAGAGGCTGTCTTTCTTCCATTCTCTTTTTTTATCTCCCTTATCGAAGATTAGATGGCTATAGGTCTGTGGGTTCATTTCTGGGTTTTCAATTCTATTCCATTGGTCCTGAGTTCTGTTCTTGTGCCAGTACCAAGCTGTTTTGATTACTATAGCTTTGTAGTACGGTTTGAAATTTGGTATTGATATTCCTCCAGCATTGTTCTTTCTGTTAAGGATTGTTTTTACTATTTGGGTCCTTCAATTGTTCCGTATGAATTTTTGCGTTGCGTCTTCTATTTCCTTGAAGCATGTGGTAGGAATATCGTTAGATATTGCATTGAATTAGTAGATAGCCTTGGGAGGTATTGCCATTTTCACGATGTTAATCCTTCCAACCCAGGAACATGGGAGATTTTTTCCACTTTCGAATTTATGTTTTGATTTCCTTTTTCAAGTTTTTAAAGTTTTCATCACAAGGATCCTTAGCTTCTTCAGTTACGTTAATTCCTAGGTATTTTATTGTTGTGGGGCTATTAGAAATGGAGTTGCTTTCCTGATTTCAGCCACACTTTACTCATTGTTGCCATAGAGAAAAGCCATTGATTTTTGAGGGTTAATTTTATACCCTGTTACTTTGCCAAAGTTTAGAATCAGCTTGAGTCACTTGGGAGTGGAGACTGTGGTATTCATTAACACAAGCTAATGTCATCTGCAAAGAGGAAGAGTTTTATTTCATCTTTCCCTATTTGGATCATTTTTATATTTGCCTCTTTTCTTATTGCTGTAGCTAGTCATTCTAATTCTAAATTGAAGAGAAGTGAAGAGAGTGGTCACCCTTGTCTTTTTCCTGAGTTAAGAGTAAATGGCTTTAGTTTTTTACCATTAAGTTTTATGCTGGCTGTAGGTTTTTGTCATATACAGCCTTTATTGTATTGAGGAATGTTCTCTGGATTCCTAATGTGTGTTCATTTTTGTTGAATATCATGGACATTTTAATTTCCTTTCACATCTCTTCCACGACCCACTGGTGATTTAACAGTGTGTTATTCAGCCTCCATGTGTTACAGGACTTTTTTTGGTAGCTTTTGGTGTGGAGTTCTAATTTTATTCCCTTGTGTTCTTAATTTAGACAAGTTTGTTTTGTTACCTAAAATGTGGTCTATTTTGGAAAATGTTCCATGTACTGCTGAGAAAAGCATGTATTCTGATGCTGCTGGTTGAAATACTCAGTAGATGTCTGTTAAAACTAGTTGATCTATGCTTTTGTTTAGATGTGCAGTTTCTCTATTGAGTTTTTGACGAGTTGATCTATCTATTGGTGATAGTAGTGTGTTAAATCCCCCAACACTTAATGTCTTTGTATCTATGTGATCGTTGAGAGAAAGTAGTGTTTCTTGCATAAATTTGTGTTCCCATTGTTTGGCGAATAGATATTCAGAATTGTAATATCCTCCTGAAAGAGAAATTCCTCAATTAGTATATAACAAACTTTTTTTTTATCTCGTGACTAATTTTAAGTTGAAGTCAATTTTTTCAGATATTAGGATTGTAACTCCCGCCTGTTATTGGGACCATTTGCTTGGTAGATTTTTTGTTTCTTTTGTTTGGATTTGTTTTATTATGAAAATATCATACAGAGGGTTTACAATTACATGGGCAAGATAGTGAGTAAATTTCTTATCAAGCATTGTTGCCTCCTCTTTGTTTCCCCATAACATCCCTTCCCATTTCCACACCCCCACTCCCACAGCCCCCTACCACCCTACCCCCAACCATCCACCCCCACACCACCGAAGTTGTAAAGTACATTTATAAATATAATGTCTTGTACATCTTATAGTTGTAATGGGTCCACTTGTAAGCCTATTTAAACAGTTTGTTTTTTCCGTTTCCCTCCACAAAATATATCAACACCAAATACAGTGAAAGCAGGGCTTATACTCTGGGGGAGATACATACAAAGCAACAAAGAAATCATCTTAGAAACATCTTAGAAACAATCACAGGAAATTAAAAATATTGAATCCTTAACATGTGGTTCATTTCACCTAACATCAACTTTTCTGACAGTTTCTGTTTTTCTCAGACATATACTAGTTATTGCAAATAAGGGAAACCATGGGACGTATATTTGTTTAGACCTGGCTTACTTCACTTAATATAATTTTTCCAAGTCATTGCATTTCCTCACAAATGGGTCAACGCTATTCTTTCTGATGGAGGCATAGTATTCCACTGTGTATGTATACCACATTTTCTTGATCCATTCATCTACTGAGGAGCATCAGGGTTGGTTCCATATCCTAGCTATGGTAAATAATGCTGCAATAAACATAGTTGTGCTGGTAGCTTTAGTATGGTCTTGTTTGTGGTTAAAAGCCCAAAAGTGGGATAGCCGGGTCACAGGTGAGCTCTATGTGGAGTCTTTTGAGGAATCTCCATAGCATTTTCCAAAGTAGTTGAACAAGTTTACACTCCCAAAAACATTGCAGTAATTTTCTGTTCTATTCAAATCCCCTCCAGCATTTTCAAAACTTTGGCAAAATAACAGGATATAAAATTAAACCTCAAAAATCAATGTTTTTTTCTGTATGCCAACAATGAGAAAAGTGGCTGAAATCAGGAAAGCAACTCCATTTGTAATAACCCCACAAAAAATAAAATGCCTAGGAATTAAAGTAACCAAAGAAGTGAGGGGCCTCTATGATGAAAACTTTAAAAATCTGAAAAAGGAAATGAAAATGGATATTAGAAAGTGGGAAAAACCTCCCATGCGCTTTGAATGGAAAGATCAACCTCGTAAAAATGGCAATACTCTTCAAGGCTATCTACAAATTCAATGCGATACCTATATATATTCCAATCTCATTCTTCAAGAAAAGGGTAGAGGCAATCCAAAAATGCGTATGTAACAATTAAAGACCCCAAATAGCAAAAAACAATCCTTAACAGAAGGAACAGCGCTGGAGGAATATCAGTAGCAAAGTATGAACCCTACTACAAAGCTATAGTAATCAAAACAGCTTGGTACTGGCACAAGAACAGACCTCAGGACTAATGGAATGGAATTGAAAACCCAGAAATGAACCCACAGACCTATAGCCATCTAAACTTCTACAAGGGAGATAAAAAAAGAGAATGGAAGAAAGACAGCCTCTTCAGTAAATGGTGTGGCAAAATTGGTTAATCACTTGTAAAAAACTAAAGCTAGATCGTTATATATCACCCTGACCAGAATCAACTCCAAATGGATCAAAGACCTCGGAGTCAAGCAGATACTCTGAAAACATTACAGGATGGAATAGGAGAAAGCCTAGGTCTCCTTGGCACAGGCTGAAATTTTCTTAATAGAGACCCGACCCAGAAACACGACAAATCAATGAAAAGTTGGACAAACTGGATTGCATGAAATTGCAGAGCTTCTTCTCTGCAACGGATATAGATAGCAAGTTCAATAGAAAGCCCACGAATTGAGAGAAGATATTTACTATCCATACAATGAACAAGGGTCTCATATCTAAAATATACCTGGAACTCAAAAAATTAAATCCTCAAAGAAACAACTTGCCAATAAATAAGTGGGAGAAATACTTAAAGAGAAACTTCTCTGAAGAGGAAAGAAGGATAACCAGTAGACACATGAAGGAATGCTCAACCTAGCCATAAAAGAAATGCAAATCAAAACAACATTGTGATACCACCTCATCACAATGAGAATGCTTGTTACATTTTGTTCTAGTCTTTCACTTTCAAAATATGTTTGTTTTTATGGGCATGGTGTGACTCCTGAAGGTAGCAGATAGAATAATCTTGCTTTGTAATCCAACTACATAATCTATGTCGCATAATTGGAGAGTTAAGCCCATTAATGTTGAAAGATATGACTGAGAGGTTTTTGGGAGTTCCTGCCATATTATCCAACTTCTTGGGTGCTGGGGCAACTGGGTATTTATGGTTCTTGGATTCTCAATTTTTATGCGGTTTCTTTGCTCTTATTTCTATGTGAGGAAATCTTTAAGTATCTTTTGTAGGGCTGCCTTGGTGGAGATATATTATTTCAGCTTTTCTTGCTATGGAAAATTATTATTTGACCTTCGGTTATGAAGGAGAGTATAGCTGGGTACAGTATCTTGATAGTTGTTTGTCTTTAGGGCATGGCATACATCATTTCAGGCTCTTCTTGCTTTAATTGTCTCTGCTGACAAATCAGAGATTATTCTAATTGGTTTCCTTTTATAAGTGGTTGATCTTTTCTCCTTGACAGCTTTAAGGATCTTTTCCTTGGTCTGAATTGATCCTCTGCAGATTTTAATGTCATGGTGGCATGTCCTGTTATGGTCTGGTCTATTTGGGGTTCTAAAATCTTCTTGTATCTGAATAGGCCTAACTTTTTGCATGGTTGGGAAGTTCTCTGCTAAGATCCTGTTAAATGAATTTCCTAAACCATTAATTTCTGTCCCTATGTGCTCCTCTACACCCATTATCCTCAGATTAGGCCTTTTGATGGTGTCTTCCAAATGTTGAATAGATCTGTTATATTACTTGGATTTGTCTTGGATAATTGTATGTTCTTTCACTATAATATCTAGGCTGTCTTCAATCCCCGTGATTCTATCTCCTGCATGATCAAATCTACTGTCAAGGCTTTCTACGTTGGTTTTTATTTCTTTTCCTTCTAATTGGTCAGCTTTGATGGCTTCAAATTCATTGTTGGAGCTTTGTTTTAGATCTTGTATAAACTTTTTTACTTCCTTAATTTGGTGTTCAGTGTTTATTCTAAAATCACTTAGTTGATTGCCTATGGTTTCCTTGGATTCCCATTCCTTCTTTTGGTCTCCATTCAGCATTCCATTTGTGATCTCCGTGAATTCCTTCAGCTGTCTGTTTATGGATTCCATGAATGCTTCTATTGATCTTTGTCTAGTCTCATCCCACTCTTGCAATCCTGTATTACTCTTTGATTAGCTTCCTCATATTCACACAATTCCTGTAGTTCTCTTTAACTGTTCTCAGCCTCCTCATACAATTACTGTCTTTCTCTTTGACTGTTCTCAGCCTGTTCACACAATTTCTTAATTTCTCTTTGACTGTTCTAAACCTGTCCACTCAAGTCCTGTATCAATCTTTGAGTAGTTTCCTCATGTTCACGAGATTCCTGTATTAACCTTTGCTTTGCCTCCTCTCTCTCCTTATCATGCTCACACTGAGTCCTTTGCAGATTTTCAATCTTTTCATTCACCATGTTTATCAGTAGTATTTGTAGATCTTTTTAGGAACTCTCCTCTGGATTATTCATGAATTGTTCTATTACCAGATGTCATGAGTGGGACTTGAGATACCGGACTTGCCATTTTTCTTGTGTTTTTCTGGCTTGTTCTGCCCATTTTTTATGAAATTAACACCAATTTTGTGCTAGAACACTATTTTAAGGCAAGCATCAACCAAAGTACTGTAGTTGCACAATCAAAATGGCTGCAGATACAATCTAATTTACCAGATACAATCTATTCAACATCAAACAACTGTGGATTAATGGGCTAAAAACAGCAAAGATAAATTTGGCAAACCAGAAATTTTTAGGTTTAAGGAGAAATGTGTTGAAAAATAGGATCAGAGGGATGTGGAGAGGTGAAAAAAGAGTGAATTTAACCAAATTCTTATCACCGAGAGGGAAATGGATTGGGCAGAATGATAGTAGAGTGATTAACACAACCAAAAAAAAAAACAAGAAAAAATGGAAAAACAAAAATTTAAATTTAAAAATGAAATAAAGAAAAATTATGTAATTTTAAAGAACTGATATTGGGAGAAAAAAAAGATAGAATGAGAAGAGGGGAGAGATAGAAAGAGGTATGAAAAACTAAAAAATAAAATTTCCTAAAATTAGTTACTTGAAAATTATATAAGTATAAAGATATAATACTGATATCAAAGAAGTTAAGCTTGAGGTTGTCAATTGAGTGATAAACTTCTGGATTAAGTATGTACACAATGGGGCATAAGGTGAAATAATCAATGGCAGGTATATACCTGGGGATGAGCGGAACAGCAATTAAGTCATGTAAAAAAGGAAGAAATAGAAAAAAAATGAAAAGTACAAAAAAAGGACTAAAAGGTCTAAAAATAAAAAAGCATACACACACACACACACACACACACACACACACACACACACACACCTAAAAATTTATGACAGGAAAAAAATAGATTAATAGAAAAAATATTTTTCAAAAAAATTAAAATTAAAAAAGGTACAAAAAAAGAGTTCTTTGATTTCTTTTTGGTGGGGGAGGGTGAGAATGGGAAAATCCTTTATCTCCACTGTGTCCCTAACCAGTCTCTTGGTGGAGTCTCTGGTCTGCTTGTGGTGGTTGGTTTTCCACTGGCTTGATTGGTTTCTTAAGTCAGTTTGTTTGAGCAGGCAGAAAAATGCTCTTCGTTACCCAGGATTTTGTGATCTGCCTCCCAGGCTAGTTCAGTGGGAGGGAAAACTGCTTTGAGTATCACAAAAAAGGGAAATGCTGTTTCCTCTAGTTTGGAGATGCTGTGATGAGGCTAGGTTCTGGGTAGGGTTGAGGCCTTTCAGCAAACAGTAGTTTTCCCTGAGGGGTTAGCTCCTGACTCTGTTTACCCAATGTAGAAAGTCACTCCTCCGGAGGCCGAGCAATATCTGCCTGGGATGTGTGACTTTGCCCTGGGTGGAGTGGAGCCTGGCAGTTCAGGTCAGGGTCCTGTGAGCAGTTAAATGACTCTTTTCTTTTCGACCAAGGCCTGATTGGGGGTAGTTACTCAGTGGGGATTTGTCAGGATCAAAGGTGGAGATCACTGGTGGTGGGGGAAGGGTGGCTTTCCTTCCTTTGCTCGCTAGGAGTAAAGATGTCAAGGTTCTACTCACACCACAGTCTTGGTTCCTGGGCCGTCTCTGTTCAGTGATCTGCAGGATTTTTAAGATATCTGCTCCTTGTCAGTTCTTGCTGGGGTTGAGCAGAATCTGCTCTCCTGTTGCTTCTGGCCTCTTTGTCCTGGACTCTCTCAGGTTTTATTTTTGTTTTGTTTTGTTTTTAAATATTGAAAATAACTTACAGAGGGGTTACAGTTACATGGGCAAGGTAATGAGTGCATTTCTTATCAAGCGTTGTTGCTTGCTCCTTTGTTTCACTTTCCCATCCCTTCCCAACTACCCCCACCTCCCAGCCAAAGTTGTAAAGTTCATTTTTTGATATAACACCTTGTATATCTCATTGTTGCAATAATTCCACCTCTATCCCTATTTAAACAATTTGTTTTTTTCCTTCCCCTCCACTAATTATACCAAAGTAAACTTCAATGAAAGCAGGGGTTATGCCGTGGGGGAGGGACATACAATGCAACAAAGAAATCTTCTTATAAATATGTTAGAAATAATACCAAGGGGGGAAGAAACATTTGATTCCTTATCTTGAGATTCCTATCTCCAATAAACCACCAGTTAACTGGAAGTAGACCTATGTCTCAAGCAGTAGAGATCTCACTTTGAGCTGAAGAGCACAGGGATAGCACCAAAGCCCAGAGTTCATGTCACATTCCCAAAAAAATATGTGGACATATATATATATATATATATATATATATATATATATATATGTGTGTGTGTGTGTGTGTGTGTGTGTGTGTGTGTGTGTGTGTGTGTGTGTGTGTGTGTGTCCACATATATATATATATATGTATATATGTATATATGATGAAATGAATTACATTTAAAATTAAATAGATATTTAAGATACACATTTAAATCATAACTAAATATATGATACTTTTATATTATATACATATATTTAGATATATAAAATCATATTGTATCTGTATGTTTATAAATATATTTGTAATCTATTTCCAAATAGTACATTGGAAGATTTTGGGGAAAATGTACAGTTTCTAAAGGCTTACTACTGACCCATCATACTTTCAATCATATTTTTCACTAATAAAAAAGGTCTAGAGTACTAAGACAATGATTATGAAACAGAGTAGCTTTTTATTCCTTGTGATTTTGGATTAGAAAGATCTACTTTGTTGGTATGAAACCTAAAAAATATGATCTTGAAATCACACTCCACAAACTGGACTTTTACATTAATTTAGCAACTTACAGGTCTCAAACTTTTATTTGAATCCTGTATCTCACAGAGTCTGTTTCCTTAGAGTCAGCTACATGTACAAACATGCATGCATGTTCATGCTCACATATACCCCCATACTCACATGACATACTAAACGTAAAACTATAATAAAAAATAATATAGATACTGAAAAAGAACTCATTTGCAAATGTAATTAAATTTTACTTTTTGAATATAATGCATTATTGAAATACTAATGAAAGAGCAGCTGAGAGAATGTTTCAAATACTTGAATGCCTGCCTAAAGAGCATGTTTCTCAGTCCAAACATCATTTTTTCCATCCTTCCTTCTCCCACATAAAAAACATAAATAACTACAGAATCAACCTACATGTTCCTTAATCACTCATTGACTAAAGAAATTATAATATATGTATGCATATATGCACAATGATATATTATTTAGGGGCACATAATAATGAAATCATATCATCTTCAAGAAAATAGTTAGAACTGGAAACCTTCATATTAAAGCAATACGCCATAGTGTTAAAAACAAATACTAAATTCTCATATGCAGACTCTAGACTCAGAAAATAAAATGAATGACTCAGGTATAAAAGTTGGAAAGGATTATATTTGGAAAAAAGTAAGAGAGGAGATGAAGAGAAATATTGTGGATTAAATAGATTCAAATATTTTATGTTAGTATGATGACAGAAATAAACATGCTTATAAAAATAGGATAATGAAATTAATAAAAGGAATATAATTTACCAATCTACATTACATGGACAGATGAATATAACACAATAAAATACTTTCTGAAATTAATATTTGTTAATAAACAAAAATTCATTCAAGTTGTTATAGATTCATATGTTATTTTCCATTTTTTGCTCAGTTGTTTCCTTGATAAAGTAGAAGGAGATATTGTTTTTTTTGTTTTTTTTTTCAGGGGAGAGCACGCATGCAGTCCAATCTTGTCCAATTAGCATTAACGTAATCTAGTTCATTACTGTCAATATGAAATTGTTCAATCAAATTAGTAATTATATGAGAATATTTCCAATGAACTCTTCAAAATATTATCCCTATAGGTATATACTTTTTACAATTTATTGAATATGTTCTCTTAACTTAATTACTATATACCATTTTCTGAATGTAGTTTGGTATATGCAACTAAGACATATGATACCAGACCAGGAAAACAATTATTCAAAGAGTTTTATCAAAAATGCTTATAATGAAATCCAAATTATGTATATTTGAGGACAATACGTGGTTAGTCTTCTTCTCACATTCCTCATTCCCTTCTTGAGAATAATATACATTGTAAGGAAATGTTTAGAATGTTTTGGAGAAATAGCTTGACTTTAAAATAATGAGTTACTCTATGCGGCAGATTGTTTACTTTATGTCCAGAAAAGCCAAATTCTTACCTTATCATTTTCTAAGGTTTTATACCTAAGTTTAATCTCTGATGGATGACAGATAAAGATATAAACATTTTTTAACAGTGGCTAAATTTAGGCTGAGGAATCTAGGTACAACTGTACTCCTGCAGATAGGCCTCATCATCATGAGACCATGAAATCAAAATGTTAACCAATGCTTCATGAAATCTTGCTTATGAGATTTTGTGTATTATAAACAGTGGTTATTAGCATTTGTTTTGTAATCAGCATCATTTCATGAGTTAGTAACTGAAGTGAGACATTATACTCAAAACAAAATTTAAGGAGGCATCCAAAATTAATTACCAAAATATACATCATTTAACACAATATTTTTAAAATACAAGCTAAAGTACATAATTTAAGAAAAAAATCAACATGTAAAATAAATACAGAATGAGTATGACGGATTTTTCTTTTACCCCAGTTGCAATATGTCTTGCATGATGACTTTTCTGGTAATATATTTAGTTAAGTCTTGCTATTTAGTTAAAGTTATGTTATTTCGTATATTCATTTGTCAGATAAAAAAAGAAATGAATTCCATGCCAGTGTCAATATCCATAATGATGTTACAGTTGTATCCTGCTACTCCCAAATACCGCTTAGTCCTAAATCTCAACATTAATGGACTTAACTCTCCAATTAAGCAACATAGACTGTCTAGTTGGATTAAAAAGCAAAATTCCTTTATCTACTGCCTTCAGGAGTAACACCTTGCCCATACAAACAAACAACTTTTGAAAGTGAAAGGCTTGAACAAAATTTACCCAGCAAATGGCTCCTATAAACACATAGGAGTTTCAATCCAAATATCAGATGAAATAGACTTCAAATTAAAATTAACAAGAAGAGATTATTTTTAATAGCCCCACAAAAAATAAAATACCTAGGAATTAACTTAACCAAAGAATTGAAGGACCTCAATGATGAAAACTTTAAAAACTTTTAAAAGGAATCAAAAGAGAAATTAGAATATGGCAAAACCTTCTCATGCTCCTGGATTGGAATTATCAATATCATGAAAATGGCAATACTTCCCTAGGCTATCTGCCAATTCAATGCCATACCTATCAATATTCCAACCTCATTCTTCAAGGAAATAGAAGAGGCAATCCAAAAATTCATATGGAATAATAAAGACCCCAAATAGCAAAATGATCATTAACAGAACGAAAACTGTTGGAGGAATATCAATAACAAACTATGAACTCTACTACAAAGTTATAGTAATCAAAACAGCTTGGTCTTGACACAAGAAAAAGACCTCAGGATAGATGGAATAGAATTGAAAACCCAGAAATGAACCTACAGACCTATAGCACTGTAATCTTCAATAAAGGTGCTAAAAACTAGAATATAAGAAAGACAGCCTTCATTAAATGGTGCTGGCAAAATTGGTTAATCACTTGTAGAAAACTAAAGCTAGATCCTTATGTATCACCCTCCACCAGAATCAACTCCAAATGGATCAAAGAACTCAGAGTTAAAGCAGACACTGTGAAACCATTACAGAATGGAGTAAGAGAAACCCTGGGTCTCCTTTGCACAGACCAGTATTTTCTTAATAGAGACCCAGAAATACAACAAATCAAAGAAAGGTGGAACAAATGAGATTGCATGAAATTGCAGACCTTCTACTTGGCAATGGATATAGCTAGCAAAATCAATAGAAAGCCCAGTGATTGGGAGAAGAAATTCACTAGCCATACATCGGACAAAGGTCTCATATCTAAAATATACCTGGGTCTCAAAAAATTAAATCTGACAACAACAAATCCTCAAAGTAACAACTGGCCAATAAATAAGTGGACTAAAGACTTAAAGAGAAACTTCTCTGAATAGGAAAGAAGGATGGACAATAGACACATGAAGAAATGCTCAACCTCCTTAGCCAGAGAAGAAATGCAAATGAAAACCACATTATGATACCACCTCACCGCAGTTAAAATGGCTATAATAAAGAACTCTAATAACAACAAACGCTGGATGTGAAGTGAGCAGAAGGGAACCATACTGCATTGTTGGTGGGAGTAGAAACTTGTTCAACCATTTTGGAATTTGTTATGGCGATTCCTCAGAAGACTCCACATAGAGCTCTCCTATGACCCAGCAATCCCACTTTTGGGCTTTTACTCAAATGATCACAAACAAGACCAGCTACCAGCATCTCTATGCTCATTGCAGCATTATTTACCATAGCTAAGATATGGAACCAATCTACACATATTCTTGATTGGATCAAGAATAAGTGGTATATATACACAATGAATATTGCCCCATTTGTTAGGAAATGGAAAGATTGGAAAAAATTATATTAAGTGAAGTAAACCAGGCCCAAAGAAACGTAGATCCCATCGTTTCCCTTATTTGCAATAACTAATATATGACTGAGACAAACACAAACTGTCAGACAGGTTGTTGTTTGGAGAAATAAATCCCAAGATATGGATTCAAATGTTTTCTTTTCTTTCTTGTTATTGTTTTCAACAAATTTATAAGATGATTTGTTTGTTGCTCTGTATGTACTTCCCCCAGGATATAAGCGCTGCTTTCACTGTATTTGATGTTGATATAATTTTGGAGGGAATGGGAAAAACAAACTGTTTAAATAGGTTTACAGGTGGACCCAATTTACAACAATGAGATGTATAAGACATTATGTCTATAAAGGAACTTTACAACTTTGGTGGGGTGGGTGGTAGGGTGGTAGGGAGGGAGGTGGTAGAGAGGGGAAGGGATGGTATGGGGAAATAAAGTAGGAGAAAACAATGCTTGATAAGAAATGTACTCACTATTTGCGCATGTAATTGTAAACCCTCTGTAAGATAATTTCACAATGATGATAATAATAATAGAATATCAATTTAAGTGACTAAATATTTATATTAAATCCCATAAATTATATTCCTTCAATTTTCTGTCTAAAGTGTTCTGCAATCTAGGTATTTTTAAAAGAAATATTGTATGTTGTTTCCTTGGTGACAACATAATTGATAGACTTAATATGTTCCTAAAACATGGCGGTCTGAAATGAGGTGGATGTTCTTGGGTTTGCATGCAAATCTTTTGGACAGCAGTAATGTTTTAATCTTGGATGCTATTTGATTGGTAATTTTTACAGGCTTTCATAGTATGAGAAGAAAAACAAAAGGCCATAGGAATATTTTTATCAGCTACATTGTTGTATTAATTTATTCAAACACATACAAACACACAGATATATACATGTGTGGTATGACGACCCAGTCAGTCTGCAAGAAAGTATTTTAATAGGAATTCCATAAAATATTTAGTCTGCTGAGATCTGCTTAGAATTTCTTGAAATATCTAATTGCTTCCACCCCTGGACAAATCATTATCATTGGTGAAAATGTTGCCATTTGAATTTAGAATGCCGCAGAAAGACCTATGTGTTAAAGAAAAATTACTTTCCTCTTCCTCCCAGATTGTGGAGAATACCTGAACAGTTCTTCTGGAGATTAAGTTCTTTAGAGTGAAACCCATGAGAACATAGCCTCTCACATACTTTCTTCTTTTATCTTTAAATCATTCTAGGTAAAAAGCATTTCTCTTTGACATACTTCCCACCTTGACATGTCTTGTCACAGCCTTCCAAAGCAATAAAACCAACTGAACATACACTGAAACCTTCAGATTTGTAAATCTGAGTAAGCCTTTCTACTTAATAAATGGATAATATCACTTATTATGTTAGGTTATAAAGATAACACAGAAGTCTAGTCTTTGTAACAATGTAGACTGTATTAAAATATACTTCATTATAAAATATCTAATTCCATGTTGTATTTTGTATTTTTGTTTCTGTTGATCCTAAGGCTCAAACTCTGGGCCTGGATGGTGCTTTTGTGTTTAAGGCCAGGGCTCTACATATAAGTTGAACTGGAACTTCATTTCTCCTGGTGGTTAATTGGAGATAAGAATCTAATGAACTTTCCCACTTAGGCTAGCTTCACACTGTAATGTTCAGATCTCAATCTCTTAACTAGCTAAGATTACATACTTCAAATTCCAGTGCCCAGCCATGTTGCATATTTTGTGTAATTCCAATTCTCAGCATTGTATATATTCTCCTACTACAATATGAAAAACAGAATCTACTAAGGATATTTGTAACGTATAAAATGAAGGAAGAATTTTCATTCTTTACAAAATATACGCAAAATCTATGCTAAAATATTAATATTTTACTGTACCTTTCTTGCAACCAGTTTGATATAGTTTTATAATTGTCAGGCCAAGTTTCTCGACATTCTACTGGAGAATTACGATTTCATGCATGCATGTATATGCATATGTATATATAGATATCCAAATATCTTCCCTAGTGAATCATCAGAATTGAAACTTTGCTTTGTTTTTGCTGTTCAGCAGTTGAACCTGTTCAGCTCATTCTGTGACAATACCTGTCCTCTTTCTCAACATTCCTTTATTTACTATACCATAAGCATTCTAAAATCAGGTTCATTTCTTGGAGAAGGTTACCAGTC
Source organism: Dipodomys spectabilis (assembly GCF_019054845.1). NCBI lineage: Eukaryota > Metazoa > Chordata > Mammalia > Rodentia > Heteromyidae > Dipodomys > Dipodomys spectabilis. Next base: position 260,768 of record NW_024870924.1, read on the forward strand.
AGTCCAACCAATATCTACCCAGGGGGTTTTAATAAAGCAAGCTTTAAGATAGTAAGATAACATGAAGTGACAACTACAAAATTTCTACGGAGACCTAGAATGTTATCAAAATTATATCTGACATTTTTCACATTTCTGCCTTCCTTCTCTTCTCATACTTAAGAAAGCACTGACTAAGACTATAAATATATTTCATTTATAAATTAAGGATTAGTGTTTTTTCCCAGCCTGAAACCTTCTTTTCCATGGTTTTTGACATAAACTTTTGGGAGATTTTTTTTTTATTGTTATGGGATTCCATTCCAAACAAAGCCATGTATATCAAGAAAGCCAATGTTTTCAACTCAGAGTACTAAAATTAAGAGGGATAAAATTAAGGTTAGGTATATATGTTAAGCACAAATATAGGCAATATCAAGATATTTTGATATTGTATACCTTTACTAGATAAAGTTGCTCAAACTTATAATCTTATCTACTTGGGAAACAAAGATTAGAGAATTCCAGTTCCAAGCAAGCCCAGACAAAAAAGAAGTTCCAGAAACTCTAACCATTTGCTTGGTGCAATGTTTTCTTGCCTGTGCTAGGAGGGCCACAGTCCAATAAGGCCCAGGCATAGTGATACTACCTTAAAATAAGTAATCCAATTACAATCTGCAGGTATGAGAGTAGTAGAGGTGTTGTTTCACAAGTGCAGGGCTTGGGGTTCAATCTTCCTGTACCACTAGGAATTTATGTATGTGCCAGGGTAAGAACGGCATGTCTAAGGTCAAGACTTCATACTGGTTTTACAAGCTCTAATAAAAACTTTACCTCTTTTGTTAATTTTTAAAGTATAATCATAATTTCCATGGCCAAACCAAATAATTTCCTCTTAGAGATTTTCTTTTATCCATTAAGGAATATGTTATGTGTTGGATACTGTCCCACTGAAGTCATATAAAAATCAAAACCTCGTTGACAGCATGTGGAAACAGTATCTCAAAGGCATCATTTACGTTGAATTCTCCTCCAAGAGAAGTAGAAGGAATTGAATATACCAAAGGAAGAGGACTCAAAAGAAGCCAATTCTGATCTTGGAGTTCTAGTTCCACCAACTCAGAGGCAAAGTATTTACAGTATTAACACTACCCAATCTGTGGTAGTTTATTATTACAATTACTAGCAAACATGAGTAATCTATATGACATGAAAAGTCATTGACGCTTGGGGTCCATGACTCATCTCTATTATTCTAGTGTTTAAGAAGGATGAGACTTGAGGGATAATGGTTTTCAGGCTGGTAGGAAAGTTCATGAGGTTCTATCTCCAAATAACTACATGGTCCTTATTGTAGATTGACTACTATTAGCAAACAAACTGAGAGCATGAGGTATGTTCAAGCCCCAAACTGGGAGAAAGAAAAAATTCTTAGAAGAATACTATGAAAAACAGAGTTATGAATAGGAAAGCAGAAACAAAAGAAATAATTGATATATATAAATTGATGTAGACAAAGCTTCCCAATGTGAAATATGGCACAAAATGTAATATTTAGGGTTTTCCTTCTTATATAGTAGAAACAAATGCTATGTCTACTTGAAGAAACTAAAGTGTAAAACTGTATGCAATAAATAATGACATTACTTCATGTTTCCATAATTTAACTTGTTTCCCCACGAATTTATAGAATAGTATAGCTATGGAAAAATCAATAAATATTGCATTTTCATATGGGATTACATATCCTTGCAAGTGTTGTCTAAAATTGATCTCCATTAAAATCATCGCCATTGATATCCTTCTCAAGATTCCAAATGTTTATAATTTCAGCTGACCTTCCAAAAAACTCATATCCCATACATAATTTTTAGTTTGTTCATGCATTCTTAGGAACATAAACATATGGCACAAAATATTAATTACCTTTATCTGCTGTTGTTAATGTATTATAACTAATACAATTAAGTATATACCCTGAGAGAAAGAAGATTCTTCCTTCTAAATACATGCTTACAGGCACACACACTCACACACACACAAACACACACACTCATACTCACATATTTACCACTCTAACTTAGATTAGGTTCCTGACATTGGGTATGAGAAAATGATCTATCCTAATAATCAAACTTCCTTGCCCAGTCATAAAATACATTCATAATTCCACACATACAAAAAAACTAGATCATTCAAAATAATGAGATTATTTAACAGAACCACCCATCTCCTGAGCCATCTATCCTGATTTCATTCATTCATGACAATGCATTTTTCATATCACATTTGAAAACTCTGATCAGCAGACACAAATGTGCTATCATATAATAGAAAATGTAGGTAAAATTACTTGTCCCTAGGTAATCTTTAATATATCTTAAAGTGTTCTATGTCCTTCTTGCAGAGCCTGTTTCTGGCATTTTGCCCTAACGTCTAATATTAAGTTACAAAGGACATACCGTATTCCTTAATTCATTTTCCCTAAAGGTTATGCTATGGAGTTGACTCTGATTTTTTGCTTATTCTAAATTTTCTCAACCAGTTGAATTATTGTTTATGTTACTCCTAAGCCATTCGAAATATCAAAAAGAACTGGAAATTCACCTTGGCAATGATTTGTGAATGGCAGTTATGGTTGTGGGGAGGTAAAGGACTTGAATTATCTAGAGTGCCTTAAAACTGGCACTGTTATTTAAGGACTGATCACATAGTAAGCTTTTAAAGTGTGTCTTCTTATTTCATGTAGGACGGTAAAAGTATGCTTTTCATCACATTCTTGCCTGCAAAGAACTAGAATTATTTCCTTTGTAGAGTTTGTGCTGAAAAGTCTAAGACTTAAAGAGGCACAATAAAGAACTAAGTAACTCCATTACAGACTGGCAACCACCTTGTGAGGTACGGATTATAAAAAGAACCATGAATTTGACCCAGAAATAACACAGAAAAGAAAACAATTGCAAGGCAACTGAAACATAAATAATCCTTGGGCAAGCCACAGGAATTTTCTCTGGATACATCAACCAAACACTGGGTGGCCATACGAGACACGGTGACCCAGTGCTCAGGTGGTACCCATCAATAGCAAGTCAGTATTAATAATAACCAATCATGTATGTGTAGCTTAATTTGCTTAAAATATTAGCCAATCATGTAATTTCTCATGTTACACTCCCTTAAGGTTGTTTATTCAATACTATAAAAACTGTACTGATTCTGTGCTTGGGGCCTCTTAGTATCACCAGTTACCGAGTGCACGGAGGACCAAGCTCGAATTTGCAAATAAACCACTCTTGTCACTTAGGTTGATCTTGGTTTCTGGTGGTCTTTGGAGGAGGTATAACAGGTGGGGGCTCATCCGGGATAAACCCATAAACCCACCCAGATACCTGATCAGAGAGTATCAAAGAGATCAAAGAATGGCTGGTAAGTTAAGGCATTGCCACTTTGTAATTGTCTGGGGTCTGTGTGTCCTGCAGGATTGGTATTGGAGTTGGGAAGAAGTCTTGGGGGATGGTGCTATAAGGCAGCCAACTGGACCAGTGGGAGAGGTCCCCCGGTTCCCTGGGAAGGTAAACTATCCACTAGTTTGGACACTTGGGCCTGTTTGTTGTCAGAAACTTTCTGTCAGATAGTTTACAAGGTAGACTGTCCACTAGTGAGGACATTTGGGATTTATCCTGTCTGTAATCCTTCACGTTCTTTCTGACAATCTACCATGGGCATGCTATTAAATGTGTGTCTTGTCCTAATGTCTGTGTGTTTGTATTGTGAGTATTATGAAACATTTCCTCACTCAGGTTCATCCAGAGGTGGATGCCCAGAGACCCTGTTTGTCTCCGTTTGAGGCTGTTAGTCTTCGCTCTGTTTCTTCATCCAATAATAACTACTTTCTCTTTCAGACCCCCCTTATTTTTGCACCTCGAAGGGTGAAATCTGGCCTAGAAAGATTGGCCCACTTGAAGCAAAGCTGGAGTCAGGTAATCTATCGGACGCCACTGCTAGAATATCACAAAGTGTCTCTGTCTACCCCTTTGGGATCTTAGACAGACCAGCTAGTCCACACTTTACACCTTGGGACATTGTTAGCTCTGTCCTTAGCATCTTTAAATTAGTTGTTAGGAAGGTAAGGGGGGGTGTGAGTTGCATTCTGGTTCTGACACATTTCAATGTATATCAATCCACATATAAGACCAGAGAAAAGGAGAAAAGTAATTACAATTGTCACTAAACTGAATAGCCAGTGCTTTCAGCAATTTGGGATATGACCACAACTCAAAATGTCCCAAGGAATAATAAAGCCCCATGGAAAACTTTCGAACAAAACTTCTTGGTTGCAAGGGGTCACAGCAGTTAAACGATACTCATGGACCACCCAAAGAACAGTGGATCTGGTGATGGGACGAGTGTCTCACTCATTTTTAGTTATCCCAGAGAGCCTTTATCCCTTATTAGGAAGAGACTTGTTGACTAAGGTCGGAGCACAGATTCACTTCTATCCAGAAGACTCCTAGGTGACAGATACCCAAGTGAGACCAATACAAAAGCTGACTCTGAGCCTGGAAGATGATTACCGGTTGCACCAATCACCCAGGCTCCCAACCAAGAAATCACCTACTGGCTGGAAAGTTGTCCAGAAACATGGGCAGAGACTGGAGGAGTGGGACTAGCGAAGCCAGGAGCTGACCCAGTCAGAGTCCGGCAGTACCCTATATCCATGGAGGCACGGGTAGTAATAACGCCCCACATTAGGTGTCTGCTAGAACTGGGTATACTGTGGCCCTGTCAGTCTGCATGGAACACTCCCCTGCTATCAGTCTGTAAGCCCCCCTCCAATGAATATAAGCCAGTGGAGGACTTATGGGGGGTCAACAAATGGGTAATGGAATTCACCCAACTGTACCCAACCCCTACACACTCCTGAGCACCCTGCCTCCTGATAGGCAGTGGTACACAGTATTAGATTTAAAAGATGCCTTTTTCAGCCTACCCTCGGCAGCTAAAAGCTAAGATCTCTTCTCCTTTGTGTGGACAGATGTAGAAAGAGATATTAATGGACAGCTGAACTGGAAAAGACTTCCTCAAGGATTTAAAACCTCACCAACACCCTTTGACGAAGCCCTGCATGAGGACTTAGGTGAGTCTAAGGGAAGCCACCCTGGCTTGACTTTGTTGCAATATGTGGATGACTTATTAATTGCTTCTAAGACTGAAAGAGAATGCATCCGAGGAATGGAGGATTTACTCCAGACTTTGGGAAGCCTTGGTTTCTTGAGTGTTGGCCAAGAAAGCTCAAATATGCAAATCAGAGATAACTTATCTGGACTATTTATTGAAAGGGGGGCAGGAGTGGCTTACAAATGGAAGAAAAGAAACTGTCCTTAAAATTCCAACACCCCAGTCTCAGCATCACATAAGGGAGCTTTGGGGCTCAGCAGGCTTTTGCTGTCTGTGGATTCCTGGGTTTGCAGAGTTGGTTAAACCCCTTTATGAGGCTACCAAAGAAAAGCAGCTGTTTTCATGGATGGAGTAGGTTGAACAAGCCTTTGAAAAGATAAAAACTGCCTTATTGTCAGCCTCAGCATTAGGACTCCCTGATACAACTGAACACTTTTATTTGTATGTGGATAAACATAATGGGATTATGAAAGGAGTCCTAAGCCAATATCTAGGCCCCTGGAGAAAATCAGTATCCTACTTATCAAAGAAATTAGACCGGTGGCAGCAGGATGGCCAAAATGCCTGAGAATGATAGTGGCTACTGCTCTAATCGTAAAAGATGCAAATTAACTATGGGGCAGGAACTGTATGTGACCACCCCCATGCTATTGAGAGTGTGTTAAAGCAGCCACCAGATCAATGGCTCAACAATGCCCGACTAATCCATTACCAAGGACTGCTACTCAGTCCTCTCAGTATTAATTTCCAGGTTCCCTCGGCTGTCAACCCATCAATTTTTCTACCAGATCCAGACCTAGATATGCCACTACATGATTGCTCGGAGATCCTGGCGCAAGTCCGTAATATCCAAGAGGACTTAAGAGATCAGCGTTACCAGATGCTGAACTCGAGTGGTTTACAGATAGGAGCATCTTTGTTCATCAAGGACATAGGTATGCGGGAGCTGCAGTAGTGACTGAGACTGATGTGGTTTGGGCCGAACCTCTGCCCATAGGCATGTCAGCCTAGAGAGCCGAATTAATAGCCCTGACACCAAGCACTAACGCTAGGAAAGAATAAAAGACTAACTCTGTACAGTGATAGTCGGTATTCATTTGCAATGGCTCATATACACAGAGCTATCTACAAAGAAAGAAGATTATTGACAGCAGAGGGAAAGTCCATCAAAAATAAAGATGAAATTTTGGCCTTAATCGCTGCTCTTTGGTTGCCTAAGAAGTTGGCCATTGTTCATTTCCCTTGACATCAAAAACTTAAAGATGCTGTGAGTAAAGGCAATAACCTGGCCGACAGAACTGCCCAGGAAGTGACAACAAAAAAGAGACTCTATAATGATGATAAACCTCCCAGACCCCGGTGCAAGAACTCTCCTGGTCACTCCTACATATACCACAGAATATTTAAAGTGGATTGATCAACTAACAATGGCACAATGCTTCAATGGTTGATGGAGAGACTCTAAGAGCAACATTATCTTGCTAGAACAGTTAGGGATTAAAATACTACTGAAAATGCATAGAGCACCCACATGGGTGAGAGGAAGATGCAAGACCTGGTGAGAAATACTGGTCTTAGGATCAAGAATAGTCATGCTAAAATAGAACAGATTGTCAGGGACTGTAAGGCATGTCAGTTGACTAATGCAGGGAAAATTCAGGCAGAACCAGGCAGTCGGATAAGAGGAGATAGACCAGGAACCTACTGGCAGGTGGACTTCACAGAAATCAAACCTGGAAAGTATGGATATAAATATCTATTACTTTTCCCTTTTCAGGATGGGTAAAAACCTTTCCTACAAAGCGTGAAACAGCACAGGTCGTGGCTAAGAAGTTGCTGGAAGAAATCTTACCCAGGTTTGACTTCCCTAGTATGATAGGATCAGATAATGGACCAGCCTTTGTGTTGAAGGTAAGTCAGGGACTTGCTAATGCTCTTGGGGCAGATTGGAAACTGCATTGCGCTTATAGACCCCCAAAGCTCAGGACAGGTAGAAAGGATAAATAGAACTGTAAAGGAGAACCTGACCAAATTGACCATGGAGACTGGTGGTGACTTGGTAACGCTCCTTCCCTTTGCCTTATACAGAGTACGAAACTCCCCTTTGAAAATTGCTCTTTCCCCCTATGAAATTGTATTCGAAATGCCCCCTCTCATAATTCATAATTTTCAGAGCAGTTTCTTAGGGAAGATGATGACTCTGAACTTTTGTTCTCTCTCAGGGTCCTGTAGAGGACCCGCTTTTATGTCTGGCCTAGACTGAATGTGCTGTATGAGTCAGGCCCTCCACCGATCCCAAATCACTTCTGTTCCGGGACTGGGTCCTGGTGAAAAGACACTGACAGGAAAACCTGGAACCGCAGTGGAAAGAACCTTTGTGGTCATCTTGACGAATCCAACTGTCCTCAAAGTTGACGGCATTGCTACCTGGATCCAACATTTGCATGCGAAGCCTGCAGATCACATAACCGATTTCAGAGAAAACCCAGAGTGATAAGTCTCACTTTCAAAAGAAAATTCTTATAGCTCGAATTGAGCAGTAAAAAGACTAAGTTATGAAAGGGTTGTTGAGGTATACCTTACTTAGAAACTGTATTGAAATAATAGTGGGTGCCTGCAATCCTAATCATCCATATAATTGGACTTGGATTATTTGTAATCAGATATGGACAAACGTTTCCCTCTGTCTCCCTATGGTTTCGAGACAGGCTTACATTTAATTTGTGCCAGCTCGCCGAGGGAGTATGGGAAGGAACTAGGCTTGTTGAGTGTAGATGGAGACACTGGTATGTTTGCCCAGGGGAAGGAAGAACTAGTAATTGTGGAGGACCAGAGGACTTTTACTGTAAGAGCTGGGGCTGCAAAACAAGTACCTCAGGAAAATGGAAAGGAAAAGTAGGAGACCTTGTTACTTTTACTAAATCAGGGCCAGCGGGCATCCAGTTTAATGGGATGCCTGTGCACCAACAAATTAGGGTTCCCCAGGATTCTGATGCCTGAGTGGAAGTTCGGTTCACAGACAAGGGCAAACAAGTCCTAGGATGGGAATTAGGAAAGACTTGGGGACTAAGATTTTACCGATGTGGAGAGACTCACAATGGCATACTTATAACTCTACAGGCAATTGCCACAGCTAGCTATTTCCCTTCAGTAATGGGACCAAACACTGTTTTAAGACTGACTTCTGCCACAAAAGCCAAAGCAAGTGAAAAGAAAAAGCCCCAGGCTATAGTGACCCCATCTCCTCCGAAAAGAGGAGACCCCCTCAGGGTGAACATCCTCTTGCTGGAGAATTCTCTATGGCAGGTGTTGCTTCAAACTTATAGTGTAATCAATCAGACCTGCACTTATATTACCAGTACATGTTGGATGTGTTATGATATGAGACACCCATTTTATGATGGTATTGCAGTGGTACAGAATGTAACTGAAACAAGTAAATCACGCAGATGGGAATAAAAAGAGGCAAAACTTACCCTACAGACCCAAGAATGGACTCCTGAGGAAGGTTATCGATTACCTCCCCAAGATGTTTGGTAGACATGTTCAACTGGCCTAACCCCTTTTGTGCACTGGAAGTTTTAAATAGGACCCACAGCTTTTGTGTCATCATGCAACACATCCCATGACTACTTTACAATTTTCTAGAAGACAAGATGATAAAAATGTCCTCAGCAAGCTACTGGCCCTGAAGAGCTAAAATAGAAATAATAATGGCCGTGACTATCGGGGCCCTGGTTGGCTTAGCTGGAGTAGGGACTCGAGTAGCATCTCTAGTTACTCAGAGAATACCCTACTCTAACCTTTGTGCTGCTATAAATGAGGATATCAAAAACCTGGAAAGTTCTACATCCTACCTTCAAAAATCTCATGATTCCTTACCTGAGGTGGTGTTACAAAACAGACAAGGGCTGGACTTAATTTTCTTACAGCAAGGAGGTCTACGTGCTGCCCTAGGTAAGAATGTTGTTTCTATGCAAACCACTCTGGAGTTGTAAAAGAATAAGGGAAAAGCAAGAAGGATGGTTTGAATCATGGTTTAACTATTCCCCTTGGATGACGACATTAATATCCATTCTGTTGGGTCCCATTATCATTCTAGTGCTTGTGTTCACTATAGGGCCTTGTGTTGTAAATTGACTAGTGATGTGTGTTAAGAAACGTGTCAATACCGTATAACTGATGGTCTTGAGAACTCCATATCAATTAATCCCTGATGAAAGACATAACGCAGACCCGTAAGGTCAATGATTACCCTTTCAGGTGCATAATAGAAAGGGGGGAATGAAGAATATAAGACTTAAAGAGGCACAATAAAGAACTAAGTAACTCCATTACAGACTAGCAACCATCTTGTGAGGTACGGATTAAAAAAGAACCATGAATTTTACCCAGAAATGACCCAGAAAAGAAAACAATTGCCAGACAACTGAAACATAAATAATCCTTGCTCAAGCCACAGGAATTTTCTCTGGATACATCAAACAAACACTGGGTGGCTATACGAGACACGGTGACCCAGTGCCCAGGTGGTACCCGTCAATAGCAAGTCAGTATTAATAATAACCAATCATGTATGTGTAGCTTAATTTCCTTAAAATATTAGCCAATCATGTAATATCTCATGTAACACTCCCTTAAGGTTGTTTATTCAATAACATAAAAACTGTACTGATTCTATGCTCAGGGCCTGTTAGTGTCACGGGTTATCGAGTGTATGGAGGACCAAGCTTGAACTTGCAAATAAACAACTCTTTTTTCACTTGCATTGATCTTTGTCTCTGGTGATCTTTGGAGGGTCTCCAGTCCAGGTATAACAATGCCCTGCTGCTACTGTAGTGAATCCCACAAACAACTGCACAGCTGTGTTAGCTGCTTTAGATTTTGAAATTTTCTTCCAGTAGCCCTAGTGATTTGAGCCCAGATTTATGGGATAGTCACATAATACACAATTGCAAAGCACCACAATATACAATGACAAAATGCAAAATGAGGTTCAATTTTTTTCTTTGTTGTTTCACTTTTTTCTTTCTTTTTTTTCCTTTATTTTTTAATTGTGAAAATACCATACAGAGGGGTTTCCATTACATGGGCAAGGTAATGAGTACATTTCTTAACAAGCATTGTTGCCTCCTCCTTTGTTTCCCCTTCACATCCCTTCCCATGCCCACCCCAGCCCCCCTCCGCCAAAGTTGTAAAGTTCGTTTTTCAACAAAATGGCTTGTACATCTTTTTATTCCAATGGGTCCACCTTTATCACTATTTAAACAATAAGTTTTTTTTCCTCCCCCTCCACAAAATATACCAACATCAAATAGAGTGAAAACAGGGGTTATACCGTGGGGAAGAGACATACAAAGCAACAAAGAAATCATCTTATAAATATGTTAGAAACAATCGCAAGAAAGAAAAAAAACATTTGAATCCTTATTTTGGGGTCCATTTTGCTTAACATAAACTTATCTGACCGTTTCTGCTTGTCTCAGACAAATACTAGTTATTGCAAATAAGGGAAAGCATGGGACCTATGTTTCTTTGGGCCTGACTTAATTCAGCCTTGGAAGAAAACAAGAGTCATCTTTTTTCTTATTCATTGTCTTTTAAGGAGCTAGATCCTGTTTATTTTTCATTATTGTTGATATGACTTAAGTAAATTTACCAGATTTTTCAAATAAAATAAAGAGATATAAAATGACATATTTAATAACAAAATAAAGCTAAACATTTGAGTGATATTTTTATTTAGTTCTGTTCTCAGTTATGCTGAAATAACATTGAAATGAGCCAAGCATATATGTAAATTGACACGTATCAATCACACAGAGCTCTGGAATCTTTGGGCTTTGATTTCTATATCAACATCACCTAGAAAACAAAATTATCACTTGCTTCATGTCTTAAGTAACATACTTAATACAAGTTTTATTAATTTTACCAATATATTTCATAATCTATGGAATCGATGCATTGCATAAGGATTTGATTTCTTATTTCCACTGAATTAATATTACATTTATTTTATTTTTTCACACATAAAATAATGACATTCTTGAGGATAAAACATGCCTGTTTTTCAGTTTGATTGCCAAAATTGAACTCTAACGCACTTTGATAATTTAACTTTAAATTTGAACTAAAGCAAGATAATCCATCACTTATCCAATTATTCCTATTGAAAGGTTAAAGTTTACCACATGTTGCCTCCTGAGCCTCAGTACTCCCAAGAAGACTTGGAGTGGATAAAGAAAATTCCCATGGCCTATAAACCCCCAGACAGAGAAGGAAACAAAGACTGGTAGAAAACTGGGGAGGGAACCTGAAGAATGCAGGACTTGCTCTGACACTCAGAAGTAAAAATTAGGCAAGGAAATCAACTCATTGAGGACATTGTTAAAAATTGTAAAGCCTGTCAGCTCACCAATGCCCCCAATCCACCAGTTACAAAAGGAGCTCGCCTCCGTGGAGATAGGCCAGGTGTGCATTGGGATGTAGACTTCACAGAAATTAAAACTGGAAAATTTGGATATAAATATTTGCTAGTTTTTGTAGACACTTTTTCAGGATGGGTTTAAGCCTACCCAACAAAGCATGAGACGGCGAACGTTGTGACTAAGAAGATCCTGGAAGAAATCCTACCCAGGTATGGCTTCCCATCAACCATCGGGTCGGATAATGGACCAGCCTTCATCTCAAAAGTAAGTCAGGGAATAGCCGCGGTACTAGAGACAGATTGGAAATTGCACTGTGCTTATAGACACTAGAGTTCAGGGCAGGTAGAAAGAATGAATCGGACTCTAAAAGAGACCTTAAGTAAATTGGCCTTAGAAAGTGGCGCAGACTGAGTATCACTCCTTCTTTTTGCCTTGTTTAGAATAAGAAATTCACCCTATTTGCTTGGCTTTACTCCTTTTGAAATAATGTGTGTACACCCTCCACCCATTATCCCTAGCCTTCAGACTGAATTGCTTGCTGATTTGGATGATACTGAATTTCTGTGTAAGCTTGACTATTTACAGCTGTTGCATAAGAGTATGTGGCCCCAGCATAGAGCATTATATGATTCTGCTTCTATTCCTACCCCCCATTTGTTTAAACCTGGGGACTGGGTGTTTGTTTGAAGGCACTACTTGCGATCTGTGGAACCATGGTGGAAGGGACCTTACATGGTGCTACTGGCTACACCTAGTGCCCTTAAGGTGGATGGCATTGCTGCTTGGATCCACTGTTCCCACACCAGACCAGCTGACCCCTTTGTCCTGGACAACTGTGGGGAAACATGAGAAGTCTCCAAGCATCCTACCCAACCACTCTGCATACGCCTGAAGAAAAGAAAAATGGACTGATTGTTATTGGTATACTCATTCAAGATCAAGAGCTGTTGGAGTTTTGTTTTGGGCCAGAGCCACAAGATTTTGGCTCAGGACCATAACTCAAGGAGGGGGGGGATGAAAGTTTAAAGTTTGAGGCAGTGACCACCACGTGTTGGTGGTAATCAAAACACATGGTTGATTGTGTGCTCTCCTCCTGGGCTCTGCTTTGTTGGAGTGTAGGATGAGACCCGAGCTACAGCCCGTTTAAATAAAACAGCTGTAGAGTCTGGCTCTCGGTGGTGTTCTTGTGGGGAGTCCTGTGACCTTGGCATTAACTTTAGACTTGAATATAACTTATTTTTGAATGGGAGGAAATGAATATTACACCTAGTCTCTATAAAATATTTAAGAAATAAATGATCATGATAATATTAATTTTTCCTTCAAGTAGAAAGAAAGAACCTCACTATAGATGACAAAAGCTTGAATGGAGATGCCATAAAGTTTATGAAAAATTCAAGTCATTATGAGTTAGATGAAATAGTCATTTTTGAAGGTCACAAAATGAAATCTCTTGAAGCACTCTTATCTGTTAAATAAAATGTATTTACACTCAAAATATTTCATTCATCTCTCCAGCATTGGTATAACCAAACCACCTCCATGCCAAATAGCTTTTCTGGTTAATTCAAGACAGTAATTGGGAACAGAAGTTATCGAAATGTGTAGAAATATCTACCCACCACTCTAGAAATTAAATCTGAAGTCATAAAGGATTGGGATTAATAATTAGTTTTCATTATGTTGCCTTAAAGAAGTGAACCCTTTTAAGTGGGCATAGTTGTAGAGATTTGGTCACTGAGAACTTGTGATCTAAGAGGATGTTAAGATCAAAGTCCTTTCCTCCTCTTCCTTCTTTTTCTTCTCTGTTCCTTTTCCTTCCCCTTCTCCTTTTCCGTCTCACTCTCTCTCTTCCCCTCCTGCTCTTTTTCCCTCTCCCACTCCTATTCCTCCTCTTCTTTACTGCCTGGCTTCCATGAATACATATATTCCATCACATGTTCCTGACATGGGGTACTGTGCCACCACCAACCAAAAGCAAGGAAGATAAAAACATAAACTTAAATGTAAAAAATCAGAAGCCAAGATTAATCTTTCCCCAACTTAAGTTAATTTATAAAGTATTTTGTCATATTGATAGGAGACTGACACAGCATGCTCTCACTTATTATAAGGGATAAGATTTACTGGAAAAAAATCTGACCAATATCACCTTAATGAAGTGATTGATTAAATTAATATTATATTAGGAAAAATCTACTTTAAAGTGTCAGATATACTTCAATAAGAGGCAAAAAAATCACCTCTATTGTTTACTATTAAAAGACAATAGAATTCAATCTATTCCTCAAGGAAATTGATCTATATTTGGCAGCATTGTCAATTTCATAAATGATGTAAGAAGACTGAAGAACACATTTCAACTCAATCTGCGTGATATAAAATTGACTCTGTCCTCTGTTTTCTATCTATGTCTGGTTCCCAAAATGATTTGTATTTTATTCTAATCATATTTTTAATTAACTTTAAGTAATTGTATGGGAGTTGCTGTTTGACAAAGCAGTTTATGAATAGTGTTTAGTGAGTTTTTTTTTCTTTTTTGTCTTCTGAGGTTTGAACTCTGGGTCTGGGCGCTGTCCCTGAGCTCCTTTGCATGAACATTAGAACTCTATCACTTGAGGCATGGCAGCACTTTCAGATTTTTCTGAGATTTAATTGGAGATATGAATCTCACAGACTTCCTTGCCTGGGATGGCTTCAAACCTCAATCCTCAGCCTCCTGATTATTGAGGATTACAGGCGTGAGCAGCTAGTGCCTGGCTTATACAATGAAGCATTTTTTTTTGTTAGTCCTGGGGCTTGACCTCAGGGCTTTGGCAATGCCCAAGAGTTTCTTTTCCTCACTCTAGCAATCTACAACTTGTGTCATAGTGCCAATTCCAGTTTTTAAAAAATTAGGTACTATTGAGGAATCAAACCCAAGGCTTCACACATGCAAGGCAAGCAGTCTACCACTAAGCCACATTCCATGGCCAATACAATGCATCTTGATGATCATTATCCCTCATCCTTCTCAATCCTATCTCATCCCTCAATTTACATACTTTTGTAGAATATTCACTGACTTGCAATGTCATATATAGTCACTCAGAGAATATATCACTGATTATACTTCATTGATAGTTTTATTCATCAACATACCAACGTTATGCATTACAGAATTCTGGGATTTAAATTCTAAATTATCACACAGTACTATTCAGATTCACACGCTACTATTATAAAAATTTTTCCTAAAGTTAATGCAAATGCACTCTGTAATTCTTCAATAAAGTACAATTTTTCTTAAAGTGTTAAAGAGTTGGAGTAAGAACATCAGCTTCAGTTCTAGAACATTTTATCATTACTACCCTCTCAAAATACTCCAATATTTATTAGTAGTCACTTCCTGTCATCATTTCAACCTACCTCCTCTTGAGCAGCTATTATTTCATATTCTACCTCTACAGATGTGCCAATTTTAAAAAGCTCAAATTATTATAAAATGTAGTCTATCCATTTCTCCCATGTAATATTACTGTTTCCAAATTAAGACCATGTAAATTTTTCTCATGGATGGAGTATATTGTTTTGCATGCATGTGAATAATTATATCACATCCTCAATGGACATTTCAATATTTTATTATATATTAATATATATTATTGTAAAAGGTTTTGCTATGTATATTCCTTTACATGTGTCTCATTGGATATATGTTGAAATATATTTTGTATATAAAATTATGATTCAAAATGCTGGATCAAACTGGGCGTCAGTGGCTCATTCTTGTAATCCTAGCTACTCAGGAAGCTGAGATCTGAGGATTACGGTTCAAAGCCAGCCCTGGCAGCAAAGTCCGTGAGACTCTTATCTCCAATAAACCACTACAAAACCGAAGTGGCGTTATGGCTCAAGCGGTAGAGTGCTCGTCTTGAGCTGAAGAGTGCAGGGACAGTGCCCAAGCCCAGAGTTCAAGCCCCATGATGGACCAAAAAGAAAACAAAAACTATGCTGGATCATAGAGGCAACTCTATGTGCAATATCTTAAAGATTGCAAGTATGTTTAACAAACTGACTATATCATTTAAGTGACAAGCACCAAGGTATAAGAATTCCAATTTCTACATCGTGGTTGTGCAGTGCAATCTCATTGTTGTTTCTATTTCCACTAATCTCTATATGTATGCAATGTCTAGGTATGTTATGATACTTCCAAATGTTCCTTGGTTGTTGTTATATTAATATAGAGATATGTATTTCAATTTTTTGATAATTTATTCACGATGGTTAAAATTTTTTATTGGTATTAATATTCTAATATATTTCTGATTCAAGTGGTTTAAGTAAATGCATATGTATACACACTATGTATACATGTACATATATTCATACTTATATGTGTATACATACAAATGCCTATATATGTATACATTTATGAATATACATATGTGTATATATATATACAGACATATATGTATATTGTTATTTTCATTTCCCTGTAAGTTATCATTTTAATTTATTTGCCAAACATGTCCTTTATTGATTTTTCTTTATTTTATTTTATGATTAAAATGTACAGAGGGGTTACAGTTACATGAGTAAGGCAATGAGTACATTACTTGTTGATCATTGTTACCCCTTCCCTTCCTTGTTGTTGTCCCACTATCCCTTCCCTCCTCCAGCTCTCAAATTCCTATCTCCCCACCCCTCACTGCATGAAGTGGTAAAGTTCATTTCCAATATACTGTCTTGTGAGTATGTTTGTTGCAATGTGACATCCTGTGTCCTTGTTTCACCATTTTATAATTCTCCTTCCCCTCCCCAGATTAGACAAGTATATACAAGATGCAGGGTATCAAAACTGAGTACAGTGACAACAGGGATATGCCATAGGAGAAAGAACATACAAAGGAAACAACAACAAAAATGAATAAAATGGCATTGTACATTTACAACAGTAACAATAAAGACAGAACCCTCAAACAGGTTTTTTATTGCCGAGGTAATTATTACAGTTAATGTTCTTATCATTTTTGAAACTTTGCAAAATGTTTGGTAGCATTCAGTGTGGACTGATATGTTCAATTTTTGCTAAATCTCTCTACTCATAAGGTATCTGACAGCTCTCTTCTAAAGCAAAAAAGGCAGTCTTCTACAGCTTGGTTCCAAACCATTTGTATTTTCTCCTTGTACTAAGAATACTGACTGAAGCCTGGTGCTGGGGACTCACACCTATAATCCAAGCTACTCAAGAGGCTGAGATCTGATGATAGCGGTTCAAAGCCAGCCTGGGCAGGAAAAGTCCATGAGACTGGCATCACAAATAAACCACTAGAAAACTGGAAGTGATGCTATGGCTCCAGCCTTGAGCAGAAGAGCTTAGGGATAGCACCCAGGCACAGAATTCAACGCCCACGACCACCACCACTACCACCACCACCACCAATAACAACAACAAAAAGAATACTGACTCAAAAAGCAATAGTATTAAGCTGTCTTAAAGTTCAGCTCAAGTCTAACATTTTGGTATTATCTTAGATGTCAACATTCTTCTCGTCTAATGAGCCATGAGGCCTCAGAATGTTAACCAAATTTCTTAGTTTATTTACACAGTTACTATAAGTATGTATTTTCTCATCTATCTTTCTTTCATTTCACCACAGAATATGTATATATCCTTTATGTCATACTTGAATACCAATGCCCTTGGAAGATATTTATTAATTGATGTATATTAATTGTACGAAGAAATCTTATTGAAATACTTTACACACTCTCATATTGACCAAAGGCCTGATTAACCTGTTTTTTTTTTTCTCTATTCCCATTGCAATTTATTTTTCAACTGTTTTCTGTGAATTTTTTTCTGCTAACTTCACACATCGTCAAAATTACTAAAGTGATGAGAGTTCTGGGAAGATGGTGGAGAAGACCTGGAACCTGAACAAGCTCTGGCATAGAAAGCAGTTTTAGAGTTCCAGTGAACAGTCCTAAGCCAGAGAATCACACCAAGTGTGCCATCACAAGACAGAGAATTAGGCCAGAGAGGGGAAACCCAGGCAAGGAGACACATCTGAGCGCTTGCCAGCAGCCGCCGCCACGGCGGCAGCGGTGGTGGCAGCGACTGCAGGGCACCATACATGAGCCACAGAGAGTCTGGGACGAAGGAGCCAGACGCAGTGGGAGAGCAGATTCTACTAAACACCAGCAAGAACTGACAAGGAGCGGACATCTTCATCCTGCAGTTCGCAGACCAGAGACGACCCAGGAACCAAGACTCAGCATGAGTAGAAGCCAGACGTCCTCACTACTTCTCAGGGAGCAGAGGAGGGAAGGCCACCCCCCCCCCAGTACCGGAGACTTCCGTCGTGGACACCAACAAATCTCGGCAGAGCTGCTAGCTCCAACTCAAGCCTTGAAATAAAAGGAGTCATTTAGCAGGTCACAAGAACTTAATGGCGGCGTGACCTGCCAGACTCAGCTCCACCCGTGGAAAAGTCACCCAGCTGGGGCACCAGGTCTAGGAGTGGCTTTCTTCACTGGGTGATCAGAGCCAGAGGCTGCTCTCCCTCTAGCAGGCTGGACAATCAATTGAAGTTCAGTAAATAGAAACCCTGAGAATGGCTCCAGGCTGGGCTCTGTGAATTTTTGACAAAATAGCCCAAGGGAAAAGCTACTGTTTGTTGAAAGGCCTCAACTCTACCCAGAACCTAGCCTCATCACTGCATCCCCCTCTTTTGTGATTCTCAAAGCAGTTCAGCCTCCCATTAAACTAACCTGGGAGGAGGATCTCAAAATCCTGGGTAAAGCAGAACATTTTTCTGCCTGTTCGAAAAAACTGACTTATGAAACCAATCAAGCCACAGGACCACAAGCAGACCAGAGACTCCAACAAGAGGCTGGTTACAGACACAAGGGTGATACAGGATTTTTCCAACCCCTGCCAAAAAAAATCAAAGAACATTTTTTTCTTCTTCTTCTTTTTCTTTTCTAAAACTTTTTTTAATCTTTAATTTTTGCCTTTTTTGAAAAAAATTGTTCTCCAGTAACTTTTTTTTCCCTCTTATAACTTTTATTTTAAGGATACGTGAATGTGAGTTTTTCTTTCTTTTTTTATCTTCTTTCTCTTTTTTTCTTTTTTAATTATCTTTTTGTTTAGCTCTACTGATCTTTTTTTCTTCCTTTCTTATCCTTTTCACCTTTTCCTCTCTTTTGTTCTTCTTTATTTGACTTAACTCTTGTCCTGCACATACTCAGATAAACCCGTAGTTAATTAGTAGACCCCATCCCCCATTGTGTACACACTTAATCCACAAATTTATTACTCAATTCCAAACCTCTGAGACTTAAATTTCTTAATAGCAGTACTACCTCTTTATACCTATATAATATTTTAAGCATTTTTATTTTTAAGTTTTTCACATCTCCTCTATGGACCTCCCCTTCTCTCAATATATTCACGTTCCTCTCTAAATAGATGGTTTTCGTTTCACCATAATATTATTAATTTTTATTTCTCTATTTTTTCTGGTCTCTTTTCTTTTCCCTTTCCTTTTCTTATTTTTCTCTCTCTCTCTACTTTCATCCTACCCAATCTATTTCCTGCATTGAGATTAGGACATATTTAACTCTCCCTGTGCCTCCCCACACCAGTCTATTCCTAGTTTTTACCCACATCTCTCCCTAACCCTAATAATTTCTGTTTTTCCAAATTCTTCTCTGCGGTTCGAAGCCCATTAACATATAGTTGTTGGATGTTGAATAGATGTATTTGTTGAACTAGATTGTATCTGTAGACTACTGACTGTACAAATTCAGACTTTGGTTGATGGTTGCCTTAAGATAGTGTTCTAGCACAAAACTGGTGCTATTTTCATCTCAAATGGGCAGAGTAAGCTGGAAAAACACAAGAAAAATGAAATCCGGGTATCTCAATTCCCAATCCTGATAATCAGGGGACAGAACAGATAATGAATAATCCAGAGGAGAGTTCCCAAATAGCTCTACAAACACTGCTGGCAAATATGATAAATGGAAAGATAGAAAACATAAAAAGGACTCTGTATGAGCATGATAGGGAGCAAGAGGAGGTAATCGAAAAGTTTATAAAGGAATATCATAAGCCTGAGGAAGCTACTCAAAAACTGATACAGGATTTGCGTGAGCAGCTTGAGAATACTCAAAGAGAAAGGCAGGAATGGCGTGAGCAGGCTGAGAACACTCAAAGAGAACTGCAGGAATCCCACGAACGGGAGGAAGCTAATCAAAGAGTAATATAGGAATTCAGAGAGCAGGTAGAGAATACACAAAGATCACTAAAGGCATTCATGGAATCCATTAATAAAGAGCTGAAGGAAGTCAGGGAGACCACAAAGGGAATACTGAATTGAACACAACAGAAGGAATGGGAGTCCAATGAAACCATAAACAATCAAATAAGTGATTTCAGAATAAACACTGAACACCAAATTAAGGAAGTAAAGAAATACATACAAGATCTAAAACAGAGCTTCAACAAAGAATTTGAAGCCATCAAAGCTGACCAATTGGAAGGAAAAGAGATAAAAAACAAAGTAGACAGTCTTGACAGCAGGTTAGACCATGCAGAAGATCGAATCTCAAGGATTGAAGACAGCCTAGATATTATAGAGAAAGAACATACAATCATCCAAGACAAGTCCAAGAAATATGATAGATCTATCCAACACTTGGAAGACACCATCAGAAGGCCTAATCTAAGGATAATGGGTGTAGAGGAGCAAATAGAAACAGAAGTTAATGGTCTAGGAAATTTGTTTAACAGGATCCTAGCAGAGAAATTCCCAAATATACAAAAAGATAGACCTATTCAGATACAAGAAGCTTTTAGAACTCCAAATAGACCAGACCAGAATAGGACATCCCACCGTCACATTATAATCCACACAGGATCAACTCAGACCAAGGAAAAGATTCTTAAAGCTGTCAAGGAGAAAAGATTAATCAACTATAAAGGGAAACCAATTAGAATCACTTCAGATTTCTCAGCAGAAACAATCAAAGCAAGAAGAGACTGGAATGATGTATGCCATGCCCTAAAAACAAACAACTATCAACCAAGAATACTGTACCCAGCTAAACTCTCCTTCATAACTGAAGGCCAAATAAAAACCTTCCATAGCAAAGAAAAATTGAAATAATACATCTCCACCAAATCGGCCCTACAAAAGATTCTTAAAGATGTCCTACACCTAGAAAACCAACAAGACCACAATAAAGGCCAAGAAACTGCACCCAAACTGAGAATCCAAGATCCATAGGAAGAACTCAGCTTTCGCAGCCCCCAAGAAGGTGGATAACATGACAGGAACTCCCAAATACCTCTCAGTCCTATCTCTTAACGTTCGTTAATGGACTGAGCTCTCCAATTAAGCGACATAGACTGTCTAGTTGGATTAAAAAACAAGACCCTTCTATCTGCTTCCTTCAGGAGGCACATCTGGCCCATAAAAACAATCACATTTTAAATGTTAAAGGCTGGAACAAAATCTACCAAGCAAACGACCCCCATAAACAGGAGGGAGTTGCAATCCTAATATCAGATAAAATAGACTTCAAATTAAAATTCGTGAGAAGAGATAAAGAAGGTCGCTACATACTAATTAAGGGATCTCTCCTTCAGGAAGATATTACAATATCGAAATATTTATTAGCCAAACAATAGAGCACCCAAATGTATCCAAGAATCACTACTTTCCATCAAATCTCACATAGATCCAAAGACATTAATTGCTGGGGATTTTAACATACCACTTTCCCCACTAGATAGATCAACTCAGCAAAAACTCAACAGAGAAACCACAGATCTAAACAGCTGCATAGATCAACTAGACTTTACAGACATCTACCGAACATTTCACCCAGCAGCATGAGAATACACGTTTTTCTCAGCAGCACATGGAATATTATCTAAAATAGACCACATTTTAGGCCACAAAGCAAACTTGTCTAAATTCAGAAACATTGAAGATATACCTTTCATTCTCTCTGACCACAAGGGAATAAAATTAGAACTCAATATCAAAAGCAACCAAAGAATGTCCGGTATCACGTGGAGGCTGAATAACACACTGCTGAATCATGAGAGGGTCATGGAAGAGATTAGAAAAGAAATTCAAATGTTCATGCTATTCAACAAAAATGAACACACAAATTACCAGCTCCTCTGGGACACAGCAAAGGCAGTACTCAGAGGCAAGTTTATAGCTCTGAGCTCCTACATCAACAAATTGGAGAGATCTGAAACCAACAATTTAATGACACAGCTAAACCTCCTTGAAAAAGAGCAGCAAGATAAACCCCAATCCACTACACGGAAAGGAATAATTAAAATTAAATCAAAATTAAATGAATTAGAATCCAAAAAAAACTATAGAAAGAATCAACTAAACAAAGAGTTGGTTTTTCTTAAAACTTAACATAATTGAAAGACCCTTAGCAAATCTTATCAGAAAAGAAGAGAACACACCCAAATTAATAAACTCAGAGATGAGAATGGAAAGATCACCACGGAAACAACCAAGATTCAGAACATTATTAGGAAATATTTATCAAAACTTTATGCTAATAATATTGAGAACTTGACAGAAATGGACCTTTTCCTAGCAAATATTGACATGCCAAACCTGAACCAAGATGAGTTAAACCGTCTTTTCAGGCCTATATCAAGCATTGAAATAGAAACAGCAATAAGAGACCTCCCAGCTAAGAAAAGTCCAAGACCAGATGGTTTTACAGCAGAATTTTACAAGGCCTTCAAAGCAGAGCTCACACCAATACTCCTCCAACTCTTCATTGAAATTGAAAGAGAAAGCTCACTACCTAACATATTCTATGAAGCCATCATAACCCTCATCCCAAATCCAGGCAGGGACTCATCAAAGAAAGAGAACTATAGACCCATTTCATTGATGAACATTGTTGCAAAACTTCTCAACAAAATTTTGGCCAATCGACTTCAACAATTCATCCAAAAAATCGTAGACCACGATCAAACAGGTTTCATTTCAGGGATGCAAATTTGGTTCAGTATACGCAAATCAATTAATATTATTCATCACATCAACAGGCGCAAGAATAATAACCACATGGTTATTTCAATAGATGCAGAAAAAGCATTCGACAAGATCCAACACCCCTTTATGATGAAGGTTTTGGAAAAATTAGGAATCCATGGACCATTCCTCAATACAATAAAGGCTGTATATGACAAACCTACAACAAGTATTACACTTAATGGTGAAAAACTAAAGCCATTTCCTCTTAACTCAGTAACAACACAAGGATGTACACTTTCTCCACTTCTCTTCAATCTAGTATTAGAATGCCTAGCTACAGAAATAAGACAAGATGCAGGCATAAAGCGGATCTAAATATGGAAAGAAGAAATAAAACTCTCCCTCTTTGCAGATGACATGATCTTGTATTTAAAGAATCCAATAGACGCCACTCCCAAATTACTCAAGCTGATTCAAAACTTTGGCAAAGTAGCAGGGTATAAAATTAACCCCAGAAAATCAATGCCTTTTCTGTATGCCAACAATGAGAAAAGTGTGGCTGAAATTAGGTAAGCAACTCCATTTGTAATAGCCCCACAAAAAATAAAAAACGTAGGATTTAACTTAACAAAAGAAGTTAAGGACCTCTATGATGAAAACTTTAAAATCTTGAAAAAGGAAATCAACACAGAACTTAAGAAATGGCAGAACCTCCCATGCTCATGGATTGGAAAAATTAACATCGTGAAAATGGCAATATTTCCCAAGGCTATATACAAATTCAACGCAATACCTATCAAAATTTCAACCTCATTCTTCAAGGAAATAGAAGAGGCAATCCAAAAATTCATATGGAACAATAAAAGACCCCGAATAGCAAAAACGCTGCTCAACGGAAAGAACACTGCTGGAGGAATATCAATACCAAGTTTCAAACTCTACTATAAAGCCATAGTAATCGAAACAGCTTGGTATTGGCTTAAGAATAGACCTCAGGACCAATGGAATAGCAATGAAAACCCAGAAATAAACCTACAGACCTATAGCCATCTAATCTTCGATAAGGGAGCTAAAATCATAGAATGGAAGAAAGACAGCCTCTTCAGTAAATTGTGCTGGCAAATTTGGTTAACTACTGGTAGAAAACTAAAGCTAGATCCTTATATATCACCCTGCACCAGAATCAACTCCAAATGGATCAAAGACCTCGAAGTCAAAGCAGACACTCTGAAAACATTACAGGATAGAATAGGAGAAACCTTAGGTCTCCTTCGCTCAGGCCGAAATTTCCTTAATAGAGACCCGGAAACACAACAAATCAAATAAAGGTTGGACAAATGGGATTGCATAGTTTCAGAGCTTCTGCATGGCAAAGGACATAGCTACCAAGATCAATAGAAAGCCCACAGATTGGGAGAAGATCTTCACTAACCATACAACGAACAAGGGTCTCATATCTAAAATATACTTGGAACTCAAAAAATTAAATCTCCCAACAACAAATCCTCAAAGAAACAACTATCCAATAAATAAATGGGCTGAAGACTTAAAGAGAAACTTCTCTGAAGAAGAAAGAAGGATGGCCAATAGACACATGAAGAAATGTTCAACATCCCTAGCCATAAAAGAAATACAAATCAAAACAACATTGAGATACCACCTCACCCCAGTTAGAATGGCTATAATCAAGAACTCTAACAACAACAGATGCTGGATGGGATGTGGACAGAAGGGAACCTTACTTCATTGTTGGTGGGAATGTAAACTTGTTCAACCACTTTGGAAAGCAGTATGGAGGTTCCTCAAAGACTTCACATAGAGCTCTTCTATGACCCAGCAATTCCTCTTTTGGGCATTTACCCAAATGTTTATAAACAAGACCACACTAAAGCTCCCAGCACAACCATGTTTATTGCACCATTATTTACCATAGCTAAGATATGGAACCAACCCAGATGCCCTTCAATAGATGAATGGATCAAGAAAATATTGTATATATACACAATGGAAATCTATGCCTCCATCAGAAAGAATGACATTGTCCCATTTGTTAAGAAATTGAAAATCTTGTAAAAAATTATATCAAGTGCAGTAAGCCAGGCCCAAAGTAACACAAGTCCCATGGTTTCCCTTATTTGCAATATCTAGTATATGTATGAGTCAAGCGGAAAAGGTCAGATAATGTGATGTTAGGAAAATGAAACCTTAGATAGGTATTTTAACTTTTTTTTCTTTCATGCATGTGTTTCTAATGCATTTAAAGATTATTTCTTTGTTGCTTTGTACGTCCCTCCCTCACAGTATAACCCCCCCTTTCACTATATTTGATGTCAGTATAACTTGTGGAGGAGATGGCGGAAAAACAATTGTTTAAGGATACAGGTGTACCTGTTGCAACAATGAGAAGTCCAAGTTGTCATGTCAAAAATGAGCTTTACAACGTCGATTCGGGGAGTGGGGAGGGGGAAGGATTGAGTGGGGGGGGGAGGGGGGAGGATGGGAAGGGATGTGAAGGGTAAACAAAGGAGGAGGCTGCAATGCTTGGTAAGAAATGTATGCATTATCCTGCCCATGTAATTGTAACCCCTCTGTACAGTATGTTCACAAATAAAATAAAATTAAAAAAAAAGAAACAAAAAAAAAATTATTAAAGTGCTGTTCACCCACCATCATTGAAAATTATACAATGATGAATATAAAAGCACAAATCAAAATAAATGGAGACATATAATTTTTGTGGATTGGAGGATACAATTGAGCCAAAATATAAATTGTCTCCTCCCCTATTTGTTGGTTATTCGTGGGTTTTGAAATCTGGTCCTGGGCACTGACACAATGCTTTTCAGCTCAAAGGAGTGCTCTACCCATTGAGAAACTATCACTGCTGGTTTTCTGGTGGTTAATTGGACATAAGAGTCTTACGGACATTCCCGTTCCAGTTGGATTTTAACCACAATCCTCAGATCACAGACTCCTATGCAGCTAGGATTACAAGCATAAGCCAACATCGTCCAGCTTCACAGTTTTATTTATGTTTATGACAATTTCTAAAAACACCTGACCAGCACTCTGACTCATTCACAAAGGAAAATAAACTGGAATATACTTCCCTGTCCAATATTAAAGCTGTTAGTATAAAATTGTTATATTTGTAGAGGAAAATTATACAGCTCAATGGGTCTGTACAGCACCAGATTAGCGCCACATAAATATTATCAAGGAATTTTTAATATGGGGTAAATCCAAACATTTGTGGAATGACATTCTTTTTAATAATTAGTGATAGGTTAGATAATATTGGGGAGAATTAAAAAGTAAACATTGACTTAAACATAACAATTTATTCAAATATTAACTTCAAGCAGGATTAAAACGTGGCATATAAAACAAAATGAGTGATGTAAATGTAAAACAAAGAAAGATGTCTTGACAATTTTGGAGATAAAGTTTTCTTAAATTTGGCATTAAAATTATAGGCAAGGAAAACAATATAGTAGAACTCAATGAAAGTGTAAAATAATTTGGTCTGTGAAAGCTCGTATATAAGTAGTGAATAGAAGTTGGAAGCAGGTGGCTCATGTATCTCATCCTAGCTACTTGGGAACCTGATTTAAATTTTGTTGTTTGAAGCCAGCCCTCCACAAAATATAGTCCTTGAGAATATTATCTCTGATTAATCAGCAAAAAAGCCAGAAGTGAGGCATGACTGAAATGGGAAATTTTTAACAAATTGCAAGAAATTTCAGGGACCCTGAGTTCAAGCCCAAGAACCATACATACATGTAGAAAAGTAATAGTAGTAACTAATAGTGATGATGATGATGATGATGATGATGATGATGATGATGATGATGATGATGATGATGATGATGATTATAATGATGATGAGGTGTACCCATAGTCAAGGATAAAATATGTATAAATGTTATACCTGAAGAATGCCTCAAATCTAGATTCTACATAGAACTCTCAAAAGCTAATGTTAAAAAGAACATCAATTAGAAACCAGCAAAGTATATCTTGTGAAAAATAAGCACAAGAACAACATCATCAGTAGTCAAATAAATGCACATTAAAACCAAAATGACATCATAAAACATGTATAAGAATTACTTCACATAATACAATAATGACCATATTAAATGCTATCAAGAAACAGAGAAAATGGATGCTGGCAGAAATGTCAACTGGGAAATCCACTTCTAAAAACATATGACAGGTTATTAGCATATGAAATAAGCAAATACCCACTCTATAGCACAGGAATTGATATCCCCAGGCTTTGTCTCATAGAAATAAAATGTAACATTCACCCAAATGCCAAAACACAGAGAATTATAACAGCATTATTTTCTCTAGTCAAAGAAAAGGAAATCAATTCAGGCTTTCTTCAAGTGAATGGGAAACGAATTGTGCTACATTCTCTAATAACAGGACCAAAAGGCAACTCGAGTTAATGCAATAAAAAATTAAAGCATACAATAACTGGGAATAATCTACCATAGATTTGAAGGTAAACATGTTTATTTATTGCATGATCTAAAAGACGGAGAAAAAAATATGTTGGTTGACAGGATAAAACAGGTTTCTGATGGAAAAAAGGGATGTGGTGGGTTTAATTATAAAAGGGAAACATGAGACAATTATTTTTGGTAGAGAAACATATCTGTAAATACTGGATATTAAAATAGATTTGATAAAATTATGTTGGACTTAATATGTGCACAAAATAATTAAATTAACTGGTCTGCATAAGGTACTTGAGACATATTAATGTCCTATTTGTGATGTCGGAATAGAAATATTTAAATAAATTGGGAAAAGTATTCATGGGATTTATCTATGTTCTTATAAGATCATAAAGATCCATACTAACCTCGATAGAATTTAATATCTAGAAAACAGAAGTGAATATTGAATGTTTACATTGAAAAGTAATGTGGGTCCAAGCTTGAGATGAAATATACCTTGCTAATTAGAAGGCAGAGATTTAGAAGACTGATATGAGGGCCAGTTCTGAAAAACACAAATTCGTGAGAAACTACAAAACAAAGAAAGCTAGATATAATGAAATTTCCTGATATCTCACCTTTGTGGAAGCCATAGGTAAGTGATCATTACTCAAAGGTGGCTTGGCCTGAAAAATAATCTAAAGTGGTTAGAGCCTTAACAACAAAAATAAGTCTGTAGCATGCTTCCATTTATAATTAAACCCACTACTTCTATTTGTCCCAACTTGTTAAAACAGGAGTGGTTATAAACAATAGCACTGGTCTTAAGTCTCAATATAAGGACTTCAGTCTGTGTGGGCCAAACAGTCTCTAACATGAGGTTTTAGTTAAATTAACAAGCATTATTTTAGATTTTGCATAGTGCGATGGTGCAAAGTCACAGGCAAGGTCTGCTAAATCAGGGAATCCAATCTACTCTTTCACATGTTACCCAATAGCCAGGTTTCAATAAAAATAACTACAATGAGATTGTACAAATGAGAATGCCACTTTTCCCTTTCATGAATCAAAATTCTGTCAAATGATTTCTGTCTTCCAGATGTTTACATATTTCTCATGATATTTCTACTATTTTGTCTTCATTATTGATGTTCATATTGAAGTAGGCCCTGATTGGAGACTCGAGCTAGTATAGCTTCTTTCCAGGCTTTGCCTTTGTTTTAGGGATTTTAGGGGAAATAAAAAACAACCCCTAAACAAGGTTAACTCGACCTTGACTCCAACCTGCCCAGTTCTTGGAATGAAAAGCATGTCTCTATGTCCCCCTCCCCTTAACTTAATCCACCTTCATTGTTCTGTTGAGGACTGACCAATTAAACAGATAGCCAGTAATCTGGCTCATATTGTCAACATCACGAGTTTACCATAAACGCCGCCTTTTTCATGTGCTTATGTTAAATTCCATTAAACTCTTCCTTTGTGTATGCTTACCACAAGTTCTACCTTACAGTTGATTTTGTGAGTCATAGAAACCAAAAGTCATAGGCTGGTTTAAACTGCCATTATGTGACAAAGTGTAACTTCATTGGCCACGTGCCTCTGGTCTGTTATGACTGTGCAATCTTTTGGGTGTGTGACAATCTCATTGGTCACCTGCATGACCAGGCTTCACCTTGTGATTTTTGCCTTTTAAAACCTAAGTACAGGGCTGGGAAGGTGGTTCAACGGTAGAGCGCTTGCCTTGCATGCATGAGGCCCTGGGTTCGATTCCTCTGCACCACATATGCAAAAAGAAAAAAAAGCCAGAAACGGTGCTGTAGCTCAAGTGGTAGAGTGCTAGCCTTGAGCTGAAGAGCTGAAGGACAGCACCCAGGCCCAGAGTTCAGGCTCCTTGACTGGACCCAAAAAAAAACAATAAAAAAAAAAACACCTAAGTACATGGGCCGCTCGTGGTCACAGTATCAGCTGCCGAGCTTGTGCTGCAGCCCTGGCCAGTCAGTGTAGGAACTTTCTCAATAAAGTTGCTTCTTTAATAACAACTTTATTGCGGTGGGCTTTGTCACCACTCCTGACGACTAGGTGGGCTTGCCTGCCTGAGTAGGGTCTTCCTACTTCATTTAATAGGGGCTTGTCCGGGATAGAGCTTTTAGCCTGCAACCTGAGGGGGACTGCTATCCACAGCCGGGAGGACAGTGTGTGGGCACTCGGCTGATGGAGAGAAGTTCCAAGGAAAGCCTCGAGGTAAGTGTGGTCGACCTAGGTAGAGAAGGTGCCAGAGTGAGGCCAAAAGTAGGGTGAGGCTGGACGCAGTAGAGTAGCCTACGACCGAGGAGGTCCAGGGACACCTGTACCCCTCAATTCCACCAGTCATAGCAGTCCTTGTTGTACGGGGGGCTTGCTTGTGGAGAAAATAGGTTGAGAAAAAAAGTAACTTTTGGTTTGGGGATCCCTCCTTGTTCTGGGTATAATCGTGTCTGTCTGGGTCTCATTGTGCTTTTGCTTTTGCTTGCCATGTTTGTAATTGGATTTACCTTACAGAAAAAATGTGGGGCAAAGTGAGTCCACTCCGGGGACACCCCTAGTACTTGTCCTAGTTCGTTTAAAAACAAAAACAAACTGCTGATTCTGGTTTTGTAACTTGATTGTTAGTCAATTATGAAACTGCCACTGACCATCTGCAATTGACCCCAGTTAGATCTCAGCCTCAGGCCTTAGCTCAAGGGGTCTGAGCATGGGGGAGAACATGTCAGTCTGAGGGGACGACCGCTAGGGACTTTTTTTCCCTTGCCCCAAGATGACTGGGAATTCTCCTCTGCCTTGGAAGGCCCCTGAGTCAACATTTGCAGGAATCTAAAAGAAAAATCCTCTGGAGGTGAGTAGGGGGGTTGAGGCCCCTGGTAAGTGAATGGTGGTGAGATTTCGCCCCATTCACAGAGACCAGATTTTGTCTTTGTGTCCACTTGTCTGTTTCGTTTACTTCGGTGCATTTTCTGTTCTGTTTCCAGAGGTAGGGAAGTTTTGGGTGAGCATGGCATGCTCATTCAACAGACTCTGGATTCAGCTTGCTGAGTGGGAGAAGCACAGAGTTCCAGTAGGGATAAACTGGGTCCCATTAGTCCCCAACTGAGCCTTTGGTTCTTGTCTAGTTCTGTTTTAGAATGTGGATCCTTGGTTTTTGTGTTTATCTGTGTCTTTGTTATTTATTTATTTGAACATCTCTGGGGGAATAAAAGTTCCAGCTGGGCTCGGTCACAGACCTGCTATGCCCACCCTCCCTGTGAGGCATGGAAGGTTACTGGGCTAGTTTGGTTCCTTTCAAGCCTCAGGCTGCATTTTCTCCTTGTGGAGGCTGCCGGCAGGGAGAGTGAAGAAGGCTGTATGCCTGGTTTGGACTTTTTCAGCTAGTCCTGACAATGTAACAATTTGTAAAGTGCTCTTCTCTAAAACTGGATAAAAAAAAATCTGGCCAGTTTAGTTTTAGGTGACCCCCTCCCCCAGCCCTCCTCCAACAGAAGGGATTCAAAAGACTGATTAGTGAATTGCCTTGCTAAACAAGCAAGCTCTGGGAAAATGAAGCCCAACAAAGGTACCTAGTTTAAAAGAAATACTGTCTTAAATTTTTGTTGAAAACTTTAGAAGGTGTAAGTACAACTGATTTGATTTTTGCATGCTTTAAGATCTGTGTGAGTGTTTTGTGTGTGTTTGTGAAGTGTTCAAAGATAAGAATTGTCAGCATGCAGTAACAATTGGGTGAGTTTAAATTTAAAATTCAAAAAGTTATGAGGTTTGGATGTCAACAAAATTTTTAAAGAAACTTCATAGTGTTTTACATGACTTATTAAGGATTCTTTACCTTGGAAAATAGAAAGTGGCAGAGTGCTAGCCTTGAGATGGAGAGCCGAAGGACAGCACTCAGGCCAGAGTTCAAGTCCAGTGACCAGCTAAGGGAAATGTCAATGAGGCATTCATCCCAGTGTGGTGAAGACACTCCTGGGACAAAAGCAATGGAGGAGTATCCAGAGGCAGTAAGCCACTGCTTGGATGGCAGAAATGTCAGATCCTAGAATCATTTGTGTGTGGCCCTTCAAAACTGTTCAGAGCCAGGAGGTCATGGGAATAGTTTGTAAGCATGCCTAATGTTCATGACTACCTTGTAAGGGACAGGAACTTGCCACTCTTCTGTGATAGTAAAAAGCTATTGTTATAAAATGTGGGGGATAGTTTAAATCTTAACCCCTTTATGTGCAAAAAGCTCTAATTGGCAGTAACTATTGAGCTGACACCAGCTACATGAAATTCATCTGCTCAGGAAAAAGTTTGTAAACCTGAGAGTGTGTTTCTATTAACATCTGTCTAAAGGCCTGGAAAGGTAATTTAGGCATTGTTAGGGTCACTAGAGATCACATTCCTAAGCCATCTAGAAATATGCTTTTGCAAACCGGAGTGCTAAACAAGCTACACTGATGTAGCTGGAGAAAAGGTCTGTGCAGTTATCAGAATTTAAATATTGTTCTTAATGACATCTAACCCTGATAGCCACTTTGTAACATAGGCTAAGGTTATAGGTTCCTGGCTAGGTAGGATCAACGCCCCTGAAGTCAGGTTGAAGAAGTTACAGAAGATGGACCTTCGCCCTTCTACCACCTTTTTAAGATCAAGAGTCCAGAGTCAGTTTTGTAAAAATGAGGCAAAATATTTTTTTTTAAGAAAAAGGCATAAAGAATAGTGTTAACAGTTTTAGGTGTGCAAGTGTGGAGATTGCATCTGTCAAAAATGATTACAAGAGTAAGCCTTTGTGTCTATTTACAAAAATATCTGGTTAGCAAAAAAGTTGTTATTTTGGTAAATTGTCCTGGGCTATTGTCTAAATGTTCTTAAAAACCAACGGGGCCACAGCCTGCCAAGCCTATGTATTACTTGCATCCTTAACCAGTCTGTGTAGGAATTTGCAGCCCAACATGAGGTAACAGTCCCTTGGAGTCACTGAGAGACCCTGCTGCTGCTGCTGCTGCTGTTGCTGTATACCCTAATGGGTAAAGTTCAAGGATGGCCTGACAGTCACCTGGAGGAACTCCTGCCTGATTACATCATCTGAGTCTGCTTCCTGGTTGACAGATGCTAAATCTAAGATCTTGTGGGACATTCTTTTGGGTGATATCCAGAAACCCTCTGTATTCCCACAGTGGATATTGGAGACAAGGATATCACTGGCTTGCTTGCCTTAGGCACTTCAGTGCATAGTGACTGGAAATCCACTCTATTGTCACAGCCTGGTTTGGCTCTGGTATGGTAAATTAGACCCAGCCCTACTCTTAGCCTTAAAATCTAGCAAGCTTCTGCATCACAGTGGTGCCTTAGGGCTGTTCTAAGATAAAGATTCCACAAGCCAAAGGAAAATTGGGCAGTCTTAAACTCTAACCACAAAGATGCTCAAGAAACTGAAAAGAGGAGGGTGGTAAAGAAAGCCTTGGGAAAGGAATTGGGGAAAAATTAGCATCCTGCATAAGAAAGGATTTGAAAAGTAAGGATTGTCTATAAATGTTTGAAAGGAAAGAAGACAAACCTCAGAAAGTATAAGTATGTAGCAAATGGTATAAGTATGTCTTGAAATTGGAGCTTACGTTAGAGATGGTATAAAATTAAGTTAGCTGTGCTATACATAAAGTCTGGATTGGTGTACTGATATGTCCCACAAAAGATGGACGGGGTCTGAGGAAACTTAAGTGAGGCACTCGCCCATTCCCCAGCCTCCCTCAGCCCGGGAGACAATTAGACACAGCGGGGAGCCAAATCCAGCAGGTAGAAAAGTCTTTTATTAACAGAGAGCAGCCCCTTTTTAAAGACAAAGAGGGTGGGTGGCGTGGTAAGGGAGGAAGAGGAACCAATCACTGTCAAGGAGGTCCCACCCTATCATTCACCTGAGCCTTCATGGGCTGGTTCAGCACTGATCAGAAGATCAATTGGAGTCTGCCCACTCTACTCTCTCCCAGAGCCATCTTGGCTGGCCATGTACTCTACAGTAAATTAGGCTCTGCCCACTCAACCCCCTCCCAGTGCCATCTTTGCTGCCCATGTGCTCCACAGATTCCCCCCCCCTTTTTTTTTTAATGGCAGACCCACCTCCCAGTTATCCTTTTCCCTCCTCTGTAAAAGTTGTTTTAACAGGATTACATTGGTAAGGATAACATTGGCTACACAGGGGGTTCCAGACAAGTCTGGGGGGCCAGATAAGGATAGGGAGGCCCCTTGTGCATGATCCAAGAGCCTGTCCCAGTTACCTCACATCCCCACCTAGCACAGTAATAAACATCAGTCCCACCACAGTTAGAAATGTCGCAAGCAGTTCAATTAATTCCTGGGTGCCTGGTGTCTTTTAAGTAAGCCAGTTCCTTGTACGTGCCTTTAAGCTAGCACAGGGGTAAAGATGACCTTTGAGATTTACTGTCAGCTCCCAATGGCTCCCAACATCATCTCCCCCAGTCTTTGTTTAAAGAAGCGAACCCGCCTGTCTTAGGTTGGGTGGATCGCCTTGTCTGCCTTACCCGTCATCGGCAACTTCTTCAGAGGGAAGCTGAAGGCCCTGTCTTAGGTTGGTCAGACTGACACCCCCTCTTACCCGTCTCTGGCTGCGATTCCTCTCGGGGGGGGGGGGGGAAATTCATTCATTTGGAGCTTGATAACTGGCTGGCTAAGCTCATAAGAGTTTTGCAGTGCACGTATAATGCAAGAGAGGCAGAGAAAAAACCATCAGCAAAAGCATTACCAGGCCAGGAAATGTCACTACTAGTCCTTTAACCTTAGTGAATGATGGGATAGCAGTCTTTGCCACTTCAGAGTCCAGAGGTGGGGATTGTTCTAATCCAGCTATTTGCCTGTGGGGTTGGACAAGATCTAAGCTGGAAGCATAACAAAAGGTGGTTGTTTAACATAAGTATGGATTCAATGCTGCTATACACGCAATTAGTAAAAGAACAATTAAAGCAGGTAACATTAAAATAATTAACTCCTACAAAAATATTAAACAGTCCATAGGGTGGTGATCAAAATGAAGGTCAGGCCACCAGGTCGAAGGGACAGCTTCTCTTGTGGTGCTACTGATGATTTCTGCATTGCCAGCGTTGATCACTGCCCAGGTCACCTGCTGAGGTTGATGCAGATTCCATAGGGCCGTTCACAGGACTGGGAGAGTCAGGACAGCCAACAGTGGAGTATTGCCATCTGCAATTGTTAGAGAACACAAGAACTTCTCAAGGGCTGGTTACCCTTGGGGATGGTTAATAATTGTCTTTCTGGCTTTTGTCTTTAAAACACAAGCCTAGGCCATGGCCTTTTTGTTGTTGTTGTTGTTGTTGTTGTTGGTTAGCTTATTCTTGGGTATCCTCCTGTATAGAGGAAATGGGTAAAAACTTAAGGTTCCTGGCAGGGATCCAAATGGGAGTGGACTCCCCTATGGAGAAAACGCATCCAAATCCCCTGCCCATAGTAACTAGGGGGTCAGGTCCACTCGATTGTTGTGTCAGGGGGTCCTTCCACCTGACTTTCACTTGGGGCTTAGGTTTTAGTTGTCCCCAGTGCTTCTGAAATCTGGATTCAGTTGCTCCTTTTGAAAAATTTAAAAACAAAGCTATCTGTAACTGTATATGGGGGCTAACTCCCATTTTTTGTTTTAATAATTGCTCTTTAAGACATTGATGATTTCTTTCTAAAATTGCTTGGCCTTGGGGATTATAGGGAATTCCTGTAGTATGATTAATATGCCATTTGTCCAAAAACTCTGACATTGCTTTGCTAACAAAACAGGGTCCATTATTGGTTTCAACTTGTGTTGGTAGACCCAAGGTGGCAAAGCATTTAAGAAAATGTGCTTGTGAATGTTTAGTTCTTTCTCCTGTATATGCTGTGGCCCAGCATGCTCCTCAGTAGGTATTTATAGAGACAAAGATATATTTAAACTTACCAAAGGCCAGGAAATGAGTAACATCCGTTTGCCAGAGGACGTTGGGTTTAAGGCCTCTGGGATTTACCCCTAGGGGTTGTAACGGGGTCACTTTTAAGAAAGGCTGGCATGTTTTACAGGTATGTACTATAATTTTGAGGTCCTTTACAGGAATCTGAGGAAATCTATGCTGAAGACCTCTCCAATTAATATGGGTAAAATCATGAAAACAGGTAGCCTCTTGTAATGTTAATGCTTGTGTGCCAGTAGCTAACTGGTCCTCCCACTTATTGCCTAGGGAAAAAAAACCCAGAAGATTTGAATGCCCTCTCAAATGTTGAATATGAATAGGGGCTAACCGCCCTTCTAATAGGCCCTTAAGGGTAACCATAAGGGGGGAAATAGGGTTTTCATCCAGCTTAATATGTGCCTGGGGAATATGAGGGAGCAAGTTAATCATATATAGGCTATCAGAATATAAATTAAAGGGTTTTTGAATGTCCTAAAGGGCCATAATTACTGCCAGCATTTCCTTATATTGTGCTGAGCCTTGACAAGGTTGAAATCTTTGTTGGTTCGGGGTCTTTTGTTGCTCCTCAAAGGCTGCATATGCACAGCCTGCTTTACCTCTGTCAGTAAAAACATGGAGGGCGCCAGGAATAGGCGTAGAAGAAAATAGAGATGGTATTTTGAGGGGAAGTCGCCATGACATGACAGTCTATTTGGATGGCCCATAATGGCAGTCAATTTGGCCTAGAAACCCCTCCAAGGAGAGAGCAAGACGAGCATTGGTTCGAGTGAGCCACTCAATGTCTGCCATCCGAAAAGGAAAAACAATGGAGTGAGGGTCGAGGCCATAATGCCTTTGGGCTTGCGTCCTTCCCTTCACAATAGCATCTGCAAGTTGGTCTGCTTGAGAGTACACCTGAGGTGTGCCCCCCAGGGGAGTGTGAACCCACTCTAATGGCTCCCCA
The DNA here is from genome assembly GCF_019054845.1 of Dipodomys spectabilis. Classification (NCBI taxonomy): domain Eukaryota; kingdom Metazoa; phylum Chordata; class Mammalia; order Rodentia; family Heteromyidae; genus Dipodomys; species Dipodomys spectabilis. The sequence continues at coordinate 296,735 of NW_024870924.1, forward strand.
TTTTGAGTTAAAACTGCTGATATTAATGTGAGCCCTGCAAACAACCAAAGGGAAATGGGCTCACTAATAGAATACCTCTTTAGAGAAACTTTATCCAGGGCTTTTTGGAACTGCAAAAATATTGCCCTATGGTTGTCTGTAACTGTAATAACTTCTTGCGGCATCCTGTCTTTTAGCAAGGCAAATAAGGGCACAAGACTATCTTTAGGGACAGAAGCCCATGGCAACAACCAATTGATTTCCCCTAAAAGACTCTGAAGTTTGGTTAAGGTTAGAGAGGCTGGAATATCCAGCAAAGGCTTAAGGGGGCTGGCCTGAGTCAAGGTAAGGTGGGTCCCAAGCACCTTAAAAGGAGCTACATTTTGAATTTTATTAAGGGCTATGGTAAAACCCCCCTTTTTTAATATGGCGAGAACCTGGGTCAGAAGGCCCTCCAGGCAGCTTGGGTCTCGGTGCCCCAGAATCATATCATCCATGTAGGCATAGACAAGGAAGGTATCTGAACCCAGCACAGGCTCTAAAAGTGTGGCCAAGTATTGTTGGCAGAAGGCCAGGCTATTGGCCATACCCTGTGGCAGCACCGTCCATTCAAACTTCCGTTCAGGCTGGGAAAAATTAAGGTATAGAGAAAGCAAACTTCTCAGAGTAATCTGGATGCAGAGGGATAGAAAAAAACAATCTTTAATATCAAACACAACCAAAGTATATTCTGAAGGTATAGCAGGAGTCCAGGGCATGCCTCTTAGGGGCGTTCCTACTAGCTCCATCCTTTCATTTACCTTATGTAGGTCTTGGAGCATCTGCCAAGCCCCAGAGGCCTTTTGAATAACAAATAAGGGTGTGTTCCAAGGACTTATAGAAGGGCGGATATACTCGAGGCTTATCTGTTCCTCCACCAGAAGGTTGAGGGCTTCAAGTTTAGGTTTGGTCAATGGCCACTGCTCCACCCAGATTGGGCTTCCTGGCTTCCACCTAATGGGAGGCACTCAGGGGGCAGTGGCCTTTATGATTGGTGATGCACCCGAGCGGGTCCCCTATGTTCTTCTCTGTAATTATGAAAGTTAAAAAAATCCCTTTCCTTAACTTCCTCTAGATCCTGTTTAAGCCTTTGTACTTCTTCCCCATCTAGGATATCATCATATGATGCTCAATTGTCTGTAGTGACTACGGCATCCATATGTCTTAGCATATCTTGCCCTAGTAAATTGGCAGTGAGGTTCTTTGCCACTAAAGGGTGTATCTTTCCCTGTTCTCCATCTGGGCTAGTCCATGTCATAAGGGCAACCGTTTCTTTGTTCTGGGAGTTGCCCTCTACCCCCAATATTGGGGGCCCAGGTGCAAGCTTCCAGTCCAAGGGTACTTCCTCCTCCCTGAGTATGGTTCGGTCTGCCCCAGTGTCAATTAAGCAGTGAAACTTCTTACCGCCTATGAGAATACTCATTTTAGGGTGGAGTCCGTCCACCAGGGGGATGGTCCAATGGACCTGGGCTGCCCTGCCATAAGGCTGCCTGGGCCTCACGGCAGAGGGGGTTCCTCCTTGAGTTAACAGGGCTGGAGGATGCCCCTCCCCTAGTTTAAAGACTTCCCATATAAATCAAACTTGTATCCCTCCATGCCCCTGGGGCAGGGTGTAGGGGGGGGGTTTGCCCTCAGGCCGGTTGGCAGGCGATTGTTGTAAACAGTCCCTCTTAAAGTGCCCCTCCTGCCCCCATTTAAAACAAGTCCCTCTCCCCGATGGTTTTGGGGTTGCTTGGCCCTGGGCTGCCAGCGTCTGAGGAATAGCCTCAGTCATTGTAGATGCCTGAGCCTGTAAAGCTAAAGCTAGTGATTGGGTCTGGTCCTGTTGCGTTCCCACATCCTGCGAGGCCACCACCCATCTGCTCAGGGAACTCTCTCTCAATCCCGAGCAAGCCATGCGGTAGTTTGCATTCATCCCTTCCCAGACCAGCAGCTTCACAAACTGATCTCGGAGGTTCCCTGCTGGTATCTTGCGGGTGAACGCTCTGTTGGACTCAGTCTATGAAATCAGGTAGAGGGTCACCCGGTTTTTGTCTCACTCCTGCTATGGGGGACTCAGTAGGCCCATCATCTAGTTTGTACCACGCAGCAAGTCCTGCCTGCCTCACCTGGTCATGGTACAGGCCAGGTATGGCAGCCTGTTGGATGCCAGTGGAGTAGGCTTCCCCTGTCCCTGCTAGCATGGCATAAGTAATAGGTATCGCTGGTTGAGACTGCCGGTTACTCTCTGCCCGCACTCTGCATTCCTCCTTAAAGAAAGCACACCATTTAATAAACTGAGAACTAGTAAGAACGGCTTTGGCCACATCCATCCAGTCCTTAAGGAAACATGGTTTATAGGCAATGTCTTGTAACTGGGTCTGGGCCCAAGGAGAGTTTGGGCCATCCTCCGCCACTGCATGTCGGAGCTCTTTAAGATCCTTAGCTTCCCATGGATACCATTCCAAGGGCCTGTTAGCCCCTGATGCCACATTGACCGGATACGCTTTTGGAAGCGAATCCTGTGGCCGAGAGTCTGGGCTCTTGGGTGGCCCTTCCTTTCCAGAGGAGGTCTCCGAGTAGGTTACTTCCCCAGCCCTTGGCCCCTCCATGGAAGGCTGGTAGGGGTCTGGGTCTTTCAAGTCCCTCTCCCAGGTCTCATAGGGTGCCGTACCTCCCCTCCAATCAGGGGAATAGGGAGGGGGCCTAGGACCGTCAGTATCAGCTGGGTCAGAGGGGGTAATTTTTACCCTCGTTTTGATTTCTACTGTGCACGTCTCAGGGCATACTCGATGGGATTTGACACTTTCCTTTTCCTTCTCATCTCCCAAGTCCTCCTGTACTCCTTCTAGGCCTAATGTTGCCTCCTCCTCCTTCTTCTGTGATATAGCATTACCCATATTTAGGGTTTCACTTACCCTGAGAGACCGCTTAGTCTCAGCCGGTATCTTTTCCTTTCATGCCCCACGTTGGGCGCCAGATGTTGGGTCTTCGTCCATCCCACAAAAGATGGACGGGGTCCGAGGAAAGGTAAGTGCGGCGCTTGCCCATTCCCCAGCCTCCCTCAGCCTGGGAGACAATCAGACACAGCGGGGAGCCAAATCCAGCAGGTAGAAAAGTCTTTTATTAACAGAGAGCAGCCCCTTTTTAAAGACAAAGAGGGTGGGTGGCGTGGTAAGGGAGGAAGAGGAACCAATCACTGTCAAGGTCACACTCTATCATTCACCTGAGCCTTCACGGGCTGGTTAGGCACTGATCAGAAGATCAATTGGGGTCTGCCCACTCTACTCTCTCCCAGAGCCATCTTGGCTGGCCATGTGCTCTACAGTAAATTAGGCTCTGCCCACTCAACCCCCTCCCAGTGCCATCTTTGCTGCCCGTGTGCTCCACACTGATATGGAATATTCTTTGTCTTATCTATATGCCTACTGCAATCTAGATGCTGGTTCAGTTAGAGCCACCAGGTAGACTCACTGGCAGAGGTAGTTCTGAAATCGCCCGGCACTGGACTTCTCATGAAGCAAGGTAGCCTTTGTGTTAGGGAAAGTTTGGCCTCGGTTAGAAGAGTCTGAGGGACTGAGTCATGTTATCAGCCTCTCCTCTCATGGTCCCCATGGGTGACAACTCTAATAACTGCCTTGGCTGGTGTAGTTCTTTTGCTTCTGATATGAACTGTAGGTCTCCATGGATGATGACCCTGATTTCAGCTATTGCTGCCCACCTTGATTCTTACCTTCCTGATGCTATAAATTGGCCCTTGTGTAATTAATGCATTAATGTCATTCACACAAAAGAAGATTGGGGCCATAAAATTAATGGTAAGGAGAACTCAATATGATTCCATCCCAATGGAAAAATTGAGTCAATGTTTTGACTCAGGAACAAGTCAAAGGCGGGAGTGAAGTAGGACCTGATTGGAGACTGGAGCTAGTATAGCTTCTTTTCAGGCTTTGCCTTTGTTTTAGGGATTGGTCTGTTAAGGACTGACCGATTAAACAGATAGCCAGTAATCTGGCTCATATTGACAACATCATGAGTTTATCATATACTCCGCCTTTTTCACGTGCTTATGTTAAATTCCACTAAACTCCTCCTTTGTGTAAGCTTACCTCAAACTCCACTTTACCGTTGAACTCATGAGTCATAGAAACCAAAAGTGATAGACTGGTTTATACAGCAATTATGTGACAAAGTGTTAACTCATTGGCCACCTGCGTGTGGTCTGGTATGACTGTACAATCTTTTGGTGTGTGACAATCTCATTGGTTGCCTACATGACCAGGCTTCCCCTTGTGATTTTTGCCTTTAAAAACCTAAGTATGTGGACCGCTCGAGGCCGCAGCATCAGCTCCTGAGCCTGTGCTGTGGCCCTGGCCGGTCAGTGTAGGAACCTTCTCAATAAAGTTGCTTCTTTAATAACAACTTTGTTGCGGTGGGCTCTGTCACTCCGGACGACTAGGTGGGCTTGCCTGTCTGAGTAGGGATCTTCTTACTACAATATTACTTTTTGTTGTTGTCTTGGGTGTATATGCCATTTTTAGGGCTGGAGCTCAATGTTTTATGGACTTCCTTGAATTTATTACTCATGGCTTTGTTTTGTTGCTCTATTTTTTGCTCTAATTTTTTCTCTACTCCTTGAGCCACATTCTCACCTTCTGCTTCTTGCTGGATAATTGGAGATAAGTTTTCTCACATTTTTGTCTGTTTCGACTGACATTGAACTAAAGTATTCAGGTCTTAGCCTCCTGAGTTTCTAGGATTCTACACATGAATGGCTAACACCAATCTTTGCTTTGCTGTTATTTTAATTATGTGATAGAGGAAAGTGGAAGTATATTTGTGGTAAGGATGCAATTTTCAAATACAAGTTTGAATCAACTTGATATAATGTAATTGTTATCAATTTTAACAGTTAAATCAAAGAATATTACACATTCCCAAAGAAATATAATTGAAAACAAAACGCAGAATTGTTTACTTAAAACAAGAAATAGAACCATGAATTTCTTTCACTTTACAATTAATGTTTTATATAACTTTAGTTAGCAGACTTCCATGACTAAAAGTTAATATATTAATTTTATACAAGAAAAAAGTGATCATAGTTAAGAATAGATATTTCATCAAAGCCAAAAGAAAAGTTTTTGAGCATTTTCACTAAAAAGAAATGTTACATGCAGAAATTAATGGATATAGTTGCTCATGCTTGTAACCCTAGCTACTAAGGAGGTTGAGAGCTGAGAATCATGGCTCAAGGCCAGGCTAGGCAGGAAATTCTGTGAGAATATTATCTCCAATGAGACAAAAGAAAACTGGAAGTGGCTTAAGTGGTACAGCACTAATCTTGAGCTGAGGAACTGAGGGACAGTGTCCAGGTCCAGATTTCAAGCCCTCAAACTGACAACAATTAAAAATAAACCGTTAAAAATAAACAGTACTTTGAAATGAATGTTAAAATATATATTCTAAAAATTTTTAAATCCTCACTAGATATACTAGTTTATATAAATATATAGAAGTGTTCTCTGGTTTTAGTTGTTATTGAATGAATTGTGTAAATCACACATCTTATTGAAATCATATTTGTAGGTTTATACACTTATATGCCGTAAGTATAACTAACAGATATGTGATAGGCAGTGCTGTTTTAGGAATCTCCCTTGGCATTCTAACATTAACACTTCTCCCCTGAAATCGATATGCCCTCCAATCTTGTCAGAAGTTTCAACTCATTGGAGCAGAAAAGTATAAGCCGTAGTCATTGTTTGGAACAACCTTAACATTTTACATGTATTTCACTTAGATTAAGAACCAAAACATTTAAGTCATCTGAAACATGCCAGTAATAGAAAAATGTCCTCTGAGCTTTTTAGTCTCTTAAGAGATGAAAATCTTTAAATATACATCTGATTTTTTCTGTCTAACAGTCTATATCTTAGGAAGATCTTTTTTGTGTAACCCTGTGTTCCTGTTAGAAGACTGGAACAAAGGCAATAATGAAAATAGCCAAGGAAAATACTTGAAAAAATTTGAAAAGCAATCGCAGACATTCCTGTTTTAATCAGTTTCAATGAGAATATAACTTAAAGTATCACTTTGTTATCAATAAAGAGCAATAATTAAACTTTGATTAGCAGTGAAGAAGGGAACAGAAAACTGTATTTGAAGACAGCTTAACTTTGAATAATTCAACATAAGCATAATGGCTTTATCTTGTTTTTTCTATGTAAGTACAAAAATAATAGAGAGCAACATCCAAAGGCAGGAAAATACCTAAGCCAAAGCAGTAAACTTTTGTACATAAAAAAATTGTTATGGTCTAACTCTTTCAAATTCAGGCTTGGAAAGAGAAAAAGTGTATTTGTTTTAGTGTGAACAATAAAAAATATAAAAATCCTCTATTAATGTTTCACATATCTTGACTAGGATGATTCGTATTGGAGAAGAGGAAAGGCATGAAAAAGTTCAAGATTGTTTGACTATTCCCCAACATCATTCTTATTTAATACCTATAGCAACACAAGTAGCCTTGGTTACTCTTAGAATCATGCTTGTTTACATTTAGAAGCATTATTTTTTGCTGGGTTATAAGCTGCAAAACCTTGAGTATTAATAAAGAGTCATTTCCTAAGAGAGGAAAGTTGCTGTGAAAACAAACATAAAATATCAAAGACTTAGCATAGTGGAAACTATTTTGTAGCTATATCACAACCTGTAGGTGTAGATTTTGTTTCCCATGGTTCCAAGGGACCCTTTTGTGTGATCTTCTTTGTCACTGTCTAGTGATCCTATATCATCCTATACCATCCTGGGAGTGCTGTATCTTTACTGGATTCTCTAATTTCTGTTGGAAAGTTAGGAAGGATGGAAAATTGAGTGTCTGTTTCTGTTTTATTTTATTTTATAATACTTTAGAAACTCAAATACTTTAGTAACTCAAAATGACATAAATTATCTTTATAATATTAGGAGACAGATTTCATTTCCATGTTCTTACCCTAGCCTTATGCATAACTTTAGTACTTTGATCCCCAAACGTGAAAATAAAGATAGGGTGTTTCTTATTTAAATATTATTTAGAATTTGAAGATTTCATTAATGCAAGGCCCTTAGTAGTATATCCTTCATACATATGTACAAAGCCAGTGGCAAATTTTTCTTATTCTCAGAAACTGGGATATGTGATGTCTCTATAGTTGCATCAGGAAAAGGCTATAGCTGAGTTAGTTTACTAAACCAAATCTGCTGTAACAAATTTCTATAAGTTAATTGGCTTGAATAATCCGTATTTATCATTTTACAGTTCTAAAGGACAGAAATCTAAAAGAAGTCTCACCACATTAAAATCAAGCCACCTACAGGGCTAAAAGATTTTTTAGATGATTCTAGTCGAAAGGCATTTACATCCTGTTCCGCTTTTCAGAAATTCAGAATCTGGGTTGTTGCCTTTTCCTTTGTTTTCTAATATAGCATCTTTACATCTTTCTGATGATTCTTACATGATCATTTCCCCTTTGAACTACTGCTGGGATTTTAAGTACCGATTTGAATTATACCTCCCCCATCTGGTAATTATTCAAATTTGTGTTCCTTGGGTAATAAAAGATCAATATTTTACAAATGTATATATATATATATATATGTGTGTGTGTGTGTGTGTGTGTGTGTGTATGTGTGTGTGTGTACACATATATATATAGTGCATATTTACATTTGAGGGATTAAACATTTTGGGGGATGAGAGACATTATTGGAAGGTATTTTACTGCCAACCACAATGAGTGTCTAGCACTTTTTTCTACTATAATTTGTTATCCATTCATTAATTTTGAACAACATATTTCTTCAATAAAATATAACCAGAAAAAAATTAGTTCCTGAAAGCAATTAATCCTGATTAAAACATTGTCCTGTACTAGAAATCCTAAATGCAAGAGAGCAGCTCCTGAAACAGTTCTGGCACTATCACTTTTTATACATTCTGCTACAATCTTCTCTTTTCAAGAGGAGTTGATTGTTATTATTTTGGAATTATGGTTAATATTTATTTTACTGCTATTTTTAAACAATGGACCACCCAATACTGGTTCTTTTTTTGTAACATTTTGTGTCTAATCTATTTCTGAAACACAGCTATTTGAATTACATGAACTGCTTATTGAAGTTGAATCAGTATGAAGAGGAAAAGAAAATACATGTCTCTGTGGGTATGTCGCATTAAAAATGTACCTACAAGCTATTTAACTTAAAATCATCTATTTTTCATTATGTTTAGATTCTGATAGAATTTAGCCTCTCAACTCACACAGTGTTAATGCAGTTTTATTTCATGCCTCTCAAAAGCAAACCACAAATTACTATTTATTTAAAATTTATTTTTTTAGTTTTAAAAAATTTCTGTAACAAACTATATTCTTAAAAAGTTAGCCAAGGCAAATTGTTTATTAGATATTTAGAGTCATGTTCAGACTCTATGGTGGAAGCCAGAAAGAGAAAAAAATCATGTTGTTTTCCTTCCTTGAGGCACTCTGTTTTATTCATCTAATTTTGAAAGAATGAAATTCTTGATTTGAAGCCTTTTGCTTGATATCCACGGCGTGTCATTCTTCCTTTATTAATAGGAGAATTGGGAGAAAGGATGAGAATTCACACTAGATAAAGGGGAAGAGTAAAAGAGAAATACCAATCTGGATATTTTGTTCTTCCTCATCTCAATCACAAGGTCGGGATAGTGACTATGGATATTAGATACAATGGTCTAGAGTGATTAACCCCATCTATAGAAAAAATATAACTTCATAAGTCCCATCTATAGAAAAAATATAACTTCATAAGTGATCACATGGAGAATGCTTATTTATAAAAAATTGTAATAATTTCCAACATGAAATGTTATATATTTGCTTAGTTCTTGTTTAGTATTTGTTAAATTCTGGTGTGCTATAGACAACTATCATAAAAGTATACAAGAATGGTAAGAAACTAACATCTTAATATCATATTCTAATATTAGCTTAATTCTGCCTGTGTTATATGTATGAGGCTGTATTTGAGTTTTGCCTCAATTTCACATGCTATTTTCTTCCAGTATATAGGTTGAAAGAAGACTCCTTCTAAAAAGATGCTATTTTTATAGCTAAGGGAAAACAAGTCAGCTATTAAACACAGACAATGAGACAGAAATCTTCCCCTAGAAATAGGCTTTCACCAATTCTGTTTCATTTTTGTAAACTGAAGTAAGTCACATGACCAATCTTGACATTGCAGAGTAGAGGTAAATCTCACCTATAGGAAGTTGATGCAGCTGATACAGTAAAATGCCCAGATATGCAACACTTGAGATAAAGAGGAAAATAAAGAGAACTATAGTACAATCAATCATACTTGCTATCACAAGTCTCTACAGGAAGGAAGCTATTATGTTCCTTTGTTTCTAAAATTACTGAGATCTTCAAATCATGTCTTTTATGCTTGGATGTTACAGGAATTAGAGAACATTTTGATCCTGAGACAGCATAAAATCTCAAACTTTGGAGTAAGCATTTCAATTCTACCTTTTGTTCTCCAAGAAAAGAAATCATTTTATAGACAATACTTTATATTTTCTTACCTAGTGTCTTTTTTTTTCACAAATGGATTTTGTTAATATATGTGATTATCCACCAGAATAAATGTCATCATTTATCTGCATCTTGTGCAGACAATATAGTCAATTAGATGTAAGTGGGAGTTCATCAGTAGCACTTTTTAAAAATGCAAAGAATGTAGACAGGGAGCCAATATACATATTTTTCCACCATCACCTTCCACATCCTCCTTCTTCCTTCCTAAGAAACACACCCTATCAATAAAAAGACTTAGATATTTGGCTTGTGACCTTGAAAGTGGAAGCAGAATATTAGGGATGTCGGAGATGATGGTCAATAATGTTTTACATAATAATGTCACATGCGACAGCCTTATGAGTCCAGCAGGCCTTAATACTGTACTTCCTTACTGATGTGATAGGAATGTCAGCTTTACTGGACTTAGTATTGTTTTCCACTTCCTTTTCTACCACCTGGCCTAAATTATAATACATAATAGTAATGGAATGAAAAAGTAATCCCATCTTAACCAAGTCCCATTGCGACAATGAGATGTATAAGACGTTATGTTGAAAAACGAACTTTACAACTTTGGCGGGGGAGGGATGGGGAATCGGTGGGCAGGGATGGTAAGGGGAAGGAGGAGGCAGCAATGCTTGCTAAGAAATGTACTCTTTACCTTGCTCATGTAATTGTAACCCCTCTGTATAGTATTTTCACAATAAGAAAACGTATTAATATAAATAAGTAAGAAAGTTATTTAGGGCTTTGGGAATGTGGCTAAATGGAACAGTTATTGCTTAGCATGAATCAAACCCTAGGTTAAATTCCTCAGTCCCACATAAATAGAAAAAGAAACACTGAAAGTTGAACTGTGCCTCAATTGGTAAAGTGTTAGCCTTCAGCCAAAAAAAAAAATCTCACGAACAGTTCCCTGTACCTGAGTTCAAGCCCCAAGACTGGCAAAAAAGTCATTTAGCTAGTAAATGCAAAATAAATAACCCATACTTGGAATATACAATTGCTCATTCCAACTGATACCTAGCAATAGTCTGTAATTCATTTATTTTACCTATATTAGAATAGTATTTTTTTAAAAAGGGCAGGGAAGGTGCCTCAGTAGTAGAGTGCTTGCCTTACACGCATGAGGCCCTGGGTTCGATTCCTCAGCACCACATAGGCAAAAAAAAAAACTGTCAGAAGTGTTGCTGTGGCAAAAGTGGTAGCACGCTAGCCTTGAGCTGAAGAACTGAGAGACAGCGCCCAGGCCCAGAGTTGAGGCCCCAAGACTTGACCCAAAAAAAACAAAAAAGAAAAAAACACAAACAAAAAGCATTTTCTGTTAATAGGTCATGGCAATTAATTCCAAGAATATTATTAACTATCAGGTGAAGATTAATCCTGTAAATTCAGATTCCAGGATTTTGAGTGGTCACTGCTAATCACAATGAGAAGGGTAGTCTATTCGAGATTTGGAAAACTTTTTGGTAAGTCATGGCATCAAAAAGTCATAGGATAATTAATAGCTTTGACAGAAGAGATGGAATAATTCCCCATGGAAGGAATAAATGATAATAATAACTAAGTTATACCACAAACTGTTCTAGGGAACCATTTTTGGTTATTGAAGAACTAGTTATCAACTACACTTATTCCTCCTTGCCTTTAGCATTCTAGTCACTTAGGCTAGTTCTTAATCTCTGTATGATAAATTGTATATCCTCCTATGCTATTCTTTCATACCTGACTTCCTTTGCTTTCTAAAAATCTTAGTCTTTTATATTTCTCTATGAACAATTTCTGATACTAAGTCCACATACACATATAACAGAAGATGCTAATGTAAGAGTCCCATAACACATGAGTCATTAATGTAACAACATGGAAAAGGAGGATATATTTATTGCTACCTCAATTTTTCTGAAAAGCTGCAATGTCATCATTGATTGAAATATCCATTCTTTGTCTACATAGTGTCATTAAGTGCACATCAATGCAAATATAAGCCGGATGCTGGTGGCTCACACCTGTAATCCTAGCTACTCAGGAAGATGAGACTAGAGGATTGTGGTTCAAAGCCAGCCTGGTCAGGAAAGTCCATGAGACCCTTTTCTTTAATTAACCACCAGAAATCCCGAAATGGTGTTGTACCTAAAGTGGCAGAGTGCTCAAGTTGAGCTGAAGAGCTGAGGGACAGAGTCCAGGATTGGAGTTAAAGCCCCATGACCAACAAAAATAAAAACTGCAAATAGAACTTTATCCCCAAAAGGAACAACGAAGTCGATAGTAATCTTCCCAAACAGAAAAAATAATTACAAACTGATTCAGTGCTGAGTTATTTAAGTTATGGATTCTTTGCTGCACATATTCTTTTCTTTTTAAAATTGTCAAATATTAGCTTTATTATAAACTTCATCTAATATTTCTTGTTTCAAAAGAGAAGTTCATACAGTTGATGTCACTTGGCTTTCTGACTGTCTTAGTTCAGTCAACCCAGGCAGGAGACTCTGTCAAACTCTTATCTGTAATTAAACACTAAAAAAGCCAGAAGTTTTGGCTCAAACAGTAGAGTACTAGGTTAGGGGACAGGTGTGCAGGAAAGACAACTGTACAGGGACAGTGTCCACTCTCTGGATTCAAGCCACAGAACCAACACAAACTAAACAAACAAACAAGAAAATGAAAAAACCCACATATTTCGTTGGGACCATCCTTAAAGCACTGGTTTGAGAAGAAGCTCCTTTTGCTGATCATGCTTACTGGATCCTGATTTTTGGAATCTTTATTGCTATGGAGAACTCAGGACCAGACTAAAGAAATGAATAACTGAATCCTGCAATAGGATAATCATCTCAGGAGAGAAATATTCGTGCATAAGACACTTTAAAACCTGCATGTCTTTCTTTCTTTCTTTGCAGTAGGACACTTTTAAAATAAAGTTATTTCCTTTTATTCTATACTTGCCTTCAAATGGCATATTGTTTCCTTTTGTATACTCTCAACTGGAAGTTTACAGACAAGTTTTATATGAGTAAAGGACACACTACAAAAGATCAGGGACAGAGTTTCCTTCAGGCCTTGGATTATTTTCTTGTATAGTAAAAAGGATAGCACAAATTAACTTGAACTTTGTCATTTCTCTATGTTCAATTCCTCTTGGGATCAGTTTCCACTTGCAGTAACAGTTCCTTCCACTTACTTCCAGTAACAATCTATGATGCTGCCCCAGGTAAAATGAATATTTTCTGGCTTCAGTGAAATAGTACAAGCACATCTTTGGACATGGGGTAACGTGTTTCAGAGATAACTTCGTAAGGAGAAAATATGTAATTTAAATGGTTTATAAAATATTATCCATGTACAAATGGTCATATAAGATGATGTTAAGTGAAATGTACCCCAAGATAGGGACACAACTTGCTTTTTCTTTCTTGCTATTGTTTTTAATGTATCTAACATGTACTATCTGATTTTTTTTTTCTTCCTCCATGCTATAACCCCTGTTTTCACTATATTTGATGTCAGCGACCTGCACCTTGCATATACATTTTTCTAATGTGGGGAGGGAAAGGGAAATAACAAAATGCTGAAAAAAGAATACCATATGACCCATTTTAACAATGAGTTTTATAAGGCACTATGTAGAAAATGAACTATACAACTTGAGCAGAGTAGAAGGGAGTTGGGGCGGTGGGGAGGAAAGGGATGGAAGGTGAAAAACAAAAGAGGAGGTAACGGAGCTTGATAGATAATGTACTCATTTACTTACTTATGTAACACTAACCCCTGTTTACACCATTTTATAATAAAAGACATGAAAAAAACATCGTGGAGTAGTTCAAGTTCAAATTTCCTATGTGCACTGTAATTAAGACCAATTTTACTTGGGAGGAAGATTCTTAGAAATATATTGTTGTGAGTGTGTGTGTTGTGCATTATTTCCCAAGTGTACATAAGTTAACATTAGGAGAAACAATAGGAATAATAGAAGAAAAAGAAGTTTTGTGCTTAAGTATAATGGTTCAATACACTACAGAAGACTCTGCAAATAAGTAAACTGTGAAAAAATAAAGCCATTCCAGTATTTAGATCTATGGGATATAGAGAGCATTACTACTAAGTGAAACATGAATGATGAGGCCATTCTTGTTTTCTACTAAATCTAAATCATGGTAACTAATCATGCAAATTTGTAAAAAGTAGAAGGGAAGAATTATTCTGGTTCCAAAGACGTCAGATATAAGAGCATGGACTTAACTGGAAAAAAAAAAAGCTATGTTGAGAGAGCAGGAATTATACCAGCAATGAACTGGTGGCTAAGATCACATTTCTTTTTCTTTATTTCTTTGATGGTTATGGGTCTTGAATTCTGGTCCCTCCACTTTTCAATTCACGGCTAGAGCTCTACCACTTGAGCCACAGTGTCAATTCCTTTTTCTGGTGGTTAATTGGAGATAAGTGCCTCAGAAAACTTTCCTACTTGTGCTGCATTTGAACTATAATCCTCAAATTTCAGCCCCCTGAGAGGATTATAGGCATGAGCCACCAGTACCCGACTCAAGATCACATTTCTAGCAGTGTACACTCAGGATATGTAATGTGTATGTTCATCTATCTTTGTATGAATTCTTGAGTTAAAAATCAGGCTACAGCTTAGACTTTACATTAACAAAAGTATTTCTAGTTTAAAACTTGATATTCATGGAAAAAATAAAAACTTAGAATGTAAAAGAATCTGGGAAATTCACTTTGCATCCAGATTGGGCAGAATAGTCTTTGCAACAATACCTATAATTAACCAGCCAAAAGCTACACTGGAAGAATGGCTCAAGTGATATAATACTAGTTATGAACAAGATTGCTGAATAAGAGCTTGAGGTTTTTGCATGCATACATACAAACATTCACATACACACAGAAGCAATTATAGGAGCAAACACACATATGAAACAACTCTCAGAATATGTAGCAAATAATAGAAAATATGTCCTGAGTAAGACTAGAATCAAGTGATTATTTTTAATATTAGAAAGTCCTCAACTGAACTTTCCCCCCAAAAGCTTGAAAATATTACATAGGTAGGGACCAGAGATAGTAAGAGAGTCAAGTAATCATTACTAAAGGGATCGGATCCATGGAGGAATGCATCAGAGACCCCTGCAGATGCATCTGAAAATGTTCATATTCTATGTCAAATGTTAGGACATCTTTGAAAATTGTACAACAACAGTTTGAGTAGTCAGTCTAGAGGATAAGATCATCGGAGAAGTTCAGAATTACTAGTATGTTTCTAGATTAAATAAACCAACAACCTATGGCAGGGCAATGTGATACAAGCCTGAAATTCTAGCACTCAGATTAGGACAGGAGATTAGAGAGTGGATTGCATAGTGATAACTTCCTTGGACTAGGTACTATAATTTTGCTCAATAAAACAAAGGACAAAAATGGAATTCACAGTTGGAAGTTTGGGATAATTTTGTCATTATGTTTTGAGAAGTCGTTTCCTATTGAAATGCAACTCATATATCATCCTCAGTCATGTTTTACATGCTCTCTTCATTACAGAATATTCCTAGATGCAAAAAAGCTCATGACTCTGAATCAAAAATTTGAAAAAGTAAGCATCATTCTGTTGGATTCCAAAGAAATGATGAAGGATTACAAAAGCTTAAGCCTAGAGAAATAGAAAAGATATCTAATGTAGGACTTTGTAGACCTGGCTAAATGAGAATTTCGATTCAGAATAAATATTTTGTTTATAATTTCATATTCTACAGAATATTACAAAATTCTTTTTAAGTAGAAGTTTTAATTTACAAATTCACAAATGATTCTAGCATTCTATTTGTCTAGAATATTCTTTCAAGAGAGTTATAATTAGGATTTAGTTAATAGATAATTTCAGCAGTTCATGTATAACGTGATAATATGAATAATCTAGAAAGAGTTGCCAACAAATGGGTGATAGTAATTTATAAATTTAGAAAAAGAGCAATATTTTGAGAGTTTGGTGTAACATGATATGAAGAGAGTTATTGTGAGGCATCTTTTTTCTTCTACCTATACATAACACAGGAAGAAATTTCTTTTTTTTTATTGTGAAAATACTGTACAGAGGGGTTAAAATACATGGGCAAGATCATGAGTACATTTCTTATCAAGCATTGTAGCCTCCTCCTTTGTTTCCCCTTCCCATGACTTCCCATCCTCCCCCCGGCCCCCCACCCAATCTTGCTCTCCCCTCCCCCCACACAAAGTTGCAAAGTTCGTAGAAATTTCCTCAATTACATACCCCTGTATACAACGAGAAATATGCTAGTTTTCAGGGTTTTTTTTTCATTTTGTTTTTGTTGTTTTGTTTGTCCTAGGGCTTGACCTCTGGGGCTGGGCACTGTCCCTGTGCCTGTTTTTGGTCAAGACTACTATCTACCACTTGAACCTCAGTGCCACTTGTGTCTGGCTTTTCCTGAGCAGTTCATTGGACATAAGAATCTAAGAAATCTTCCTGCCTGGGTGTGTTTTGAACCATAATATTCAGATCTTAGCCTCCTGAATATCTATTATAGGTAAAAAGATAAGTATAAAGAATATTTACAAATTATCTCATCTCAAGAATACCACTTGGGGGAAAATGATGCAGCAAAGTTTAGTGCAGTGTCCTTAGAACAATAGAAAGGGCATTACATTAGTAGAAATGTAGAATTTTTCACAATAGTGTTACGCTAGTCATGCTGTGAAATTAGGGAATTTTAAGGTGCATCTTACAAGTTGGAAAGTGTTCGGCTAGAATGACTTCACTGCATAAAATGTTGGGATTGATGTTCATAGAAATAATAGCTTACTCTGATGAACAAATGTTTACTCTAGAGGAATTAATTATTATAGATACTTCATAGTTTTATCTTCTACCAGAATGTGGCTAGTTTTTCTGTTGACCTTTAATTATGTAACGCCTCATTGGAAACCGCATTTATTGCAGAATTAAATAAAATGCATACAGGCACTGTTTTAAATGTCTCTGGTATGGCATGTTCAGAATTTGAAAATGCGTAGTTAGTAGTCATAGGAATTTTGAAGAACACATATATTCTCTCCTCTTAACAAAACTTCAGTTTTAAAAGTTAGGAGTTTCCAGAGAATTGAACTATTTCCTATTTAGTATGAGACAATACTAAAATAATGTTTTTTTCAAATAATGGCAAGCATATTCTGAAATTTTTGTATAGTTTCAGTAATTGTAATGTAGTGAAGACATAATATGTTGAACTTTTTACCCCCTCCCTCATTTTTCTCACACTTTTCATTCACAATACCCATCACAAGTTGTAGTGTAAATTTCCAACTTGTTGTCTTGTGAGTATTGCTATTGCATTGGTTTGCTCTTTGTCCTTTCTGTCGCCATTTTGTTGTTCCTCTTCCCTTGCCAAATTAAGATAAATATGTATACAATACACAGGATACTGAAATCATATGCAGCAGGGGATAAGCCACAGGGGAAAACACAAAAGAAAAAAGAAATCACATAGTACATTAAAAAAACAACCACAAAGGAAAACCTTTGTTTCAATGTCTAGGAGTTCATTTTGCTCAGCATCCATTTATATGGTCATATATACAAAGCTTTTGAGCCATTCTGCTCATCTGCTAGGATCATCCTAGACATTTCCTACTTATTACACATGAGGGAAACAATGGAATCTGTTTCTTTGTGTCTTGCTTATTTTACTTAGTAGGATTTTTCCAAGTCTTTCCATTTCCTTATGAATTGGAAGCATAGAATTCCACCGTGTGTGTGTGTGTGTGTGTGTGTGTGTGTGTGTGTATTAATGATTTCACCGATTTTATCTATTCATTCATCTTCTCAGTGGCATATTGGTTTAAAACATGATTTCATGTAAGTATCACTTAGGGTCATTGAAAAGTGACAGATGTCACCTCCCCAGATATACTGAAATCATGATTTCTAATTAAGATAGTATTTTAGGTTAGTACAAGTGTTGAGATATCTGGATGATATATATTTTGCACTGAATTAGGCAGGAAGATATCATATAGGATAAAAATGGTAGTGACAAAATATTCCCTTGAGAAAGATTTAGGAGGATGCCAGAAGTATGAAGAAATTCAGATAATTTTGAAGAATTTAGAAATGCAAGCTCAGGTATGTCTCTTTAAATAAAGATTATGTAAGCGGATGGTCAAAAGAAGGAGAAGAGTAGAAATAACTGAGAGCAGATCAGTGTCCCAAGTCAGAATATAAAAAGATATAATCTATAACTTCCAAGTTAAAAAAGAGAACAATATGATACATCCTGCTTAATTTAGGAACTTGCAATATATTTACTTGGCTTTTCCCTACTTTAATGTTCCAAAAATAAATGAAGATTTATCAGAAAAATTATGTGATTTCCATTACTTCAACCTGAACACTAACTGTGATGAGCCCTCTTTTTCTCACTTTGCACTTGGAAAATAGTCCCTAATTTAATGATGTTGTGGCTGATTACAGTCAGAGTTAGGGGCTTCTACTTGTACAATTATCCCAGAATTGTTTAAAGCAGTTTTTCCCCCAAGATATTCAACTACATTCTCTGAAGCAGTACTTTGAACACATCCTCACTCCTGAGCAAATAATTTGAAATTTTACTTCAGCATTTCCTTGGCACATTCTACTTTGTGCCTTTGTCTTCTTTGCACGTTCCTTTTGAGATCATGGTTGCTCTATTTCCATTTCATCTTTACAAACTGCTAAGAACATTGTTCCACTACCAGTTCTTGTTTGCACACGCCCAGTCTATTTATCACGGTATTTTGTCCATGTTAAACAATAGGGTAGTACTCACTCTCTGAGGAGAAAAGTTCCACAGTATAACCCTATGCCTACATTCGAGGAGGTAGAATTTAAAGCAATATGAGACATTATCTCATTAACAGTGATATTGGAATTGAAAGGCTCCTTAGGGGCATTTTCTTGGAACTCATTTGTTTTCCCAGGAGAAATATAAATATCCACAAAATATGGAGCTAATTAGTAAGTATCTGAATTAACACTAGATCCTAGATATTTGTTAGTACAAGTCAAAATTGTGTTATTATTACATCGGAATTCTTTCCCACTTGCCAATGTGTATGAAAAAATAAAAGAAAGGCATTAACACAAAATGTCTAATCTTTTTGGCATTTAATCTTAGTGGTGAGGATAATGTCTGACTTCTTCCATTCAATAAAAACTTGAAGGTTATAAGAGCACTTTCTACATATAAGAATTTGTAGCAGGTTGATTGACAGGGTTATTACAGCATGGAGATATTCCTAACAAAAATTAGATTTAAATAGAGTATATGGCAGTTATGATTTGTCAATGGTACTGAGGCATTTTTTATTCTAAAGAAGAATCAATTCGAGGAGTCTTCAGTCACATCAGTAAAGCTGTATGTTCAACCTAATACTTGGTGCTACTTGTACTACATTTGTAATGATTAGGCTGATAAGATATACGAACATATCTAAAGACATTTCAATAAAATCCCAAAATGGTGTGGATACATGGGTCACTCCTTGGAACGGTAGCACAAATTAGGCTTGCCTGTGCTGTAATTCAATCTTTATTCACCTGGCTAAACAAAGTCTTCAAAAATATTCACAGAATACCTCTAAGTAGTTAATGAGAGTTATATCTGAATAAATCTTCTAAGGTCAGGATAAAAGCATTTGTTCTCTGCATTTAAAATCAACAGGATCTGTTGAATGCATGGATTCAGAATTTCATGACTTCACATTCATATCTCAAAATTTTATCAATATGACTTTCACCAAAACACTGTTCTTTTTGAACTTGTCTATGTCTTTTACTTTTCAAATCAAAATAGCATATTTCCTTCAATACCTTCCTGAAAATTCGTTCCTTCCTTTACCTCTGTAAATCTGTGTTTATTACGTTTTTGTATCCTTATTTCTTTCTTCTAATCTTGTCCACACTGTTGCTCACATTGCTCACACATATGTCAGAATTTTCCTTTTCCTCTTCCCTTTAATAATACCCCTGATTTTTTTTTATCATTTTTCATATTCATGGTCGTGGATATATTGATGATATCTAAACAGACTTATCTTTACATCTGTTTAACATAAACTTTAGAATTTTCTGAGAGTTTTTTCCTCTAAATCCATCATTTCCACCTGTAGTTCTTATCACCAAGAATATAACTAACACAAATGCTAGCCAGAAATGTGGATACACTTTAGATTTCTTCTTACCCTTCTACTCCCTGCCATTAGATAAGATGAATGATGAAGATTTTCTCAGTTTCTTTCACTAACACAATTTCTATGTACTCCGTTTTATGCGCCTGACACCAGCCTGTTTCAAATACTCATCATTGATCCCCTAGTCCTAAAACAACCGTTTACAAAGTATGATTTTTCCACATAGTCTTTTCCTATTGGTCCTCTCCATCACCAAGTTACTCTTCTTGTAAGCACACAGAGTAAAGAGCACAGATACAAATTCAAGCATCATTATTTACTCACTACATTGACTGTTGGCCTTACATTTCTCATCTGTAAATGGAGGTAATCTACCAGAAATATTGAAGAATATATTTGTTGCCTTCTGGAGCAAGAAAAAAGATAAGGGAAGCGTCCTTATATTTTCCACTTTAGCTTATAAATAGTCAAATTCAATTTGTTGGTATGAATTCACAAATAGTTTCATGCAGAAATAAAAATAAATTTTAACTACTGGTTCTAGGGCCTCTGTCCATTTATGGTAACTACAGATATGTAAGTGGTATTATGTAAGTTGTGTCATGTGTTTACAGCTGTACTGAAGAACATACTCATAATATATCATTGGAAACATTGATTTGAATACTATCTATATGAGAATGTTATTTGATCTAATAACACTTAGTTGAAAACTATAGCTTAGTCCATCTAACTAATAACGTTAGGTTTTTTTTTTTTTTTTTACTCTCTGTACCTGTTTATGTGATTTTATTTATTGATATTGAAACTGTCCTCTTGTTATTCTTATTGTATGTAATCCAACACTGTTTATAACTGTGTATTCAATGTGGCAAATCTACCTTCAATGATGTCTAAGGTTTTTTTTCCTTTTCAATCACAACATTGTCATTATCAGGCTACACTGTGGTCATCATCATCATCTTCATCAAAATTATTATTAGCATCATAGTGCTAATTATTGAAAGTCTGATATGTGTCTATGATTTTGCTATTATTTTTCTTTTGATTAATAATTTTAATGTTACCACTGTGCATACATCCATATTAAAATTTTGAACAAATAAAGAAACAGAAAAACTAAACCATATCAGGTAGCTTGACTATGTGCTCATAACAAATTATGGAATAGATTTTTGAAGCATTGGAAATTCCTAACCAGTATAAATTAACTTCCTCTTTCCCCTTCACTACACAAAAATATTTAAGAGTTTAGACAGAACTTTTCAAGTAATATACTGTAAATGTTACTACAATATCATGTGTATATCTAAAATTCCCTTGAAAGTAATAAACTCTACTTTCTATTGAAATATTAATTATTTTATGCTAGGAAACTTTTCGAAAAATAGACTGTATATCTTTGAAATGAAAAAGTTCAAAAACAGTAGAACAAATTTTAGAGGGAGTCTGTCTTCAGATATATACATACATATATATATATATATATATATATATATATATTTAAATGTTATGTTTCGAATGACATACATTTTTAGAGATAATTTGTCATCAGAAATATATACATATATCTAAATTTATTTGTAGAGAGATAGACACTATGGTGAAACAAAAATCTTAAAACATAATTAAAATTAACAAATACATCTAAACAAGTGACAGTGACTCACTCTTATAATTCAACCTATTCTCTGTAATGAGATCTTAAAATTCAGTTTGAAACTAGCCCAGACAGAAAATTACTTGTTAAATTCTTAAAAACATAAATTAGCTCTGGGCCTCAAGTTGTAGAGTGCTGTCCTTGAGAATAAAAAGGCTTAGGGACAATGCCTATGCCTTGCAAACAACAACAACAACTCAACTCCAACAAAATGTAACACATTAATTTCACAAAAGCATCTTTTAAATGCTGTGAACATTTCTTAGAAACATGAATACAGGCCCATGGAAAATGTTAAGTAAAAAGTAAAGAATAATTACATCTATGTTAAAGACATTAATATTTAGTTTGTTTAAGATATTTTTTTTTTTGGGTCCGGTCGTGGGCCCTGAACTCTGGGCCTGGGCTCTGTCCCTCAGCTCTTCAGCTCAAGGCTAGCGCTCTACCACTTGAGCCACAGCGACAATTCCGGCTTTTTTCTTTCCTATGTGGTGCTGAGGAATCAAACACAGGGCCTCGAGCATGCAAGGCAAGCGCTCTACCACTGAGCCACCTTCCCAGCCCTGTTTAAGATATTTAGGTAATGATTAGGAATGAAGTATAACGATACAAAGGTACTATATTGGGATTGGTCTTTTACTCTATTTTGCGATAGTTATAAGATGATATTTGTAATGATTATATGAAATTACTCTTGCTTCGTATTTGAATTGTAATAAGTGATAAACTTATTTAAATGTTTCCAAAGGAAAGGAGTATCAATTCTTATGTAATTTCAAAACAATTAAGAAAGTTATTCCAAGGCTGGTTTGCTCTAAGACTATATTTGTTTTCTTATTCTAATTGTCATATGTTTGTAGAAATTAAAATTCCAAAAATTCAGTGGATGTTGTCATTCAGGAACATCTTCTTAGATACTAATATTGGAGTCCTTTAAGTGGAATTGTTTTATTTCATTTGTTATTTTCACAAATAAATCAAGATGATTGTGTATTTTGTTTCTTTTCATTGCTATTGACTCTTATCTTAAGAATATTTTTTCCCCTAGCAAAGTAGAGAATAACAATTGGATTGAGCAAGTAACATATGGCTTTTATAAAATGCAGATGCATAGATTCTGTGTTCTGTCATTTACCAAATTTTCTTCCAGAAAAGGTTATCAATTATTTATAAGTGATGCATAATTCCTAGGTATTCCAGTTATCATACACTTTTTGATTGAGTTATCTCTGTATAAACTCAAAATAAACAGACAAAAACCTCAAAATAGTCAGACATTATATCTTTGTTAAGCCAACACCAAAAACATTTTTTTAGGTATTCTGCATTTTGTGTGCAGTATTTTTAAAAATAATTTCTCTTTTTTTGCTGGCATGTAATTCACTTGCAATATATTATCTCCATGTATTGCATACATTTTAGTGCTTTGGAAGTGAAATGTACAGTCATAGGTTTTCCAAGCCTAATTTTCACAAACTTGCATTTCTTCAAATAGAAATACTGTGCATTTTAGAACAGACATTAAAATAGATATGAAATTCAGTTACAGGAATTTGTCCAGCATACCTCCTCTATAGTGTGTCTTTTCAAAACTTGTTTTTAGGGATTATTTCCAGGGTCTCACACATACTATTCAAGTGCAATGTCAATAAACTACATTTCCTGTCCAAACAAGTTTTTTACTTCTCTTTAATACATACATAGAAGTGTAATAAATAGATCATATAAATTCTCTTTGACCTTTTGAAAACTTGCTTGATATAATGATTGTAGTATTGTACAAACTGATTTGCTATGTGGAGTATATCAATTTCTCCAAAATTGCACTACTATATTTTGTGTAATCTTTTTATATTATGGTCATACTAGTGAGTTTTCTTTTGATTTAGTCTTAGATACTAAAGAGGAACTTATTTCATTTGCTCTTCCTATTGACTATCAATTTACATATGTTCTTTAAAGAAATACACTATTCGGGAAAAATTTATATAGAATTAGAAGATATAAAAATACTTAGACTCAAAATGATTGTAGCATTAACATTGTAGTATTAACAAATATGTCTCCTATATCTGTTGGATATGTTTTCATTTCTGTTATATTGTCCTGTGAATTATGTAAGGTTATCAGTTGATATTATCCAGTTTATTCTTGCTTTTCTTTACCCACTAATGCTTTCCTTGTCATTTTTTGAAACCTTTACTGATCCAATGTCATGAATTTTTACATTTATATTTTGTAGGTTTTTGCATCTCACATTTAGTTTTATAATCTTTTTTTATTTTTGTATAAGGATTGAGGTAGTAGTCTAAGAAATTTTTTTAAATCTGGCAGGCAATAGTGACAATACACCCATTAAAGATTCTATTTTTATTTCATAAAGTCATGGCATTCTTTTCAAAATATATGCATCATAAAACTGAGAATTTTTGTATTGTGAAAATACCGGACAGAGGGGTTACAATTACATAATAGTATTAACCAAAGCATGCTATTTGCAGAGGAGTATTTAAACAGTGTAATTTCTTATAAAATTGAACTTTAAATTCAAGGAAATGAATACCAGGAAACTGTCACTTGGAAGATGTGAGAGAGAGTCAAAGGGAAGGAATAAAGAGCAATGGAGGAAGAGAGGGAAGGCATAATATTCAATGCAGATAGTATGAAACTAGAAAAAATGAAAGTGGGGTGAGGTTTGAAAGGGTGTGGGTAAGTTATGTAAAGATCCATTGTACTTATAAACTGACTTGTGGAATAGAAATTCTTTTGACCAGCTATTTAATAAAAATATAATTAAAATCAATGGAGACATCTGATCTTAAACTGCGTTCTCTTAAACCATGAGTCAATATAATAGTCTCCTACTCAGAAATATTATTTGCAGGTATTTTCCTCATAATGACAGAAAAGTGACCAATGCAATGAATATCAATAGATCACATTGTGTATTCTAAATAGACAGAATATAAAAATCAGAGTAAAATGATAGAATTCATTTCATGATAAAATAACAGGTAGAAAGCATCAAATGCTGATTGTTTTTCCAAGTACTTTACCTATGGTATCTAATTTAATCCTCAAAATATTCCCATAAAGTGGATCTGCTTCTATTTTTAATTCTGAGATGATGATACTGAAGTCTTTAGAGTTGGAATTACTAGTACAACATGTACACATGGTAAGAGTTAGCCTATGGCCCATCTCCCACTGTATCAAATAACCTCATTTTATTTTATGACTAAAATACCAGAACTTAGTCTACTAATTCTAGGAAAATTTCCCAAAATTATTGTGTACACTCTAACAATATTTCACTTTATCTTTGTTAGAAAATAGGTAGCTTTAATATGAAACCTCCAAGTTCATAATCAATTTACACCACCCTGGTGCAAGGAACTGCTAAAGTATAACATTCTTGATGTCTAGATCTGCTTGGGGACCCCATCTCTGTTTAACACAGTCTTACAGATAGAATGACCTGCCCAATTCTGGATGGAAACAGACTGCAGGTATGATGGACCAATCATTTCCACATTGTAGCTCACCTAAGTTGTTTACCATGAGAAATATTTGATTGCTTTTGATGTGCAACAATTTGAGAGAAATGTACTACTTTAAAATTTTATTAAAGCAAGACTGATATAAAAATCACCTTTGACCCCATATAAATATTTTACCTTTCATATACCCAAAAACGCACTCTGACCTATCATTAATGCTAGGAACGAGAAGTTAAAAATCATAGACACCAAGATCTAAGCATGAATTAAAGAGTCTCCAACTTGTGAATACAATTGGTTTAAAAAGTCATCAATACTAAATTTTTAAAAATTTCTTATGATACTGAAGATTAAATTATAAACTATTAACACTTGAAAATAACTCATTTTCTTGGGACTAGTACCCAAAACACAAGATTAATCCTAATCATTTTAAAAGACCTTTATTTATACCAAAAATTCACTCCTGTAAATACAAAGATTCTAAAAATAACTGAAGTACAGACACACAAAAGAAATAATTTAACTGCATCATCTACATTCAGAGGACTGTGTTAATAGAAAACAAAGTTATACTAATAATTAATTAGCTTACAAAATTCACCTACATTCTTTTATTCTATTTCATTTAGTTTCATAAAAACTAGATTTTCATAAAATGAGGCATAAAAGCCTATATGCCCACTTACATTTTCAGATCTTAATATTTATTTCAGAAATGTCTTTAGCTTTGTAGTCGATGAACTGAAATAATTCTAAAATATTTAAAGGCTTTTCAGAAATTGCAAGACTCACTCTGGGATGTTATTTATATTGGAAAAGATATTCGAAAAACCTTATTTGTTAAGTTGCGATAGTTAATCCCACAAAAGAGCCATTAGTGAAGATCCCTTTGCATGTACAAAACAACTTCAAATACATCCATTATCTGGAGATGATATATGCTTTTTGTTTGTTTGTTTTTGAAAGGAATATCTAACAAGCTTATCAACAGTACCGATTTTCAGTCAATATCATGGGATATTCAAACGTAGAAATTTGGAGTTGATTTTCTCTTTGTGAGAATAGATATGATCTTATAAAGAAAGTTATTTTCAACAGAAAGCCAGAGTTTATCCACCTTGTGTTTCACGGGAACAACCAGAGAGGAATACCTGTTTGGTCAAGTTGGTCAAACTCATTCCATAAGCATATTTTAAAATTATAACCAATTTAAGAGGTCAAATACATATTTTGAACTGACAGTCATCTTACAGCAATAACTTACTACCTAATTATGTCTGTATTTTCTTTCCTAGCATATAATAAGAGCTAAAGCTGTCTCTTTTATCTAACTTAATGTAAATGATTTGATTCTGATGATGTTATTATTTGACAAATAAAGTGTACAGAAGGGAGGTCGAACTGAAATAACTTGACAGAACAATGATAAATAAAAACATTGCAACACAGTTAGCTCTTTTCAGTTCCACCTTGTCCACATTGGCAAGCAACATTGCAACAGCACATGCACACATACACACATACACACATGTGCACACACATATACATATATGCTAAATTCAAGGTTAATTGTACAAAAAAGTTCAAATAAAATATTAGTGATTAGTACAAATGATAATTTGCCTTTCTAAAAAATAATACACAATCCAGTCACCACGGGTTTTACGTTTTACTTGTCTATCCACATGTGAACACTTAATTTATTTTTAATTAATTAACTAATTCATTCATTCATTTGTTTGGTGCTAATAATAGGGCTTGAACTCAGGGCTTGGCTCTGTCCCAGAAATTGATATTTTTTTGTTTTAATTTTCTCAAGGTTAGCATTTTACTGCTTGTACCACAGCTCCATTTCTTGCTTTTGTTGTTTTTTTTCAAATCAGAATCTAATGGTCTTTTTTTGGTTTGGTCTGGTTTCAAACCACAACCCTCAGACTCCATCTTTCTTATTAGCTAGGATTAATGACATGAGCTGCCAGTGTGGCTTCTACTTTTTCCTCTATACTTATCTAATCCACATACTTAGATAGCAATCTAAAACTGAGTATAGAAGCAAGATGTACAGTGATGAAATTGTCCTGCCAAAACAGAGAGTTAGCAATTTAAATTTCTTCTTAAGACCATACACAAAAAAATACCATGATTTATTATAAGAGAACTCATTATTGGACATACGAGCTTGAAGAGCTTTCTAATAGATTCATTATTTATTGTTACCCAACATTAGAAATAATGTATAATGCAGTAATAAAATAGAAGTCCCTTGCATGGCTATTAAAGACACTTGTTTTCATCTATAAAAGTAGGCCTGTCTATTGTCTTCATGTGGTTTCTATTATTGAAGGTGCTTAATAAGAAGTCAAAATGTATTAGTAGTCCTTTGCTATCAATTAAATCTCACTTTTTCTTCTTGGAGAATATAATGATCAAAGCAATAGTTGAGAATCTGCAAGGAATAGTTCAGAATCATGATTCAAGTGCAAGTGTATCACCAGTAAGTAGTCCTTGATACCATTTTCCACAAAGATTTGTCACAGATATAATTGGCTTGCCTTCTCTTGCTGCATGGACCTATTCCTTCCTTCTACAGGAAATGTGTGATTAAATTGATTTCATTCAGGTCTGAAACTACAATTATCAAGGATTTAGATTCTTGTCTGCAATTTGGTCAAAGCTACGTCTCTTTATGTAGACTGCTATAAATGTATTTACTAATTTCAAGTAAATACATAAATTCTATTTCCATCCTTTTCAAAACATAAAATTCTGCATGCTCTGGGCTGGGAAGGTTGCTCAGTGGTAGAGCACTTGCCTTGCATGCATGAGGCCCTGGGTTGGATTCCTCAGCACCACATAAGCAAAAAGAAAAAAAGCCAGAAGTGGCGCTGTGGCTCAAGTGGTAGAGCACTAGCCTTGAGCTGAAGAGCTGAGGGACAGTGCCCAGGCCCAGAGTTCAGGCCCACGACTGGACCCCCCCCCCCTAAAAAAAATTCTGCGTGCTCTATAAATTGATCAGAGGCATGCATTTTTCTCATTCCTAGAATAAGCTGCACATAAAGACACCACTGGTCCATATTTTCAGTCTGTATCTTTGAATACGGAGGAACATCTTTCCTCTGCTCTGCATCAATTCCCTACTCTACAGTTAGAATAATTTCGAATAGTAAAAATGGAAAAAGAGAAAATAAATCATAGTGAAAAAAACAGATGCAGAAAATTCACCGGATTTTGCTGAACAGTTCAACTAACATGAATTATTAGGGAAATACATGGACACATCATTCCCACTGACACTCAAAGTCTCTGGTTAGGCAATTGTCATGAAGATGAGGAACACGACGAAAAAGTGAGGAATGGTATCAATTGCAAGAAAAAAATGGAGAAGGATCCAAGCAAATTTCTTCTTTGGACTGCTGAAAATAATCTGCTTACTACAGTGCAGGGACTACTTTCCAAAAAGGCCACTCGTGTGAATACTAGGTATGAAGATGAGTATAACCATCTTTATCAGGAAGCCTACAGGGGATACTTTGGCACTTTCCATGAGTTGGTGGCTCAATCGGTAGATATTCTTGCAATAACTGTAGATGGCTGGACACCCTTGCACAGTGCTTTTACGTGGAATAATACCAGAGTGGCTGTTTTCTTACTTCATCATTATCCAGATACCAATTCCCAAACTAAAGGCCTCTTGACCCCCTTGCATCTTGCTGCTGGGAATAGAGATAACAAAAACATGTGGGATCTCCATCTGTTGAACCATTATGTCAAATCAGGTCTGAAGAATAAGTTGGAAGAAACTGCATTTGATATTGCCAAAAGGATAAGTATATATCACTACCTCTTTGAAGTTTTGGAATGCTGTACAAATTGCTCTTCTAAATCACCATGGTTCGGTTAAGTTTCTTAAATTTCATAAATTCCATTCCATTGTTTGTGTCCATGCAAAATATTTTCACAATCCAAATAACAACAATATCTTACTGTAACAATTCATGGATTCCATGGAATTCTTCCAAGTGCATTGCCTGACTTTGATGTCAAAATGTATTCAAAAAAGATTTGTATACATCTATAATGGTTTCTGGAGAGTTTGTGCTTTTTTTAATCAGAAAGAAATGAGTAGTATAGAAACTGAACATATTTCTGGTGTTTGTCTGAAAAAGTATATTTTAAAATATTCTATATTATATGTTTGTATAATGTCCATAATCTATTTTATTCTGTCCTAGATATAATACTTTGAATTCTACATTGTTTTATAATATATAGGCTCATTAATAAATGTGTCCTTTCAGATTGCATTCCATATAGAAACAGTGTAAGATTCCTTTTTTCCTAGGTCATTATAGTATATTTCTTTGGGATAAAATAACAATGTTGTCTAATTTCAAAAGTGTTTTAAAGATTATGCTATGTAAAGACTTCACTAATTTGAAGATTTAATACAGTGATGTGAAAATAACTTTTAATTATATGAATTACATGTATTATTACACTTGTAATTTTGTAATCAACTTAAATAACTGTTTTTCATTTCTTGCATCTGACGAATGAAAAATATGGAATACTTCAAAAATTTTCATATCATCCTGTGCAATTGCCATGTTAATCTCTGTATTGTTGCAATTTGGGTATACGTGTTGCTGAAGCATGTAGTGTCCTCTAAATTGAAGCATGCAATTTAATGATACAATCTTTATACAGGCTTATAGCCTTGGGTGCCTATTTGTAACAAGGAAACCTTAATGTTCCTAACAATGGTACTGATCTTATATCCCTAAAATTCTGTGCATAAGGGAAAAAATTATATTGGTCAGAAGATTGCTCGCATTTTCATTTTTTTTGTCAATGACTATTTTAAGTCTTTTTCATTTTGAAGCATTTATAGCTAGGTCCAAAAGGAATGGCTTTTTGAAGTACTTATTTATCCAATTGAGTTAGCTTTGTAGAACTAATGGATTCAAAGTAAGCCTTGCTTAAGAGCTACTTCTAAACTTCTGCAGCTGAAATTTTCCCAAATGAGGTCTTACTGGCACCAATGTCTACCTTAACCTTTACCCTTCTTCCATGTAGGAACAGATCAATCAGAATATCTTATCCTAAAAGCATGGATTGTCTTACTGGAACAAAACAAATCTTAGTTACAAGGGATCATATACAGATGAGCATTTCAGACAAAAGTGTTCAGAATAGAAGGTATTTTATCAAAATATAATTGTTTATTATACCTATCATTTCAAAAGGAGATAAAGCCAAGAAGGTGAAAAAATTGTTCATGTGCATGATTACCTAATGTCCTGGTATATCTACCTTCCAACCAGGCAGGAACTTAAACTACTGCCTTTATATCACCAAATATTTCTATAGAAACAGAAGTCCATATGTTTCTCTTTGTTATTAGGTCTTAAATTGGTAATGTCTCATCTTGCCTCCAGGCTGTAAATCTACAAATGGTAAAATTTTAGGTATAACTCCACCAAACACTGAGGTAGAGATAATGGAATAATACTTTAGAACAGAGCTGCCTTTGATGCCCAATCCACAACAGAACAATGCAAAACATGTGCCATTTTATTATGTTATATATAGTTATATATTTTATATTTATGTGTTGATTCCATGTTTCACGCAATGAAACTTAATATAATTAATTGATAATTTGACAAATAAATTGATATTTATTCCAATAAGTAGAATTGGAATATAAATAATTAAGTTTAGAATATATATTAGAATATAAAATGTGTCAATGCAAATGTCTTTGGTATAAACTTGTGATACCTTCTAAGTGTTCGTGGTCTTCTAAATTCACATCGTAAAGAAACAATGTTGTTTTCCTCTAATCTATAGGAGGTTTTACTCTGCTACTCTGTTTATTGTTTTAACTCTCTTGCCCCAAACTGTTTTTCTCCATATTTCTGAAGCATTCCTAAAGATTATATCCAAATTTACATGATATGATGTCTTAAAAATATTATTCTTCTGCAGGACCCATGGGTCCTAGGATCCAATGTCCCAGTTACATGTTATCATCAGATAAAAGGGGCAAGACTTCTCAGCTAGGCTATGCAACATGCCAGCAGAAAGTAATTGAAGATCCATCTCAATTTCTCTTTTCTTATATTTCAGGGCCCCAATTACTTGAGATTCAAGAATTAGCAGCAAGTAATTGTGAAATGCAAGGTAACTTTAAATGAAGGATGAGTTCACAAAATCTGAGAGAAATTACTGTAATTCAAACTCAATTTACAAATGATGAGCCCATATGAGTGAACAAGATCACAAAGTGTCAGACGATTATTTTTGATACCCCTACCCTAATGATGAATCTAAGATTTCAGTCCAGCATAAATGGCCCCAAAAATAGTTCCTGGAAGGATAGATCCATAAATGGTCTACTAAGGCCAGGAAAACTTGACTTAGAGGTCAAATGTAATGCAGAAAAACATTAATTGAGAAGATCCTTAGTGCTTCAAAACACTGGTACTTTAGTACAACTTGATTCTGTGGTATAAAAATGTTGTCATTCTCAAACCAATGATAACCTACATTTTACATTTAATCTCCTGAAAGTGTATTCCTTTTCAAATAAACTTTTTAAAATCACATTTGCCAAAATAACATTCGATAAGTAGATAATACTTAGTGACATTACAAGTTTTTCAAGTGTAGGGAGCAAGCTACAATAGAGTTGATTTATTTACCCAGCACTAATGCCAGACAGGTTCAATCATTCATTAAAGTGTAGAAATAGTAGCCCTCACCATTTGTGTTGTTCAGTAGGTGCATTCCAGAAATGTGTTAAATAGATCAGCCGGCCATGTTTCAAACCCCAAACCTCAACTTATAAAGTAAATTTCATCACTTAATAAGGTACATTTTAAAAAGTCATGAATAATTGCCTTATCATACATTGTTTTATGTTTTCCCTATCTGTCTAACATAGAAAGAAATATGACTTTAATATGAGTGCTCATCAGAAATATGACAAACAAAATCTGTCTTCTATTTCTATCATATTCCTCTATAGTAGTAAATGTTACTTTTCTTCTTTTTCCAAAACTTATAGGTAGTAGAAAGTATTATCCCATGTAAAATAAAATAATCATACACCATTGTACAAAGCCAATTATAAAAATTGGTAATTAGGATTACATTCTAAGCCATTTTTAAACTTACTTGTTGAATAAAGATTAATCTTCCAAATGGATGAGAATATAATCATGTCTAGGTGTTTCAAGTCTGCAGTTTTGCAAATTGTTATTACAAATGAATGAATTATGGAAATGTAAGCTGACATCAGTTCAAGTATATGCAGGATTGAAACTCCATGGAATGTATATAAATCTTTCAAATACTAACAGACAGATTAACAGAATGACTATCAGTAAGTTGAAACCAGAGAGGAATAATAGTAAAGAAATAGAAAGAGTAAAATATGGAACAAGGGGCAAGTACAATATACACATATGATAAAGGAAGTGGTAAATTGGAAGTAAATTTTGGAGAAGGGGTTGGTTGAGAATGACATGAGTCACTGTGATCCAGGAGCATTGGATAATTAGAGTGATATATTTAATTGTACCACAACCTTTTGAAATTCAGTTAAAAAACACAACAACAAACAAAAACACAAAAATCACAGCCAAATAGGCATCTCTAGAGAGTATGAATATGACCTCTCAAAAATTTTAAGCAGTTAATGGAAGGCAGTCTTGGGAAGAGCAAACAAAGCTGTTCAAAGAGAGCAGTTTGGGGTAGGGGAGGATTCTGAACAGATGTAAATAGATGGTCTAAGGTTATAACTCACCTACATCTGCTGCAAATATTATCTTCCTTCTGCGAGTTCTCTTTGTTGGAACTGGATACTTCAGTCCTGAGCCACAATTGATAGCTTGTGAAGATAGAATGGAAGAAAAAAGATCAAGAACTCATTACTCCACTGAAGAGAAAAAAAATCCTCTATGTTTGCTCTCATCTCTCTTCACTACTTTTTCTTCATACCTTTAAGTCAATTCATTTTGAATTATATTTTCCTTCTTT
The DNA here is from genome assembly GCF_019054845.1 of Dipodomys spectabilis. Taxonomy (NCBI): domain Eukaryota; kingdom Metazoa; phylum Chordata; class Mammalia; order Rodentia; family Heteromyidae; genus Dipodomys; species Dipodomys spectabilis. The sequence continues at coordinate 329,737 of NW_024870924.1, forward strand.
GTTCTGGCAACATAATTGGTCAAAGTAATTCACTAAATATTATTTGCCATTTTTCCTATCATACTATTATTGGCCAAGCGAGTCCATTAAACTTTCCTCTTGCATTTGGTGGCCATGAAACAACATCTATTTTAATGAGAACAAATCTAATGTATACTGTCTCCAGAAAACCAGTCCAAGAAGCTGTGATCACAACTATTTGGCTACACTTTTTTTCTTTTTTCTTTCATCTTGAAAGTCTGCTTGTGTCTAAAGTGAGGAGAAAAATAAGTACTCCATTACTTTTTGGTTCATTCAATTCTAACCTCAAAGATAGATTTTGATAAAAAAGATGCTAAGAGGAAACCAAAAATTACACCGCTATGTAAGACTCTCCTTAGATGCCATATCAGGAACCGTGAAGTTATTCTTTGCAAAATTATTTCAATAGATTATTTTTTTCTTGGTCTTGCATTTGCTCAGCAAGATGTATGGAGAAGAATAGATTTAAATCAGCCATACCTTGGAAGACAGTGTCTGTTACAAAAGGACCATGTTTCTGTGTCTTACTTCTATGTCCTCCTCTTAGCTCTTGCCTGATTTCCAATTAATCACAGCTACTTGGCTTCAAATCTGGTGAAGCTGAAGGACTATACAGCCTCAGCCACTACTACATCTTCATAGTTTCTCTTTTAAAACTCTTTTAAGTTGCCTAATTTAGATGTGGAATTTATTTTCATGTCTTCATTCAATAAGTTCTGCATTTTAGTGAGCCAAATCAGCTCTGAAAAATCACTTTAGGGAGCAAAAACATTAACACAATCTATAAAAAAAAGTTTTGGCCTCCCTCTACTGCTGAAGCCAATACGCTTAGCTAGGGCTTCTAAGAACATTATTTTCTAACTTTTTCCATTTGCTCAATTCTTTTCTGAACCCAAAACTTTTTGGGTTATGTAATAAGAGAAGTCTTCACTCTCTCATGGTAATAAGGATATTATGTTTTGTGAGCCACTTAGAAATGTGAAATCATTGGTTTGAAGTATCGAATCAGATTTCTGTGTTTCACTGCATCACGTGCAAAGACATTGTGGAAAGTATTACAAACAGAAGAGTGTGAAGCCAATACCTTCTTTCATTGTGGAGGGCACTTTTTTCCGAAATATTTTGACCCAAATTATCTTTTTCAGATAATTACTGTTTGATAATTAAAGATTAATTCACAAATTTTGATGTCTTTTTTTTAAAGAACTTTGAATTTAATTTCCACTACAACCTTGTTTTACACAGTGAGAGTATATTTCCTGGGTAAGGACAACTGTCAAGGGAACCTACAGGATTTACAGCAAGTTTTCTGAGGTTAGTTTAGTGTGAAAAAGAGCCATCTTCATCCACATTTATTCCTCTCTACTAAGTCTCCATAGATTTCTTTGCATGAAAGCCTACTTTCCTAGGCCATTTAAAATTTTCTTAATGAGTTAAGTTTTTAAGAAGTTTGAACAATTAAAATTTACCTGTCATAACTTTAAAACTCTTTTGAAATTCCTATATCAGAATCGCAAAAACGCCAATACTAATTCCACCTTTACCATCAAAAATTTAACATGTTTTCATGATATAGTGTCCATGCAACTATTATTTTCCAGTTGCTTTGTTATGTTATATATGACCATATACGCTGATGCTGAGCAAAATGAACTCGAAGATACAGAAATATATATTTTTATTTGTGGTGGTTCTTTTAGATGTACTATGTGATTTCTATTTTCTTTGGGTTTTTCCCCTATGGTTTACCCCTGCTGTATTTGATTTTTGTACCCTGTGTATTGTGTATACTTTTATCTTAATTAGGGAAGGGAAGAGGAACAACAAAATGGTGAGACAAAGGACAAAGGGCAAAACCAATGTAATAGCAATACTCACAATACAACATATTGGAAATGTACATTACAACTTCTGAGGGGTGAAGGGATGAAGGTAAACTATAAGAACAATGAGGGAGAGGTAACAAGTTTGAAAAGTTATGTATTCACTACCTTACAATTACTGTAACCACACTGTGTATCAATTTGATAATAAAAATTTAAAAATAAGCTGCATAAAATATAATTTAACTGTATTGGTATAGTAAATATTATTCTTTATATAGTAACCTTTAAAAAAATCAATACTATTTGGCATGTAATTTGAATTAATTATCCCTTCTTTATCAGAGGCTCAGCAACTTGAATGTTATCCAACTAGACAATATTTTCACAATATACTTGCCAATAGTTTGAAAAAAGAATAAATTTAGTACTTTTTCTCATACTAAGTTCGAAAACAGTTGAATTTTATGGAAACCCATAAATTTTAAAAGCAAATAAGTTGTTAAGAGGACAGAATATATGTTATTCAAAATTCCTATTACTAACAACTACTGATTTTTTAATTCTCAACATTCCATACCTGAGAGATTCAAAACAGTACCTGTTTGTAAGGTATGAAATTATGCAATAGATAAAGTTTCCAATGGGGTGTAACAGATTGAGAATTCAACAGCAAAATAGCCACATTCTATAGAGAATAATACTATGAATCATCTGTAATAATTAATTCTTAAAGAGTAAGCAATTATTTATCAGAGTATGCTACTATTTCTATGACCATCAATCCCAAGATTTATGTCATAAAGTTATCCTAGACCAACAGTATCCAACTTGAAATGTGCGCCTGAAAATTCCTTAATTCACATCATGAATATTTTACCTTTATTGTGAAAAAATACTACACCTCTACTAATGTGATGCCCTCCTTGTTCTGGAAAGAACACCACAATAAACTGAGCTGCATCATTGTTCCCCAGTGGTATTCTTGAGTTCTGAACACATGCAAATATTATTTATATTTATACTTTTTAACTATCATAGATATTCAGGTTGCTAAGATCGGAAAATTTTGGTTCAAAGCCCACTCGGCAGGAAGGTTCCTTAGATTCTTATCTCCAATAAAACTCTCAGAAAAAGCCAGACACAAGTAACACTGAGGTTGAAGTGGTAGTGTACGAGCCTTGAGCATAAACAGGTTCAGAGACAGTGTCCAGGCCCAGAGTTCAAGCTCTAGGACAAGCCAATAAAACAAAAACAAAAATGAAAACCAAACCCAAACCTAGCATTTTTCTCAATGTGTAAGGAAGAACGTAATTACTTACTTTTTCAAATTTTGGATGGAAATCATGAGTCATTTTGCATCTAGGAATGTTCTGTAATGGAGAGAGCATTTAAAACACAACTGAGGATTATATATGAGTTGCATTTCCATAGAAAACTTGACTTCTCAAAACATAGTGACAAAATTATCCCAAACCTCAAACTGTGATTCCTTTCTTGTTGTTTGGTTTGTTTTATTGAGACAAAATTATACTACCTTGTCCAGGGAAGATATGGCTATGTAATTCCACTCTCTAATCTCCTGTTTTAGTCTGAGTGCTAGAATTCCAAGCTTGTATCACATTGCCCTGCCATAGTTTGTTGGTTTATTTAATCTAGAAACAGACTAGCAATTCTAAACTTCTCTTATGATCTTATCCACTAGACTGACCTCACAGACTGTTTATGTACTATTTTCAAAGATGTTCTTACATTTGACAAAGGATATGAACATTTTCAGATGTACCTGCCGGGGTCTCTGATTCATTCCTCCATGGATCTGATCCCATTAATAATGATTACCTGACTCTCTTACTATCTCTGTTCCCTACCTATGTAATATTCTCAACTTTTTTGAAGATAGTGCATTTGAGGGCTTTCTAATATTAAAAATTATCACTTAATTCTAGTATTACTCAGTACTTATTTTCTATTGTTTTCTAACTTTTCTACATATTGTGAGAATTGTTTCATTATGTATTTTTGTGTGCACATATAAGTGCCTATGTGTGTCTGTGTATGTTTGTATGTATGTATGCAAAAGTCTCAAGCTCTTATTCAGCAATCTTGATCATGACTGATATGCCAGCTTTTGGCTTGTTAATTATAGGTAGTGTCTCAAAGCCTGTTCTACCCAGGCTGGATGCAAACTGAACGTCCCAGACTCCTTTACATCCTTAGGTTTTATTTTTCCACAAGTATCAACTTTTAAACTACAAACATTTTTGAGAGTGTAAAGTGTAAGCTCTAGCCCAGATTTTTAACTCAAGAATTCATATAAAGATAGATGAACATACACATTACATATGCTGAGTGTACACTGCTAGCAATGTGATCGTAAGCCAAGTGGTGGTGATATCTGAGGACAGGGGTTCAAAGCCATCCCGGGTAGGAAAGTACTGGAGACACTTTTTTTTACAATAATTACCATAAAAGTGGAAGTGGCACTGTGGCTCAAGTGGTAGAGCACTAGCCTTGAGCTGAATAGCAGAGGGACAGCACCCAGTCCTAGATTTCAAGTGCCATGACCAACAACAGCAAAAAATATATATGAGAAAAAGAAAGAAAAATTAATGTGATCTTAGCCACCAGGTTCATTGCTAGTATGATTCCTGTTCTCTCAAGATGGACTCTTTCTTTCCAGTTAAGTCCATGATCGTATATCTGACTTGCATTGGAAACAGAATCATTCTTCCATTCTTTTTACAAAATTTTGGGAGTAGCAAGCTTAACTTAGAAAGGGAGTGGCCTCATTCTTCATGTTCCAGTTAGGAATAATGCTTTCCCTATATCACTCCCGTAACTCTACATGCTAGACTTGGGTTAGTGTTTCAATGTTGTCATATTTGTAATCTTCTATATTGTATTGAATCCTTACAGTTAAACACAGAAATTCTCTTTCTCCTATTATTGCTATTGTTTCTCTTACTGTTAACTCAGGTACACTTGGGAAATTAATGAACAGCATATACACTCACAATTAAAGATCTGAGAACATTCTTCCCATTTAAAATTCACCGTAATTTACAGAGCAAATAAGAAGTTTGAACAAAATGTACTCAAGGATAATGTATTTATTAGCCATTTAAATTTCACATTTTCTGTTTACTAACTTGTCTCTGAAACATTTGTTACCAAGTGTCCAAAGATGTCCTTTTGCTATTTCAATGAAGCCAGAAAATATTCATTTTATCTGGAGCAGCACCATAGACTGTTACTGGAAGTAAGTGGAAGTAACTGTTACTGGATGTGGAAACTGATCCCAGGAGAAGAATTGAACATAGAGGAATAACAAAGTTCAAGTTAACTTTTGCTTTCCTTTTTACTGTACAGGAAAAGAATCCAAGGCTTGAAGAAACTCTGTCCCTGACTTTTTTGAGTGTGTTCTTTACTCATATAATACTTGTTTGTGAACTTCTGGTTGAGAGTATTAAAAAAGGAAACAGTATGCCATTTGAAGGCCAGCATAGAAATAACTTTGTTTTAAAAGTGTTATAATGGAGTTCCGGAAAGATGGTGGAGGAGAAGCTGGAGGCTAAACAAGCTCTCCCATAGAAAGCAGTTTTAGAGTTCCAGTGAACAGTCCTAAGCCAGAGAATCACACCAAGTGTGCCTTCACAAGACAAAGAGTTAGGCCAGAGGCAGAAAATACAGGCAAGGAGACAGCCCTGAACACTTGCCAGCAGCCGCCGCCACAGTGGCAGCGGTGGCGGCAGAGACCTCAGGTGCCATACCAGAATCACAGAGAGTCTGTGACGAAGGAGCCAGAAAAGGCGGGCAAGCAGATTCCACTCAACACCAGCAAGAACCGACAAGGAGCAGACGTCTTCATCCTGCAGTTCGCAGACCAGAGACGACCCAGGAACCAAGACTTGGGGTAAGTAGAAACCTGACATCCTCACTCCTTCTCAGGGAGCAGAGGAGAGAAGGCCACCCCTCCCCCCCAGTACCGGAGACCTCCATCTTGGATATCGACAAAGCTCGGCAGAGCTGCTAGCTCCAACTCAGGCCCTGGAATAAATCCTGAGTCTTCTAGCAGGTCACAAGAGCCTAACCTGACCTGCCAGACTCAGTCAGCTCCACCCAAGGAAAGTGACCCAGCTAGGGCGCCAGCCCCAGGAGTGGCTTTCTTCACTGGCTAATCAGAGCCAGAGGCTGCCCCTCCCTTTAGCAGCCTCGACAATCAATTGAAGTTCAGTAAACAGAAACCCTGAGAGTGGCTACAGGCTGGGCTCTGCAAGTTTCTCCCAAACTAGCCCCAGGGAAAAGCTACTGTTTGCTGAAAGGCCTCAATTCTACCCAGAACCTAGCCTCATCACAGCATCTCCAAACTCGAGAAAAAAGCCATCTCCTCCCATTGAACTAACCTGGGAGGAGGATCGCAGAGCATTTTTCTGCCTGTTCATAGAAACTGAGTTAAGTAACCAACCAAGCCACAAGAAAACAAGCAGACCAAAGACTCCAATAAGAGGCTGGTTACGGACAAAAAGGAGACACAGGATTTTTGCCAACCCTTCAAAAAAAAATTAAAGAACTTTTTTTTGTTGTTCCTTTAAAAAAATTTTTTTTCTCTAAATTTTTTTTAATCTTTTATTATTACCTTTCTTGAAAAAAAATTGTTTTCTAGTAATATTTTTTCCCTCTTAGAATTTAAATTTAGGGGTATAAGTGTGTGTGCATTTTTCTTCAATTTTTTGTTTTTGTTTTTGTTTTTTTGTTTTGTTTTTCTTTTTGTTTAGTTCTACTGAACTTCTGATCTTTTTCCTTTCTTTCTTATCCTTTTCACCTTTTCTTCTCTTTCATTCTTTATGTGACTTAATTGCTGTTCTGCTCATCCTCAGATAAACCCGTAATGGATTATTAGACCTTATCCCCCATTGTGTACATAATTAATCCACAAATTTATAACGCAATTCAAAACCTGTTAGACTTAAATTCCTTAATAGCAGTATTACCACTTTATACCTATATAATATTTTAAGTATTTTTATTTTTAAGTTTTTCACATCTCCTTTATATCCCTCCCCTTATCTCATCTCTTCCTAAACCTAATAATTTCTGGTTTACCAAATCCTTCTTTGCTGTATGTAGCCCATTAATATACAGTTGTTTGATGTTGAATAGATGCATCTGTTGAACTAGATTTTATTTGCAGACTATTGACTGTGCAAATACAGACTTTGTTTGATGCTTGCCTTAAGATAGTTTTCTAGCAAAAAACTGGTGTTATTTTCATCCTAAATGGGCAGAGTAAGCCAGAAAAACACAAGAAAAATGGCAAGTCCAGGTATATCAACTCCCACTCATGATAACCAGGGGAAAGAACAGAAAATGAATAATCCAGAGGAGAGTTCCCAAATAGCTCTACAAACACTGCTGGCAAACATGATAAATGAAAAGATTGAAAAAATACAAAGGAATCTGTATGAGAATGACAGGTAGACAGAGGAGGCAATCCAAATTTTGTACAGGAATATCATAAGCATGAAGAAGCTATTCAAAAACTGATAAGGATTTGCAGCTTGAGAATACTCAAAGAGAAAGGCAAGAATGGCATGAACAGGCTGAGAACACTGAAAGAGAACTATAGGAATCACACGAACAGGAGGAAGCTAATCGAAGAGTAATACAAGAATTGAGAGAGCAGGATGAGAATACACAAAGACCACTAAAGGCATTCATGGAATCCATTAACAAAGAGCTGAAGGAAGTCAGGGATACCACAAAGGTAATACTGAATGGAACCCAACAGAAGGAATGAGAGTCCAATGAAACCATAACCAATCAAATAAGTGATTTGAGAATAAACACTGAACACCAAATTAAGGAAGTAAAGAAGTTCATACAAGATTTCAACAAAGAATTTGAAGCCATCAAAGCTGACGAACTGGAAGGAAAAGAAATAAAAAACAAAGTAGAAAGTCTCTACAGCAGATTACACCATGCAAAAGATCGAATCTCGGGGACTGAAGACAGCCTAGACATTATAGAGAAAGAACATACAACCATCCAAGACAAGTCCAAGAAGTATGAGAAATCTATCCAACACTTGGAAGACACCATCAGAAGGCCTAATCTAAGGATAATGGGTGTAGAGGAGCACCTAGAAACAGAAGTTAATGATCTAGGAAAATTGTTTAACAGGATCCTAGCAGAGAACTTCCCAAACATGCAAAAATATAGGCCTATTCAGATCCAAAAAGCTTTTAGAACTCCAAATAGACCAGACCAGAATAGGACATCCCAAAGTCACATTATAATCCACATAGGATCAACTCAGACCAAGGAAAAGATCCTTAAAACTGTCAAGGAGAAAAGATCAATCACCTATAAAGGGAAACCAATTAGAATCATCTCAGATTTCTCAGCAGAGACAATCAAAGCAAGAAGAGCCTGGAATGATGTATGCCATGCCCTAAAATCAAACAACTCTCAACCAAGAATACTGTACCCAGCTAAACTCTGCTTCATAACGGAAGGCCAAATAAAAACCTTCCATAGCAAAGAAAATATGAAATAATACATCTCCACCAAACCAGCCCTACAAAAGATTCTTAAACATGTCCTACACATAGAAAACCAACAAGATCACAATAAAGGCCAAGAAACTGCCCCCAAACTGAGAATCCAAGAACCATAGGAAGAACCCAGTTTTCGCAACCCCCAAGAAGGTGGGTAACATGGCAGGAACTCCCAAATACCTCTCAGTCCTATCTCTTAACATTAACAGACTTAACTCTCCAATTATGCGACATAGACTGTCTAGTTAGATTAAAAAACAAGATCCTTCTATCTGCTGCCTTCAGGAGTCACATCTTGCCCGTAAAAACAAACACATTTTCAATGATAAAGGGTGGAAAAAATCTGCCAAGCAAACGGCCCCCCAAAACAGGCAGAAGTTGCAATCCTAATATCAGATAAAATAGACTTCAAATTAAAATAAGCAGCACATGAAACATTTTCTAAAATAGACCACATTTTAGGCCACAAAGAAAACTTGTCTAAATTCAGAAACACCAAAGAAAGTCCGGTATCACATGGAGGCTGAACAACACACTGCTGAATCATGAGTGGGTTATGGAAGAGATTAGAAAGGAAATTCAAATGTTCATGCCATTCAACAAAAATGAGCACACAAATTACCAGCTCCTCTGAGACACAGGAAATAGAGTACTCAGAGGCAAGTTTATAGCTCTGAGTTCCTACATCAACAAATTGGAGAGATCTGAAACCAACAATTTAATGAGACATCTGAACCTCCTTGTAAAAGAGCAGCAAGATAAACCCCATTACAGAAAGAAATAATTAAAATTAAATCAGAATTAAATGAATTAGAATCCAAAAACCTACAGAAAGAATCAACAAAACAAAGAGTTGGTTCTTCGAAAAAATTTAACAAAATTGACAGACCCTTAGCAAATCTTATCAGAAAAAGAAGAGATCTCACCCAAATAAATAAACTCAGAGAGGAGAATCGAAACATCACCACGGACATAATGAAGATTCAGAACATTTTAAGGAAATACTTCTCAAAACTTTATGCTAATAAGTTTGAGAAATTGACAGAAATGAAACCTTTTCCTAGCAAATATTGACATGCCAAAACTAAATCAAGATGAGTTAAACCATCTTTAACAGGCCAATATCAAGCATTGAATTAGAAACAGCAATAAGAGTCCTCCCAGCTAAGAAAAGTCCAGGACCAGATGGTTTTACAGAGGAATTCTACAAAACCTTCAAAGCTGAGCTCACACCAACACTCCTCCAACTCTTCAATGAAATTGAAAGAGAAAGTTCACTACCGAAAATATTCTATGAAGCCATCATAACCTTCATCCCAAAACAAGGCAGGGACTCATCAAAGAAAGAGAATTATAGACCCATGTCTTTGATGAACATTGATGCAAAACTTCTCAACAAAATTTTGGCCAATCGACTTCAACAATTCATCCAAAAAATATTACACCATGATCAAACAGGATTCATTTCAGGGATGCAAAGCTGGTTCAATATACGCAAATCAATTAATATTATTCATCACATCAACAGGACCAAAGATAAGAACCACATAGTTATCTCAATAGATGGAGAAAAAGCATTCGACAAGATCCAACACCATTTTATGATGAAGGTTTTGGAAAAATTAGGAATCCATGGAACATTCCTCAATACAATAAAGGCTATATATGACAAACCTACATCCAGCATTATACTTAATGGTGAAAAACTAAATCCATTTCCTCTTAACTCAGGAACAAGACAAGGATGTCCATTCTCTGCACTTCTCTTCAACCTAGTATTAGAATGCCTAGCTCCAGCATTAAGAACAGATGCAGACATAAAGGGGATCCAAATAAGGAAAGAAGAAATAAAACTCTCCCTCTTTGCAGACGACATGATCTTGTATTTAAAGAATCCCATAGACACGACTCCCAAATTACTCAAGCTGATTCAAAATTTTGGCAAAGTAGCAGGGTATAAAATTAACCCTCAAAGATCAATGTCTTTTCTGTAAGACAACTATGAGAATAGTGTGGCTGAAATTAGGAAAGCAACTCCATTTGTAATAAAATATCTAGGAATTAAATTAACCAAAGTAGTGAAGGATCTCTATGATGAAAACTTTAAAAACTTGAAAAAGGAAATCAAAACAGAACTTAGAAAATGGGAAAAAACTCCCATGCTCCTGGATTAGAAAGACTAACATTGTGAAAATGGCAATACTTCCCAAGGTTATCTACAATTTCAATGCGATAACTATCGAAATTCTTCAAGGAAATAGAAGAGGCAATCCAAAAATTCATATGGAAGAATAAAAGACCCCGAATAGCAAAAACGCTCCTCAATGGAAAGAACACTGCTGGAGGAATATCAATACCAAATTTCAAACTCTACTATAAAGCCATAGTAATCAAAACAGCTTGGTACTGGCACAAGAACAGACCTCAGGACCAATTTAATAGAATTGAAAACCCAGAAATGAACCTACAAACCTATAGCCATCTAAGCTTTGATAAGGGACCTGAAAAATCGAATGGAAGAAAGACAGCCTCTTCAGTAAATTGTGCTGGCAAAATTTTGTTAACTACTTGTAGAAAACTAAAGCTAGATACTTATATATCACCCTGCACCAGAATCAACTCCAAATGTATCAAAGACCTCAGAGTCAAAGCAGACACTCTGAAAACATTACAGGATGGAATAGGAGAAACCCTAGGTCTCCTTGGCTCAGGCCAAAATTTTCTTAATAGAGAACCGGAAACACAACAAATGAAAGAAAGGTTGGACAAGTGAGATAAACGCTGAGGTCAGGCCCATGACCAAAAAGAATTTTGTTCATACAGATTATAAAATTCTAACTTTCTAAGATTTAGGAAACTTTTCTGCCAGAGTCTTATGCTCTTTAGGCAAATACTCCACTACTGAGCTACATCCCAGTCCCAATGTTTTTGTTTTTCATTTTACAATCCAGTTTATTTCCAAAATGCTTACAATTACCTACTGTCCTCACAGAAGTGAGTATTTATTCAGAAACCCAACCTTTTGTGCTATCAAGAATCCCCTAGTGTATTTCGTGGTAGGAGCTGAGGAAAACTAACATGACACAAATGCAGAGAGTTTATAATTATAGAAATAACTCTATAATTATAGAAATAACTCTAAATAGAAATAAATTCAACTGTCCCCACCATCTAGGGAGAAATGGTGTCCTTATTTTCATTCTCACTCTTCATGGCAGATGGTCAAAATAGAAACACCAATGTGCTATGCTGAAATGTAAAAGTTTAAACACCTCTTTTGAAAAACTCGTGTTATAAAATCAAAATGTATCAAATAAAGGCAAAGTGAACTTAAAAACATATTAAAAATGTTAGTGAAGCTCCCTGGCTTGGAATGTGTGGCATTTTTTTGTCTGCAAGGCCTGGGATTTGAACACGGGGTCTAGGTAACTCTGTTGCACTGTGGGGGAAGGGGAAGCTCACCATGCTTGAAGACCAAAGAGTCAGTCCTGTTCCGTAGGTGTGAATTCAAGCCCCAGCCCTGGAAAACGTACTACTTATATACATTTTAAAGATAGGATTGAACTTCCATACAGATGTTCAGCCTATATTATGTGGTGGTGGTTATTCATTATATTTTTGGTTTTATTCATTTATTTACCATTTATTTTATTGACTGTGATGATACCTAACTATGTATTATATAGTTTACACTCTATCACATAACATATAGATTTGTAGATATGTTCTCAATCATGCTTGACACTCAGGACTCTCCCAGGAAAGGAAAACAGGTGTCACACTTGTTGACAGGTTGGCCTATGGGTTCCCAGATAGCACACTAGCCTTCAGATATGGCAGGTCACATCTACTTTGCAGCCGTCTGTCTCATTCAGAACCAGGATGGTAACCGTGCAAAGAAAAAAACGTAAAACCTCCAGCCCTCTGCAGCTCGCCACTTTTCGTGGTATCCCACTTTTTTTTTTCCTGCAAGCCCTCTGGGTGTACGATTCCAGGATTGGGTATGGGTCCCGAGGCAGCACCCAGCCTAGAGTGTTCGAAGCTGAGGCAGAGTTACCACGACTGGAGTTCAAGCCACATGTTTGGCCAAAAAAAGAAAAAAATTATTAATTATTTAACTAAGTTAAAAAAATAAACCTCCCTGGTTTGGAATTTCTCTCAGGTTTCTTTACTAGCCCGGGATTTGACCTCAGGATCTTGGTATGTCTGTAGCAATGTGAGGAATGTGCAGATTTGCCACTAGTTGAGTTCAAACTCGGTGTCAAGCCAAAACTAAAACGTTAAGTCACTGAGCTGGGTAGGGGGAGTAGTTGTGGAGATGTGAGGAAAGGGATGGTAGGGGGAAAACAAAGGAGCAGGTAACAATGCTCAATAGGAAATATATTCATGACCTTGCTCATGTAACTGTGACCCCTCTGTACAACATTTTTACAATAAAAAACATACAAAAAAGAAACAATGTAGTGTTCAGAGAAGTACTTTGGGAGTAAGGGAAGGATGTCTGAATAGCTGTACAATATTCCACACTGCTTTTTTTTAATGTTCAGTATGTAACTTAATAAACATAACTGCTTCCATTAAAAATTAAGTCACTGTCTTGGAACTGGACCAATATTTCTACCATTTGTGGGATTTGATCTCACCATCTAGGTAACTCATTTGCACAATGGGTGAAGGCGAAGCTTACTGTCCTTGAGGAAAAGAAATTCAGACTAGAGTTCCCATGCCCTCATGAAGGCCTTGCAATGGAAAAGATATCTCTATACACGTGAAATATATGATATATATTTACATATGTATGTTTATTATATATTATGATTTTTATTATTGATTTTGTACTTATTTTTTTATTTGATTCATTCATTTATTTTTTATTTTATTTAGTATTATTATACACATAATATTTATTACATTTTGCACATCCATTATAAAATTATACACAATAATTTAGGACATTGACTCATTTTTCATTAAAACTTTTTGTGTTGACCGACTGGGAGAAGATATTTACTAGCCATACAACGGACAAGGGTCTCATATCTAAAATATACTTGGAACTCAAAAAATTAAACCACCCAACAACAAATCCTCAAAGAAACAACTGCCCAATAAGTAAGTGGGCGAAAGACTTAAAGAGAAGCTTCTCTGAAGAAGAAAGAAGGATGGCCAATAGACACATGAAGAAATGTTCAACATCCCTAGCCATAAAAGAAATGCAAATCAAAACAACATTGAGATATCACCTCACTCCAGTTAGAACGGCAAAAATCAAGAACTCTAACAACAACAGATGCTGGAGGGGATGTGGACAGAAAGGAACCTTACTTCATTGTTGGTGGGAATGTAAACTTGTTCAACCACTTTGGAAAGCAGTATGGAGGTTCCTCAAAAGACTCCACATAGAGCTCCCCAATGACCCAGCAATCCCACTTTTTGGCATTTACCCAAATGATCACAAACAAGGCCACACTAAAGCTACCAGCACAACTATGTTTATTGCAGCATTATTTACCATAGCTAAGACATGGAACCAACCCAGATGCCCCTCAGTAGATGAATGGATCAAGAAGATGTGGTATATATACACAATGGAATTCTATGCCTCCATCAGAAAGAATGACATTTCCCCATTTGTTAGGAAATGGAAAGGCTTGGAAAAAATTATATTAAGTGAAGTAAGCCAGGCCCAAAGAAACATAGGTCCCATGGTTTCCCTTATTTGCAATATCTAGTATAGGTATGAGTCAAGCGGAAAAAGTCAGATAATGTGATGTTAGGAAAACGAAACCTCAAATATGTATTTTAATGTTTTTGTTTCTTTCATGCATGTGTTTCTAACGCATTTATAAGATTATTTCTTTGTTGCTTTGTATGTCCCTCCCCCACAGTGTAACCCCCGCTTTCACTATATTTGATGTCAGTATAACATGTGGAGGAGATGGGGACAAACAAGTCGTTTAAGGATTCAGGTGGACCTGTTGCAACAATGAGAAGTACAAAATGTCATGTCAAAACCAGCTTTACAATGTCGGTGGGGGGGGTGGGGGGGTATGATTGGGTGGGAGGGAGGGGGGGAGGCTGGGAAGGGAGGTGAAGGGGAAACAAAGGAGGAGGCTGCAATGCTTGGTAAGAAATGTATGCATTATCCTGCCCATGTAATTGTAACCCCTCTGTACAGTATGTTCTCAAATAAAATAAAATTAAATTAAAAAAAAAAAAACTTTTTGTGTTGAAACATGATACATAATTAAATGGAGGCATTTGTCATAGTCTTCACATGTTTAGAGTATCTCTCAAGGATGAGCTTTGTCTTTTTATCTTTGAACACCTTCCTATAGGGATTTCTTTAATGATTTATACTTAGAAGCCTTTTCTTGAGGACAGGCAAGTTGTGGGATAAGATTGTAAGGGCAAGCCTAGAAATGTGGCTTAGTGGAAAGAGTTCACTCAATATGCATGAATACCAGGGTTTGAATCTTCAGTGCCACATACTCAGAAAAAGCCAGAAGCAATGGAGTGTCTCAAATGCTAGAGTGCTAGCCTTGATAAAAAGAAGCCCCAGGACTCTCAAAAACAATAGGCCAGATGGCAGTGGCTCACACCTGAAATCCCAGCTTCTCTGGATGCTGAGATTTGAAGACCATAGTTCAAAGACAGCCTAGGCAAGGAAAGCCTGTTAGATTCTTATGTCCAAGATACCACAAAAAAACTCATGTGGTGCTGTGACTCAAGTGGTAGAGTGTTAGCTTTGAGCTGAATTGCTCAGGGACAGAGCCAAGGCTTGATATAAGACACAAAACTGGAAAAAAGTAAGGGTTAATCAAAGTACTTTTCCTATTTGCTAATTAGGAGAACATTCTCTGGAAAACGAACACTGATGTACACCAGAATTGGAGTCAGAGGTTAAGGCTCAAGTATAGCACATCCATATGCCCAGCCTCTCAGTCTCTAGCATTATAACCTTGTGTGCTAAGGGATTTGAAAGGTGAAATGTTGAAAGGCTTAATATGCTCCCCAAGCCCTTTGAGATAAGCAGTTGACTTGTATTATCAATGTCATTACGGTTCTGAACCTAGGAGAGCACCAGTAGCTCACACCCATCACTCTAGCTCAGGAGCCTGAGGTCTGATTATCACAGGGTGAAGCCAACAAGGGCAGGAAAGTCTATGACACTCTGACTTCCACTTCTGAAAGATCAGATGTTCAACAGCTTTGTGTGTTTCCCTTGGTGATGAGTAGTTACTTTCACTCTAAATGTTCTTAGAGTTCTCAAGCTATAGAAGGAAAGAAACATCAGAGACCCATCCAAGGTTCAAATGAAGTTCTCAGGATTCAAGCCCTAGCGCGGCTAATCAAAAGAACTCCAGTGTAACACTGTATTTGAAGGACAGAAAACAGTTTCAAAAGCCCGGCTAGGTGCAGAGACCTAGGCCTGTAGGATTAGGAGGCAGAATGTACATACTCAACCTGGAAGTGAGCTGCAAAACCACTTCATTCATTCACTCCAGGCACAGCCAGCAATGGGGGGAATCCTGAAACATTTGTTAGAGTTACACCAGGGTCAGGCTTTTCTCAGCCTCTTCAAACAATGACTAACCTTCCTCCCTCAGGTGAAGGGAGCCTCAGGCTATCTTTAGGTTACCAATAGAGAGTCAGTTTAGTGGCGGAGAGGGAAGGAAGAGACTAGAAAAACACTGCTCTCTGGTCTTAGGGAGTGTGTTTTTGACTCTACATCTGTCAGGTTTGAAGGCCCTTCTTCTACCTCTGCCAGTCCTTTCTCCTTCATTCTCCACATCGTTAATGCAAATCCCCAGTCCAAGGAGAGGCAGGGTCATTTCTCTTCTGTTTCCAAGCACCTGAGTTAGAACCTGGCTTTGCCTTCTTGTCTCTGAGGCACTTTGCTGCCTGAGAAGTGGAAAAGAGACAGTCTTCCTACTTTGTGGTTGTATGAAGGCAATGCTGGTGGCCTGGCACACTGTAGAAGGCCTCATGACTGGGAATAGTTCCCTTCTTTCCTCCTGATATCCAAGGCCAGATTCATGTATCAATTTTCTATCTATCTATCTATCTATCTATCTATCTATCTATCTATCTATCTATCTATCTATCTATCTATCTATCTATCTATCTATCTGTCTGTCTGTCTGTCTGTCTGTCTGTCTGTCTGTCTGTCTGTCTGTCTGTCTGTCTGTCTGTCTGTTTGTCTGTCTGTCTGTCTGTCTGTCTGTCTGTCTGTCTATCTGTCTATCTATCTATCTACCTACCTACCTACCTACCTACTTTTGACATTTCTTGGGTTGAACTCAAAGCTTGGGCACTTTCCCTAGCACACTACTACTTGAGCCACAGCACCAATTCTGGCTTTTTCTGTGTATGTGCTACTGAAAAATAGAACCCAGGACTTCTTGCATGCTAGGCAAGCACTCTCTCACTAATCCACATTCCCAGCCCCATCTTTATTTCTTAATCTTAGTTTTTACATAAGTATGATACACTTTGTGTCCTCAAGTGTAATTTTCTGAATACCAGTTATTTCTATACACTCTGATCTTCTTTTCCCATGAATTATTTGTGACTGTTCCTGCATTGGCCTCATAATAAAATGTAAATAAAGGCTGCTGAGGGCTTCAATGTGCATCATATAAGGACACAGGTCTGTAACATAAGCAACTCCCAGGCTTTTCTGCCTGGTCTGGCCTATATATCCTGCTCAACTTTCTCTCTCAAAACTAGAGCTCTACCCTCTAGGCCACTGCTCCACTTCTGGTTTTCTGGTGGTTTATTGGAGACAAGAATGTCACAGAAATTCCTTCTAGGACTGGCTTTGAATGGTGATCTCCTGAGGAGGCTTCAAGTAGCTTTCCTCAGGGATTCCCCTAGGAGCCACTCCACAAAAACTTTTAGTCTAAATGTTGAGAGGTACTAGAGAAAACAGAAACATGAATATGCTTCTAGTGTGTTCTAAATAATTAAGGTTGGAGACACAAAACACTCATAATTATTATATCACTTTAAAGGCAAAAGAGCAATGCAGACAGTATGAGGATTGCTCCAGCTTTCAGTCCTCTCATCCTGAGACAGTAAATTCACTGCAGCTCAATGTTAAGTGACAGAACTGGCATGTCCTGTGGACATTTGCTCCTCAATCCTGTGACACTCATTTCTCACTTTTGGCTTCAAACCTGTGACCAGAGGGGAAGATGAGGAGAGAAAATCCTTCTCAGAGAAAGCAGCTATAAAGAACATTGGGTAGTCTCTTATAAGTTCAAACCATTGGAATGACCCATTAAGAAGTCAGATTTTCCTGATTAAAAAATGGAGAAGAAAAGAAAGAAGGTCACAGTGAATGCTGACTGTAATTCCAGATCCTCAGGAGGCTGAGATGTAGAGAATCTGAATTTAAATCCATCCAGTGTAAAAAAGTCCTTGACACTGTTATTTCTAAGAGATCACAGAAAAACCCAGAAGTGGGGCTTTGACTCAAGCTTAATGCACTGGCCTTGTGTAAAAGGGGCTCAGGGACAATGCCCAGGCTCATGGTTCAATCCCAGGACCTGCCTCCTCAAAAAGAACCTGTACCTCCATGTCTTTGTGTATGTATGGATGTATTCCTATAGGTGAAGCTCCAGAATATCTATGATGAATGGCACCAACCTAGGAAATTTGTATTCAATACAACGAGTTCATAACACAGAGACTGCTTTTATGACATTGCGTGTTCCAGGGCTCCCCTCACTGCGCCCAGTGTAGCCACAGGGTTTCTCTGCATCCCAGGCCTGCTGGAAGAAGTCTCTCTCATTGTCTGGACAGGAAGACAAAAGACCTCAGTCCTGTACAGCTGTGTAACAAACAACTCCATCTGGGCCAATTAGTGAGGAGGAGTGTGGGCGGGCTCTGAAGGTCAAGAGAAAAAGTCCTCTTTGTACCCCAATCTATCTCTCTTCCCAGTGCTCTGGTTTGACAGGAAGCCTTCATTTGTGCCAGTCCAAGTTCTATGCACTTATCCTGCCTTTGTGAGACTACTTTCCGGTGTTAAGATACAGTGCTCAATATAATTCAGGAGTCCTTCTGACAGACAACTAGGACACTGAACCTAATGAAATGTTTCATTGAGGGTGATGATGGGCCCATGATGCCTCTCCTATATTTCTGGAAGCTTGTGAAATCCAAGCACGTGTTGGATATCACAAACTTCCTGTCATCTATGGCTGGTGAAATTTTGACCTCTCCTAGTTGGGCCCTGGCTGGCTAGGTTTTGGGGTTGAACATAGGGCCTGGGTGCTCAGTGCAGAAGTCTAATGCTTTACCATTTTGTGTCACAGCTTCACTTCTGCTTTCTCTCTCTCTCTCTCTCTCTCTCTCTCTCTCTCTCTCTCTCTCTCTCTCTCTCTCTCTCTGCATACACTAGTCCTTTGAGCTGGAACTCAGGACATGAGCACTGTACCTAGTTTCTCTTGTACAAGGATTGTACAAGGATTGGAGCTTGGTTGTAGTGGTATACCTCTGGCTAAGTCAGGTTATATGGCAGCTGTCAGCACCAGACACCCAGCTTGCTCTGTGATGAGGTATTTGAAGTCCTATCTTTACAGAGTTGCAGTCACAACATTCAGTCTTATTTTGGTGCCCATCCTGGGTCTTGAGTACGGGTCTAGACACAGTCCCTATCTTTTATGCTCAAAGCTAGTGCTCAACTGCTTCAGCAACAGCACAACTTCTGGATTTTTCTGTGCATGTGGTAGTGAGGAATTGAATCGAGGGCTTTGTATGTACTAACAATAACTATACCACTGAGCCCCAGGAGTGAAAAGTGTATGAAAAGATAATTGTGTACATTGACACACACACACACACATATACAAACACATAAAACAAAAGAAAGATGTCTGTATATTATGAAATTGCATATATTATATTGCTACCAATTATTGACAATTAAATTATTCCTTCCATTTTTAAGTATCAAGGTTGAATACATAATAAAGTATTAATTGAAAATTAATCAATGTAGTATAATTGTTGTGTAGACTTTTATAGTATACTCATACACTAACTACTAATTTAATTGTTACTTTTATAACATTTGTATGGATGTATATTGGAATGCATTTCTTAGAATCTCCCGCCAATCATTAGTGGCAGTCCTGGGATTCGACCTCCAGGCCTAAGTTGAGGTTTTGTCTATGGCTTCCCTAATAGCCAGGCAAACATCAGCATGCAAGGTCATGTACACTTTCAGGGATTTGTCATTTAGACGCAGTATGGTCACAATGCAAAGGGAAAAAATGTAAAAGCACCTTCTTGAACTTCTTAGTTTTATCCTAATCCTTTTTATTTATTTATTTTTTGACAACTCTGATATTTTATCTCGGGTCCTAGGATTCCAGGATGGGCTGTGGCAGAAATGCTGAGACCAGAGTTCAAGGCCTGTGCTGGGCTAAAATTTAATTAAATAAAGCCCTGGCTTGGAATTTGCACCATTTCTCTGGCAGGCCTGGGATTTGAACGCAGGGTCTGGGTCACTCTGTGCTACAGTGGGTAAAGGGGTAGCTCACCTTCCTTGAAGACAAGAAATTCAGACCAATTCCCAAGGCCTGAACTGAAGCCCCAGCACTGGAAAAAATAATATTCATATATGATATCTATTCACATACATGGGTTTAGTGATTATGACGTTTATTACCCTTATTTATTTACCCATATAACATTTCATTTATTACATCCTATCACACAGGATATATTTGCATATGAATTATACATCATACTGATACCCAGGATTTTTTTCAAGAAAAAAATGTGTGAAAAGTGGCTTCTTAATCCATGAATAAATTTTTGGCCATGCTGGGATTTCAAATCACAGCCTACAATGGCCAATCCATAAATGGAGTTACAGTCTTAGCACACCAGCCTCTGGCAAACTGAGCTGCCAGGAAGTTCTGAGGACCTGTGATCAAGCCATAGTAGTGCCCAATATATACATTGGTGGATGTGCAGATTGCATATATATATATATATATATATATATATATATATATATATATATACATATTTATAGATATATATGTGTGTGTGTGTGTGTGTGTGGGGTGTGTGTGTGTGTGTGTGTGTGTGTGTGTGTGTGTGTGTGTGGAGAAAGAGAGAATGTGAGGATATCATTAAATTATATATATATATATATATAGTTACCAATTATTAGTTATTATTTCTCCATTGAATGAAGTATCATGGTTGAATACTTATAAAAACATTAATTAAAAATTAGTCAATATCCTTCCATTAGGGGAATCATACCATGGTGCTAGAATGGAAGATATAAATCCAATAAATTTTGTGTTCTCAAATAGAATCATGAATTAACTGCAAATTTAATTATTACTTTGATAGCATTCACATAAATAGAAACTAGTTTGTCAGGATCTCCTTCCATTTGTGGGTGGCCGTCCTGGCATTCGAAATCCAGGGCTAGGTAGTTTACTTTGAATGCAAACCATTGGAATGACACTGTGAAGATTTAAGATTGCCACGATAAGAAGGAGGAGGAGGAGGAGGAGGAGGAGGAGGAGGAGGAGAAGGAGGAGGAGGAGGAGGAGGAAGAGGAGGAGAAGGAGGAGGAGAACAAGAACAAGAACAAGAACAAGAACAAGAACAAGAACAAGAAGAACAAGAAGAAAAGTAAGCCAGGTTGTCAGTATGTAATCCTAGCTCCTCAGAAGGCTGAGATGTAGAAAATGACAATTTGAATTCAGCCAGGGCAGGAAAGTCCAGACACTCTTATTTCTAAGAGATTACAGGAAAATATCCCCATGGGTTGGGGCTGTGGCTCAAGGGGAGGGCACTACCCTTGAGAAAGAGGAGATCAGGGATAGGGCCTAGGCTCATATTTCAACCTCGGAGCTGCCGAAGGAAAAAAAAAAAGAAGGCAGTAACTCTGTCTCTGTGAATGTATTGATGATGTATGGATGATGGGCATACAGCAGGTTGCCCATGCCCAGACCCCCAACTTGGGAAAGCTGGGACAAGCCGTCAGAGAGTACTAAGTCTGAGGAAGTAGCTTGAACAAAGCACCCTTCTCTGCCATTTAATAACTGAACCTCCAAAGGCTTGCCTGGGCTGGCATATGCAATGAGGGCATTATGTTCTGGCTAAGGTGTCCCACTGGAACATCTAGCAGCCAGCACTGCCTCCAGGGAGGCCACAGTTCCCAGGTTGTAGGAGTTGTGGAAGGTTCTGTCTCCATATTCTCTATCCATCTGTAGGATGTGAGCCTAAATCTCTGGGGCATGGTGGCTATCACTCATTCACCATTCCTCATTTCCGAGTCTCAGGCTGGTCCCAATTCCTGGCAAAGATATCAAATGGCCAGCAATTTCTGTGCTGAAAGGGTACCTAAACAAATCCCACCCACATAGCTCCTGTAAGAAGTGAGCCTTGGGCTGCAAATGTGGATTAGTGATACAGTGCTTACCTAGCAAGCATGAAGCCCTGGGTTTGATTCCTGAGTACCACATAGACAGAAAAAGCCATAAGTGGCACTGTGGCTTAACTGATAGAATGTAGCCTTGAGAAAAAGCAACTCAGGAACATGCCCAGACCATGAGTTCAAGCCCCAACACTGGCAAAAAAAATGTGACCTTGGTGAGACATACTCTTCTGCGATTCAGAGGAGGGCTGAGGTTATAGGTTACAGGTAGAGGGCAGGTGCTGGTGGCTCACCCCTCTAATCTTAGCTACTTAGTAGGCTGAGATCTCAGGATCATAACTACAAGCCAGTGCAGGCAGGAAAGTGTATATGAAACTCATTTCTCCAATTAAGCACCCAAAAAGCCAGAGCTGTGATACAAGTAGTAGAATGCTAGCTTTGAGCATAAAAACTCAGGGATGGCATCTAGGCCATGAATTCAAATCCCAGGAGTGGCACACACACACACACACACACACACGCACACACACTCACTCACTCACACACACACCAATATAGAGCATTTGCCAGTCAGCATGCACAATTTCCATCTCTAGCAACTCAATATTTTTAAAAAAGATGGAGAAGGGAAGGAAAGACTTGATCCACTATGTGACATAAGCAGTGCCAAAATTCCACAGGAGTTCTAAGATGTGGAACAAAATGAGTCTCAGGCAGAAGGTTCACAGCATGGGCAAAGGTCCTGAGGTGTGGTGTAGAGCAGATAGTGTGGGTGGAATGAAGGTTCTTTGGCCTCAGACAAGTCTAGCGGAACATTCAAGGGTGGGTCAAGGTTTGTAATTCAGTCACAGGTAGGGCAGAGGGTGGGGCCCCGAGTGGGGCCCAGGGTGAAGATTAGCTTTGACTTTTCTCCATGGACCCCAGCCATTTCCTGTGGCTGAAGCCTAATTTTCACAGCTCCTGACCTTCAGGCCTCCTTTGCATGGAACGAGTCAGGGCAAATGCAGGGAAGAACTCTTGCTTAAGAAAACCTTCTACACAATGCCAGCAGTGGCTCAAGCCCTGTAAATCCTAGCTACTCAAGAGAATGGGATCAGAGATCCTGGGTAAAAGCCAGCCTAGGGGAGGAAAGTTATTGAGACTCTTCTTGCCAATGAACTACCGAAAGCCAGAAATGGAGTTGTGGCTCAAGTGGTAGAGTGCCAGCATTGAGGGAAATATTTAAGAGACCAGAGCCCAAAACCTGAGTTCAAGCCCCGGTACTGGCACAGTAAAAATAAAGAAAAGCTTTCAGGAGCTTCCAGTCCACTGTGTAGAAAGGCCATTATCAGCTGTGCACCTGTGGCTCACGCCTGTCATGCTAGCTACTCAAGGCTGACACCTGAGGATCAATCACGATTCAAACCTAGCCTGGGTAGACTCATTTCCAATGAATCAACAAAACCTGGGAAGCAGAGCTACTGTAGTTCAAGTGGTACAGCATCAACCTTGTACAAACAAGCTAAAGGATAGCACCTAGGCTCTAAGTTCAAGTCCCGGTAAACTCACACACACACACACACACACACACACACACACACACACACACACACACACACACACTAACATCCTTAGCAGGTGCCTTTGGCTGATGCCAGCAATCCTAGCTACTTAAGGGGCTGAGATCTTAGGATAACTGCTTGAAGCCAGCCCAGGCAAGAAAGTCCATGAGACTCTTATCTCCACTAAACTAGTAAAAAAGATGAAAGGTGAGCTGTTGTTCAAGTGGTAGAATGTTACCTTTGAGCAAAGGAAGTTCAGGGACAGTGCCTAGACCCTGAGTTTCAGCTCTAAGATTTTTATAAAGACACCCATTGCCACCCTCACAGGCCATAAATCCCGATTTTGTTCATCCTAGATCTCACTTCCACTCCTGCCCCTTCCACAGTACTGCCACAAGTGGCTGGGGTGTGGCCAACACTGTGTTAAGAAGTGAACTTACACAAGGATTGGGGCATAGCCAGGTCAAGACTAATGCTCCAGAACATTGAGGTATTGGCCATACCATTCTCTCATCCTCCAGTTCCCTGGCCCTGGAATCTAAAATCTGTGTCTTCTGTATTCTGGGCATCCGGAATTGTCTGGAAGGACCTGAGAGTCCCAGCTGGTTCTGGAAGATAAACTTTCCTGCAATAAAGTATGTTTACATTTCCTAGACACTGACAGATACTTCCAAGCCACCTTGGCCTCACCTCTCATGTAGCCTTGGATCCTCCTTGCTTGAGTGGCCTTCAGTCAGATGTCAAGCTTGAATTGGCCAGAGACACCAGCAACCCCCATTCCCCAAGCCACTGCAAGCCTCCTGAGAGGGATGTGCAGTCAGTGGCCAAGCTGAGGAAAACGACAGGACATCGTATGACTGAGGCCCTCCCTCTGAGGCAGGGAAGACCCTGTGCCAGCTGGCATTGTTTTCCCAGAATCCCCTGGAGGCGGCCAAATATTGGGACAGCCAGACTTGGGCCCTAGAGAAAAGTTGGAACACAGGCCTCTGGCAATTTAGTGCTCATTGTAGGGGGTAAAGGCAAGGTTGGTGTGGAGGAGGGGCATCATCTGAGGTCAGAAAGAGGCAGACAGGCACCCAGGAAGGGAACAGAGAAAGACGAAGGAAAATTACACACACACACACACACACACAGACACACACACAAACACACAGATACACATGGACATTCCAAGGCCTCAGAAGTTCCTGAGAACAGAACCATGAACTCCCTCCATTAGGATCACATCCGACCTACGAGAAGATGGCACTATCATACTCAGACTAACCGTAGACACAACATTGAGCCTCTCACATATCTGTAATGTCTCATAACCCACCAAGGAATTTCCTACCATACACAATGCTATGCGGAAAAATCAGGCCACCTCTTTGTTTATTGTTGGTCATCGGGTTTGAACTTTGGGCCAGGGTGCTGTCCTTCAGCTTTGCATCTGAAGATGAGCACTGTACTACTTGAGACACAGCACCACTTCCTGTATTCTGGTGGTTCATTGGATATCATGTATCACAGACTTTCCTGCAGAAACTGCCTTTGAACTGTGGTCTTTACAGCTTTATGAGTAGCTAGGATGACAGATGTGAGCACCGGCAGTGACCGGCTTCAGCCACCTTCATAAAGTCAGAGGAAACCCAATTCGTCAGGCCACAAACTTCTTGCAACCCTTGACTTCAAACTTTGACACCCAGCATCCAAATCCATCCTTCAATGGAGAGAATACAGATACAACAATCCCACCCCTGCACCCATCCAACCACTCCCTGCCTGCCACAGGCCTCATCCTCTTGAGTTCTTGGTAAGGCACCACCCATCCTACTGTGGCTTCAAACTGGGGCAAACTTGAGGAGTTCTTAGAAATGTCTGTACAGTGAGGTCAGCACCTGGTTTCTCAATCACAGCACCCACACACACCTCCACATCTTTGCAGGCAAACATACTTTACTTTCTTTCTTTTTTTAAGTTGTGGTGTTTGAACTCAGGATCTAGGTGCTGTCCCTGAGCTCTTCAGCTCAAGATGAGCACTCTACTACATGAGCCACAGCACCCCTTCCTGTTTTCTGGTAGTTTGTTGGAGGTAAGACTCTCAGGGTATTTCCTGCCCAAGCTGGCTTTGAATCATGATCCTCAGATCTCAGCTCCTGAGTATCTAGGAAGACAACCATGAGCTACTGGCACCCAGCCAAAGATACTTTTCCATGCTTGTCATCTTATCCCCTCAGGAGACTGAGATCTGAGGACTGCAGTTGGATGCAACCCTTGGCAGCAAAGTTCATGAGAACTCTTTATCTCCAATTAAACATCCAAAAACTGGGAAGTGGAGCTGTGGCTCAAATGGCAGAGTGCTAGGTTTCAGCATCAAAGACAAGACCCACACCCTAGTTTCAAGCGTTTTCTAGCGTAGAGACACACAAGAAAGTGAAGCAGGTGGGCACATCGGAGCTCAAAGCTAATACATCGTACTCAAGCCTCCCAGAACAGACCCTATCCGGCTCTGATTCTCTAGATTCTTTATCTTACATCATGGCAGTATTAGATGGGACTGACCATGCACCAAGTTAGGACATTCAAGTATAATCTCATACTGAGGATCCAATAACCTTATCAAAGAATCAGGATCTCTCACTGTCCTGCTTCAACACTGGGCAGTGAGGTGAGATCTAGTCATCCAAACACATGATATGGGAACCAAAGGATTTTTTGATCAAGGGATGGAGAATGGAGGTCTCTAGGTCCCTCTTGGGAAGGTGAAAAGGGGTGTTCTATCCCAGGAATGTTCCTGTGTTGTGAGTATTATCAAAGAAACAACCATGCTCAGAGCCCAGTGCCTCTGGTTTTCCCACCAGCCTCTACCCAGCCCTGCCCCACCTTCACCCTGCCCTCTCTGAATCCCAGTTCTGCCACCTAGACTAAAGACTGAGGCAGCAAAGAGATCCACTTCTGCCTCTGAGAATGGCAGGCACAGGGCCCTAGCACCCTCGCTATGAAGTCTCAGGGTGACAAGGTTCCCAACTCACACCCTCATTCCCAGGCTGTCCTGTGACAGTGATATGCTTACCTCTGTCTCTGGTGTATGCTTACCTCTGTCTCTGGTGGAGGAATGAACAACGGGGATGTCATCTTCAGATTGAGCCCTGGAAAGTCCTAGCCCCAAGGATGTACTGCACAGGCA
This sequence comes from Dipodomys spectabilis, assembly GCF_019054845.1. Lineage (NCBI taxonomy): Eukaryota > Metazoa > Chordata > Mammalia > Rodentia > Heteromyidae > Dipodomys > Dipodomys spectabilis. The sequence continues at coordinate 356,268 of NW_024870924.1, forward strand.
CCCTGCAGCGTACAACGGCCAGGTCATCAACAGTGAACTCAAGGTGTCAGGATTTTTAATAGCAGTGTGGCTGGATCAAAGGCTCTATCACTGGTAGTCTAGGTTGTCAGGTAAGATCATGACTCCAATGTCTGATACACCTGACCTGGGTTCATCTTCCCTCTTTATCTTCCTGCTTATCCCTTGCCTCCCCACTCTTGACACTCCCTTACCCCAATACCTCCCTAACCCTTGGACACTTTCTTTTTATCTGACCAGAAAATAAACTCCTTGGAGTCGGGGATGATAAAAAAAAAAAAAACCCTGAGCCCTAGGATCTACCAGAGGCTGCTTTCCTCTGCAATCAGTGACCACACAGCTCCTGGATGTCATGAATTTGCTAAGGGTTCAGTGGCTTGGTCCTACATACTGGCTTTAGTCTCTGAAACTGTCCCCACAGAAATTGTGAATGGTTGGCTCCCTTGATCCAGGGACTCCAAACCAAGGCTTGCATGTTTTCCCTTCTTCCCTCCTTTCTTCTTTTTCTCCCTCTGTCCTTCCCTCCTTTCTCTCTCTCTCTCTCTTTCCTTTCTTTGTGTCAGTCCTGGGCCTCTAACTCATAGACTAGGTGCTGTCCCTGAGCCTTTTTACTCAAGGCTAGCAGTTTATGACTTGAGCCACACATCCCCTTCTGGCGTTTTGTTTTTGGTAGTTAATCGGACACAAGAGTCTTACAGGCTTTCCTGCCTGGGCCAAAAGCCTCAATCTTCCCATCTCAACCTCCTAAATAGCTACGATGGCAGGTGTGAAGCACCAGCATCCAGCTCAAACCAAGGTTTCTTCATGTTCTGTGGAACCAGTCCTAGAACCTTTCATTGTCTATGGCCCCCCAAAGCCTGGCACACTCTGTAACTGTTTGTGGGAAAATAAATGAGTATCTGTCTATGACAATACTACAGAAAAGTCCCATCTGATTCAGATAAGTATCCTCTGTTGTGGAGAGCCTGATGTAGCTTTCACCTATTCTCCCTCCTCCCTCTTCATGGCCTTCTGGTGCCAGTTCACTTATCTATTTTGGCTCTGAGGATGTGAGCCACAATGTACTCGCTGGATTCTGGGGCCTCTGGGATGCCTATCTTCTCAAAGATATCTGTCCAGCGGCTGACCAGCTCTGTGGCACTCAATTCCCCACTCCGGTGTGAATGAGGTTGCCTTGAGCTGAGTGTCTGGTTCAAGGGGCCTCCTCTCCTCCCCATGGGGCCAGACATGATGGTCCATCACATCCGCCCCCCCCAAGTTTCATGTTGCAGAGAAAGGATCCTTGAGGTAGCCTGGGGTCTCTGAATATCTCAGAGTCCAGTACAGGTGCTGGGAATCGTCTCTCTCACAGCTGGCAGGATGGGGATGGTGAGGTCACAATCTCTGCTCTCCATGATGTCCTGCACTGCGGTGCTAACCTTAGAGAGAGCTGCAGGAGATTCAGCAGCTGTCAGCAGTCAAGGCACAACATTCAAAGCAGGAGACAATCTGGCTTGGGAACTCTGCCTGTGCTGCTTTGAACGTAATTTTATTATTATTATTATTGTGAGAATACCATACAGAGGAGTCACAATTACATGGGCAAGATAACAAGTACATTTCTTATCAAACATTGTTGCCTCCTCATTGTTTCCCCTTCCCATCCCTTTCCATACTCCTCTCGTCCCCCCACCCGAACCTCTCCCCACCCCCCGACCAAAGTTGTGAAGTTTGTTTTTCGACATAACAAGGTGTACAGCTCATTGTTGCAAGGGGTCCACATGTATCCCTAGTTAACAATTTGTTTTTTTTTCCCTTCACCTCTACAAATTATACCAACATCAAGTACAGTGAAAGTATGGGTTATACTGTGGGGAGGGACATACAAACAACATAGAAATCATCTTATGAATATGATAGAAACAATTGCTTGAAAGGAAAAAAAACAGAAAATATATTTGAATACTTATCTTGGGGTTCATTCCACTAGCATCACCTTATCTGACCTTTTTTGCTTGACTCAGACATATACTAGATATTGAAAATAAAGGAAACCATGGGACCTATGCTTCATTCGGCCTGGCTTACTTCATTTAATAAAATTTTTTCCAAGTCCTTCCATTTCCTAACAAATGGGGCAATGTTATTCTTTCTGATGGAGGCATAGAATTCCAGTGTGTATATACACCACATTTTCTTGATCCATTCATCTACTGAGGGGGATCTGAGTTGGTTCCATATCTTAGCTATGGTAAATAAAGCTGCAATAAACATAGTCGTGCTGGTAGCTTTAGTGTGGTCCTGTTTGTGATCATTTGGGCAAATGCCCAAAAGTGGGATTGCCGGGTCATAGGGGAGCTCTATGTGGAGTCTTTAGGAACCTCCATATGCTTTCCAAAGTGGTTGAACGAGTTTAGTCTCCCACCAACAATGAAGTAAGGTTCCCTTCTGTATTCATCCCCTCCAGCATCTGTTGTTATTAGAGTTCTTAATTATAGCCATTCTCACTCGGGTGAGGGAATATCTCAATGTTGTTTTGATTTGCATTTCTTTTATGGCTAGGGAGGTTGAGCATTTCTTCATGTGTATATTAGCCATGCTTCTCTGCTCTTCAGAGAAGTTTCTCTTTAAGTCTTTAGCCCACTTATTTATTGGGCAGTTGTTTCTTTGAGGATTTGTTGTTGGGAGATTTAATTTTTTAAGTTCCAGGTATATTTTAGATATGAGACCCTTGTCTGTTGTATGGCTAGTGAAGATCTTCTCCCAATCCATAGGCTTTCTATTTATCTTGCAATCTATGTCCTTTGCCATGCAGAAGCTCTGCAATTTCATGCAATCCCATGTGTCCAACCTTTCTTTGATTTTTTGTGTTTCTGGGTCTCTATTAAGAAAATTTGGCCTGTGACAAGGAGACCTAGGATTTCTCCTATTCCCCTGTAATGTTTTCAGAGTGTCTGCTTTGACTCTGAGGTCTTTGATCCATTTAGAATTGATTCTGGTGCAGGGTGATATATAAGGATCTAGCTTTAGTGTTCTACAAGTAGTTAACCAATTTTGCCAGCACCATTTACTGAAGAGGCTGTTTTTCTTCCCTTCTATTTTTAGGTCCCTTATCAAAGATTAGATGGCTATAGGTCTGTATTTTCATCTCTGGTTTTCAATTCTGTTCGATTGGTCCTGAGGTCTATTCTTGTGCCAGTACCAAGCTGTTTTGATTACTATGACTTTGTAGTAGAGTTTGAAATTTAGTGTTATTATTCCTCCAGCACTGTTCTTTCTGTTAAGGATCATTTTTGCTATTCGGGGTCTTTTCTTGTTCCATATGAATTTTTGGATTGTCTCTTTAATTTCCTTGAAGAATGAAGTTGGAATATGGATAGGTATCACATTGAACTTGTAGATAACCTTGTGAAGTATTGCCATTTTGACGATCTTTATCTTTCCAATACAGGAGCATGGGAGTTTTTGCCACTTTCTAAGATCTCTTTTGATTTCCTTTTTCAGGTTTTTATAATTTTCATCATAGAGGTCCTTCACTTCTTTGGTTAAGTTAATTCCTAGGTATTTTATTTTTTGTGGGGCTTTTACGAATGGAGACGCTTTCTTAATTTCAGCCACACTCTTCTCATTGTTAGTATACAGAAAAGCCATTTCTTTTTGAGGGATAATTTTATACCCTGATACTTTGCCAATGTTTTGAATCAGCTTGAGTAATTTGGGAGTGGAATCTATGGGATTCTTGAAATACAAGATCATGACATCTGCAAAGAGGAAGTGTTTTACTTCTTCTTTCCCTATTTGGATCCATTTTCGGTTTGCATCTTGTCTTATTCCTGTAGCTAGGCATTCTAATACTAGATTGCAGAGAAGTGGAGAGAGTGGACATTCTGGTCTCTTTCCTGAGTTAAGAGGAAATGACTTATTTTTTCATTATTAAGTATAATGCTGGCTGTAGGTTTGTCATATACAGCCTTTATTGTATTGAGGAAGGTAACATGGATTCCTAGATTTTCCAGAATCTTCATCATAAAGGGGCATTTGATCTTGTCAATTGCTTTTTTTGCATCTATTCAGATAACTATGTGTTTCTCATCCTTGCTCCTGTTGATGTGATGAATTATGTTAATTGATTTGAGTATATTGGACCAGCTTTGCATCCCTGAAATGAATCCTGTTTGATCGTATTGTATGATTTTTCATGAATTGTTGAAGTCGATTGGCAAAAATTTTGTTGAGAAGTTTTTCATCAATGTTCGTCAAAGGTATGGGTCTATAGTTCTCTTTCTTTGATGAGTCCCTGCCTGCTTTTGGGATGAGGGTTAATATAGCTTCATGGAATGAATTTGGTAGTGCACTTTCATTTCAATTTCATTGAAGAGTTGAAGTAGTACTGGTGTTAGCTCTACTATGAAGGTCTTGTAGAATTCTGCTGTAAAACCACCTGGTCCTGGGCTTTTCTTAGATGGGAGGTCTCTTATTGCTGTTTCTATTTCAATGCTTGATATGGGCCTATTAATATGGTTTAAATCATCTTGGTTTAGTTTTGGCATGTCAATATTTGCTAGGAAAAGATCCATTCCTGCCAAGCTCTCAAACATATTAGCATAAAGTTTTGAGAAGTGTTCCCTTATAATGTTCTGAATCTTGATTGTTTTTTGGTGATGTTTCCATTCTCATCTCTGAGTTTATTTATTTGGATGTGTTCTCTTCTTTTTGTGATAAGATTTGCTAAGGGTCTGTCAATTTTGTTAATTTTTTTGAAGAACCAACTCTTTTTTTGTTGGTTCTTTCTATGTTTCTTTTGGATTCTAATTCATTTATTCTGATTTAATTTTAATTATTTCTTTCTGTCTACTGAATTGAGGGTTATCTTGCTCCTCTTTTTCAAGGAGGCTCAGCTGTCTCATTAAATTGTTGGATTCGGATCTCTCCAATTTGTTAATGTACAAACTCAGAGGTATAAACTTGCCTCTGAATACTGCCTTTTCTGTGTCCCAGAGGAACTGATAGTGTATGTACTTATTTTTGTTGAATATCATGAAAACTTGAATTTCATTTCTAATCTCTACCATGACCCACTGGTGATTAAATAGAGTGTCGTTCAGCCTCCATGTGTTACAGGACTTTCTTTGGTGGCTTTTGTTTTTGAGTTTTAATTTTATTTACTTGTGGTCTGAGAGAATGCATGGGATGATTTCAATGTTTCTGAAATTGGGCAAGTTTGCTTTGTGACTAAAATGTGGTCTATTTTGGAAAATGTTTCATGTGCTGCTGAGAAGAACATGTATTCTGATGCTGCTGGGTGAAATATTTGTTAGATATCTGTGAAATCTAGTTGATCTATGCAGTTGTTTAGGTCTGCATTTTCTCTGTTGAGTTTTTTGCCGTGTTGATCTATCTAGTGGGGATAGTGGTGTGTTAAAGAATCCAATAATTAATGTCTTTGTGTCTATATGAGATTTGAGATAAAGTAGTTTTTTCTTGGATAAATTTGGGTGCTCCATTGTTTGGCAAATACATAATTAGAATTGTAATGTCCTCCTGAAGGAGAGATACCTTAATTAGTATGTAGTGACCTTCTTTATCTGTTCTCACTAATTTTAATTTGAAATCTATTTTATATGTATTAGGATTACAACTTCTGCCTGTTTATGGGAGCCGTTTGTTTGGTAGATTTTGTTCCAGCCTTTCACATTGAAAATGTGGTTGTTTTTATGGGCAAGATGTGACTCATAACGGCAGCAGATAGAAGAATCTTGCTTTTTAATCTAACTAGAGAGTCTATGTCGTTTGATTGGAGAGTGAAGTCCATTAATGTTGAGAAATAGGAGTGAGAGGTATTTGGGAGTTCCTGCCATTTTATACACCTAATTTGGGACTGCAACTACTGGGTTCTTCCTATGGTTCTTGGATTCTTGGTTGTGGTTTCTTGGTCTTTATTGTGGTCTTGTTGGTTTTCTATGTGTAGGACATCTTTAAGAATCTTTTGTTGGGCTGGTTTGGTGGAGATATATTGTTTCAATTTTTTGTTGCTATGGATCAATTTTATTTTACCTTCCATAATGAAGGAATGTTTATCTGGGTACAGTATTCTTGGTTGTCTCTGCTGAGAAATCTGAGGTGATTCTATTTGTTTTCCCTTTATAGGTAATTGATCTTTTCTCCTTGACAGCTTTATGGATCTTTTCCTTGGCCTAAATTGATCCTGTACGGATTATAATGTGACCGTGGTATGTCCTGTTCTTGTCTGGTCTATTTTAGGTTTTAAAAGCTTCTTGTATCTGAATAAGCCTATCTTTTTGCATGTTTGGGAAGTTCTCTGCTAGGATCCTGTTACACAAATTTCCTAAACCACTAACTTCTGTCTCTAGGTTCTCCTCTACACTCAATATATTCAGATCAGGTCTTCTGATGGTATCTTCCAAGTGTTGAATAGATCTATCATATTTCTTGGATTTGTCTTGGATGGTTGTATGTTCATTCTCTATAATATCTAGGCTGTCTTCAATCCCCGAGATTCGATCTTCTGCATGGTCTATTCTACTCTCAAGACTTTCTACTTTGCTTTTTATTTCTTTTCCTTGTAATTGCTTGGCTTTGAGAGCTTAAAATTCTTTGTTGGAACTTTGTTCTAGATCTTGTAAGGACTTCTTTACTTCCTTAATTTGGTGTTCTGTGTTTATTCTCAAATCACTGAGTTGATTGGTTATGGATTCCTTGGACTCCTATTCCTTCTGTTGGGCTCCACTGAGCATTCCCTTAGCGGTCTCACTGATGTCTTTCAGCTCTCTGTTTATGGATTTCATGAATGCCTCCTTTAATCTTTGTCTATTCTCATCTCGATCTCAGTTCCTGTATTTCTCTTTGATTAGCATCCTCACGTTCACACATTTCCTGTAGTTCTCTTTGAGTGTTCTCAGCCTGTTCATGCCATTCCTGACTTTCTCTTTGTCTGTTCTCAGCCTGCTCACGCAATTCCTGTCTATCTCTTTGACTGATCTCAACTTGCTCACTCAATTCCTTTTTTTCTCTTTGAGTGTTCTCAATCTGGGCAAGCAATTCCTGTATCAATCTTTGAGTAGCTTCCTCACATTCAGGAGTCTCCTGTATTGATCTTTGGTTTGCCTCCTCTCTCTTCCTATTATGCTCACACTGAGACCTTTGCTAGTTTTCACTCTTTTTATTTACGCTGTTTAACTGTAGTGTTTGTAGAGCCTTTCGGGAACTCTCCTCTGGATTATTCATTATCTGTTCTGTCCCCTGATTGTCATGAGTGGGAGTTGAGTTCCCCAGGCTTGCCATTTTTCTTGTGTTTTCCTGGCTTGTTCTGCCTATTTGGGATGAGAGTAACACCAATTTTGTTCTAGAACACTATTTTAAGGTAAACATCAACAAAAGTCCATAGTTGCATAGTCCAAAATCTGCAGATACAATCTGGTTCAAGAGATACAATCTATTGAACATCAATCAACTATGTCTTAATGGCCTAAGAACAGCAAAGGAGAATTTGGCAACCAGAAATTATTAGGTTTAGGGAAAATGTGGGGAAAATAGGATTAGAGGGATTTGGGAAGGTGAGGGAGAGTGGAATTAACCATATCCTAATCTCAAAGAAGGTAATGCATTGGACAGAATGATAGCAGAGAGAGTGAAAAAAAGAAAAAGAAAAAAGATAAGAAAAAGAAAAAAGATACAAGAAAAAATGGAATAAATTTAAAATTGAAAAGTTAAACCCTTAAAAACTGCAAATTTGAAAGAGTATTATTCAGAGAAGAATGGGGATGGGATGAGAGGAGGGGAGGGATAGAAAGGAGACATGAAAAACTAGAAAAATAAAAAAAGTTTTAAAATATTATATGGGTATAAAGATGTAATACTGCTATAAAGGTATTTAAGTCTAAGAGGTTTTGAGTTGAGTTATTTCTGGATTAAGTGTGTACACAATAGAAGATAAGATCTAATAATCGATGATGGGTATATTTGAGGGTGAGCAAAACAGTAATTAAGTCACGCAGAAAAAATGAAAGAGAAGAAATGAAAAGAATGAGAAAAGAAAGAAAAAAAAAGGATCAAAAGGTCAGTAGAGATAAAAAAAAAAAAAGCACACACACACATGTACACCTAAAATAAAAATTATACTAGGAAGAAAAGGAAAAATAATTTAAATTTTTTTCAAAATTAAAAATTAAAAAAATAAAATAAAGTACAAAAAAAAAGTCCTTCGATTTTTTTTTTGGAGGGGATGGGAAGATTCAGTATCTCCCTTGTGTCCATAACCAGTCACTTGGTGGTGTCTCTGGTTTGCTTGTGGTGTTGGGTTTTCCTGTGGCTTGATTGGTTTATTAAATCAGTTTGTTTGGGCAAGCAGAAAAATGCTCTGCTTTACCCAGGATTTTGTGATCCTCCTCCCAGGCTAGTTCAGTGGGAGAGGGATCTGTTTTGAGTATCGCAACAGAGGGAGATGGCTTTTTCCTCTAGTTTGGAGATGTTGTGTTGAGGCTAGGTTCTGGGTAGAATTGAGGCCTTTAGGCAAACAGTAGCTTTTCCTTGAGGGGCTAGCTTCTGAGACAGTCACAGAGCCCAAACTGGAGCCTTTCTCAGGGTTTATGCTTACTGAATTTCAATGAATTGTCTAGGTTGTAGTAGGTAGGGGCAGCCTCTGGTTCTGTTTACCAAGTGAAGAAAGCCACTCCTGGTGGCAGATTTTCTTCTGCCTGGGGTGGGTGCCTTTTTCCTGGGTGGTATTGTGCCTTGCAGGTCTGGGTAGGTTCATGTGACCTGCTAAATGACTGTTTTGTTTTCTCCCAAGGCCTGAGTTGGAGCTGGCAGCTCAGCCAAGCCTTTGTCTGTATCAAAGATGGAGATCTCCAGTAGTGTGGTAGGGGATGGGTGCCTTCCCTCCTCTGCTCCCTGAGGAGTGAGGATGTCAGGCTTCTACTCACGCCAGAGGGTAGGTTCCTGGGTCATCTCTGGTCTGTGATCTGCAGGGTGAAGATATCAAACTTAAAATGTTCCCAAGTCAGTGGTCCCCTTTTTCTTCCAGACAGCCTACAGCAGGTTGCAGAAACTGGCATTCAGTGAGCCCTAGCTAATTGACACCTCCTGATATGGAGAGGGCTCCAGCAGGGGGAATGGACTTGCGTACCACTGCCCAGCTGGAAACAGCCCAGGCGGGACACAGATTGGAGTCTGCAGGACTCCAGGGAGGATTGAAAACTGGTGAGATGCCCCAGGAGGGAATCCATTCCACCAGTGGGGGTCCAGAGAAACGTGCCTGAATGCCCACAGAGATCATAAATGCCCTAGGTAAAGTTCCCCTCTCATCTTCGGTCATGGTGAACCATCTGCCATGTCATAGCTTCACAGCCCCTGCCCTCCCCTCTCCCCCACCTCATTCCCTAATTTTGTTAGGCAGACACATTCCCAAACCTTGAATTAGCTCCAAATATAAACACAAAAGCAGAGTGTCTGGATGGAATAGTGTGGCTGTTGTCACACTCGCCTCATCAAACTTTTGGCTGTGGATAGAAGGACAGGTGTCCACTCTAGTCCAGGGTTCAAACAGGTCACCTAGGGGAGGCACATGAAGGCCCAGCATCTACTGTGGGCTATAGGAAAGGGGGAAGAGAGAGGGGGAAATAGGAGGAAAGGAATGTCTACTGAAATCTTCCCATAAAGGAGCCAAGAAACTGTGAAGGAGAAAACAAAAATTGTGGCTGGGCTCGTACTAGGTATTGAAAAAAGAACAACAACAAATACACAAACAGAAATCAAATGCTTTAGCTGTTTTTAGACATGATGACTTAAATATATTTTCATTGGTCTCATCTCCCTGCTCTCCCAACATACACACACACACAGACACACACAAATCCAGAACGGTGACAGAAGTCTCATCATCGATGCAGCACCTGCAATTTGCCAACTGATCACTCACCTGAGCACAGTCAGGCTGTACAAGGAGAAAGATTCTCTCTCTCTCTCTCTCTCTCTCTCTCTCTCTCTCTCTCTCTCTCTCTCTCTCTCTCACACACACACACACACACACACACACACACACACACACAGACTCAGAGTAGTGCCTCTCCTAAGTTTGTTGGTTCCTCATGTGGGACAATGTACAAGCTGAAGGACAAAGGTTCCCATATCCTGTTCCCTTGTAAAATCCATCTTCCCGGAACTCCCCGATATTCACTTTCTATCTGACCCCCAGTGCCATCACCTCCCTAGTGGGCTTTTCTGGGACTTTCTTCAGGTGAAAGGGTAACAGCACAGAGGACAAGGGCTCACATAGCATGATGGGGGCCTATCTTCTGCATCCAACATCCCCCACCCCCAGAAAAAAGGAAAAGACCCAAGAAGGCAGGTGTGGAGGTGCTACTCCCCACCTCTGACTAAGCCACCAGGTCCCCACGAGGGAGAGGAAGGGTGCAGATGAGCAGCTGTGTGACTCCCAGTGTTCCAGGCCAGGGGTGAGGTGATGCCCCCTTCTCACCCATTCCTGAATCTCCCTGTTTCCTGAGACGCTGGCCACTAGGGATGCGGGTAGGTTCTTTGAGTCGACATCCACTCCCCCACCCCCATCCTGGGTTGCATTTGTCTCAGACTCAGGGCTGGCCTGCTTGGCCCTGGAGGTGTGGTTGGGACATGAGAGGAGAGATGAAAGTCACTGGTCTGGGTCCGTGGGGGGGAAGAGTGGGGGAGAAGGGGGTGCATAGGGGGAGTTCGTGAGTTGTGGGTCCCTGGAGCAGCGCTCATGTGTGCTTTGGGGATAAGCTGTAGGCTGTGGTTCCAGGTGCACCAGGCAGTGATGGCAGTGTCTTGGTGGACGCTCAAGCCCAGAGCAGAGTACCGGGGGGTGGGACAAGGTCAGGGCCGCAATCCTGCCGGGGGTGCAACATTGCTGCATGACTCCAAAAGTCACCACTGGTCTGAACCGGCAGGGACATGCTTGAAAAGCAGTGCCACAAGAAGGGCAGCAAAGGGGGCTGGGGCAGGGCAGGCGGGTGGTAGGGCTGAATGCGCCTCCCTGAAGCTGAGCGTCAGGTCCAGGAGCCTTGGACTTAGGGCCTACCTAGTCCCTGAGCCTCCTTGGGGCAGTGCAAGTTATGTCCCTGCTGTGCTGGCTTTCTGTGCTCTGTGCTCCTGGCCCAGAACTGTGCTCCTAGATCAGCAGAGGCCAGCCATTGATGCCACCTCCCCTGGTGCATGTGCCTGCTCTTCTATCTGTTCTCTCTCTCTGCCCCCACTTCTCTCCCGGGCTGCCCACCACCGCCACGTCAGTGTACTAGCACCCGTGTGCCCCTGGCTGTAGCAGCTATGTACCCCCTTGGCTTTGCCCTGTTCGCCCCTCAGTCACACCCCCTCCCCATCCTTGGTCTTTTGCTGCCCTGACTCTGCCCTAAGGCTACCAGGCCATAGCAGAAACAGCCTCACCTCAGCTCAGGGCTTCCCCCTAAATCCAGCAGCTGCTCAGCCCAACCACTGAGGGATACTCTTCGCCATGAACCCCACACACCAAGAAGGTGCACGGTGAACCTCCGTGTATGTATGTGTGTGTGTGTGTGTGTGTGTGTGTGTGTGATTGTTGGGGATACCTACCTCTCAAGGACTCAGAACATAGCACCATTTGGGATGACAGCACACAGCACACTTTAAAAAGATAGCACAAAGAACCCTGTGTAATGGACTCAGCACAATGTGCCTTTTGAAGGACTCAGCACATAGCAACCTTTGGGATCCTCATGGTAATCTAATGACCAATAAAATTAGACATGCCATTTAGACATCACTAAACTTAAATATATTATTATTATTATGACATCATATGTCATAGTGACATTATAGACATATTGTGAATGCCTATTCTTTGATTTCATTCTATTTCAAGTGAGCAATATTGGAGGATATCAGAAATCCATTGTGACCTCAAAGCCATTGTGACATGAAAATCCCTTTGTGACATCACAGTGCCATTGTGATATCATTAACCTGTTGTGACATCACAAACTTGTCCTATCCATTGTGACCTCATCAATAATGTGACATCACAAACTTTTATGATGTCACATTGCTATTGTGACATTACAATCATCTTGAGACCTCTCAAACCCATTATGACATCTTTAGCACCTTTGAAAAAACACATAACTTTTTGACATCACAGTACCTTTGTGTATCAATTGAGATCCGATATGCCAATGTAATATCACAAAACATTTACAATATAATCATTGGTGTGACATCACTGTCATTAGGACATCAGCTCATTGTGACATCACAAATATGTAATGACATCATACCACTATGACATCACATTGTCATTGTGACATCATATATACATTATGCATATCTGTTATGTGATTTCATTATATTTCAAATGTGGCATGTGGGTTCATATCAAAAACACATTTTGACTTCATAACCATTGTGACATCACAATCCCTTTGTGACATAACATTGCCATTGTGATATCTAAACAACTGTGAGAACTCAAACATGTCCTGTCCTAATAAGTTTTGTGACATGTTGCCACTATGTTATGTTAAGCCCATTGAGAGCTCACTCTATTTTTGACCTCATATTATTTCAGGTATGACAAGAAATATTAGAAATATACTGTGACATCATGAATATAGTGATATCACACTGCTAGATATAATGGCCATTGTGTCACATTGTCACATCACAAATCTGTTTTGAGTTCATCACATTTGTGCCAACAAAAGCCTTTGGAATCCTCACAATCCCCTTCTAAACTTATATACTCATTGTGAGTTAATGGCAATTGAGTTCTGGAATGCAATTGTCACATCACAAATGTCTTTTGAAATCATCACAATTATGGCATCACCAACTAATTGTGACATAACACACATGACATTATAATTTGACATCATATTACAATTTTGATATTACTGTACCATCATAGTTTCACAAACCTATTATGACCTCATCACATCTTAGAAAATTCATGGCCTTTGGGATATCATGCTCTTTCTGTGAACGTGTATCACTGTGAATTGGTAGCAATTGAAATTTGTAATAAGATGTGATATTACAAACTAGTTTTGACATCACTAACCCATTTTTATATCATTAACATTTTGACAACAGAAACCTGTTAGGAACTTTAGCACTTTTGACCAAAAAATCGCCTTTGTGTCATCACAGTTCATTTGTGTATGTCATTTTGATTTCATTCTCATATCCTCACTATAAACTAATGGCAATTAAGATGTGACATGCCACTGTGACATCACAAACCCTTTGTGACATCATCACCAGTGTGATATTAGACTGTCGTTATGACACCATCAGCTGATGGTGATATCACCACGCTACAGTGACATCATAGCATTATGACATCGCATTGCCATTTTGCTGTCATAGACACATTGTGAATGTATATCCTATGATTTCATTCTATTTTAAATGTGGCATATCAGTTGGTATAAGAAACACATTGTGACCTCATAACCATTGTAACATTATAAACCCTGTGTGGCGTCATTACCAGTATGATATCACATTGTTGTTATGATATCTTTAGCTTATGATGACATCACAAAATGACAATGACATTATACCATTTGCCATTATGTCATTGTGATATCATAGTCACATTATGAATGCCTAATCCGTGATTTCAATGTATTTGAAATGTGGCATGTGGGTTGATATCAGAAACTCATTGTAATGTCATAACGTTTGTGACATCAAAATCCCTTTGTGACATCAATTTGGCAATGTGACATCGCAATGGCAATGTGATGCTAATAAGGCACCATGAAATCACAATGGTAATGAACTCACAATGGGTTTCTGATATCAACCGACATGCCACATTAGAAATAGAATCAAATAACATAAAGGGCAAACACGTGTCCATGATATCAGAATGACAATGTAATGTTACAGTGCTATGATGTCATTGTAGTTTTACATGTCAAAATGAGCTGATGTTGTCATAATGGCAACATGATGTCACAATTATGACGATGTCAGAAAGGATTTTTTTAATATTTCAATGGTATGTCTGATGTCAGTTGTCATTAGTTCCCCATGAGGATATGGATACAAAAAATATTCTGTGATGTGACAGAGGTCATGTGTGTTTGCAAAGGTGGTAAGAGGTCATAATTGTTTTGGAATGGCACAATGTGATTCATAAGATCACAATGGAAATGAGATGTCCCATTGGGTTTTTGATGAGGTCACAATGGTTTTGTAATGTCACAGTTTATAATATCAGAATGATATATCCAATTTCAATTACTCATAATTCAATATGAGGATACCAGGTGATAGAAGAAGCTTCATAGTATGAGGTCATACTATGTGAAAACCCAATGGGACACTGGTTTCACAATGACAATGTGATGTCTCAACATCATGTAATAATGTTTTCATGTCATAATTGGTGACACCATACTGATGAGGAGGTCGCAATAGATTTGAGATGTCCCAACGGGTTGGTGATGTCACAATGGCATGTGGGATCTCAATTGTCATTAACTCACCATGAGTATATGGGTTTGGGAAGGGATTCTGATGTCCCCAAAGTATATGTAGTCAAAAAGGTGAAGAACTAACAGTTCTAAGATGTCACAAAGTGACACAATGGTTATGATGTCCAGTGGTGTGATATCATGATGTTACACTGGATTTTAGATATTTCATGTCATATCTGAAATATGAAGTCAAACACAGATTTTCAACTCACAAAGGGCCTAAAATAATACAATGACATGTCACAAAAGTTATGAGGACAGGAGAGGTATTTGATGTCACAGTGGATTAGTGATATAACAAAGGCAATGTGCTATGACAAAGACATTTTGATGTCACAAAGGTAATGAGTTCACAAAGGTTTCCTGATATCAACCCACATGACACACTTGAAATAGAATGAAATCAAAGAATAGGCATTCACAATGGGTCTATGACATCAAAGTGACAATGTGATATCAAAGCAGCAATGTTTGATTGGATACGTACTCATTACCTTACTCATGTAACTGTAATCCCTCTGTACACTATATTTACAATAAAAAATGTACAGAAGAAAAAAATAAAAAAATGGTATGGTGTCATTGGGGTTTGGTTTCATCACAATGAGATGATGGTTTCATGATGACAATGTGATTTCACAGTCGTAATTATTGCACAAAATATTTGTGATGATACAATGCTATGTGTGATCACAATTTTCACTATGAGACTATGGGTACACAAAGGGTCTGTGAGGCCACAGAGGTCATGTGTTTTTTTAAAGGTGCTAAGACTTCACAATTGCTTTGTGATGCCACAATGTGATTGTGAATGCACAACAACAATGTGATGTCACAATGTGTTTGTGATGTCACAGTCTTGATGAGATCACAATGAGTTTGTGATGTCACTATGAGTTTGTATTATTAAAATGACATGTCTAATTTCAATATTTACTAGTTCACAATGAGGATATAATTTCAAAGAAATAATCTTAAGATCCAAAGACCATGAGTTTTTAGTCATAACTTGTGTGATATGCTGCCATTAGGATATTTTAGGCCTTTAGTAAGCTTATATTCTGTTTTCAAACTCATAATAATTCAGGTATGACATATGATATCAGAAATTGAAACTGACATTATGAATATTGTGACATCACATTGATAGACATCAAGACCATGGTGTCACATCGTGAATTCACAAATCTGTTAGGATTTCATCACATTTGTGCCAACACATGACTTTGGAGACAACACAGTCCCTTTGTGAACTCATATCTTCATTGTGAATTAATGATATTTGAGAATCGCCATGCCATTGTGACATTTCCAACCAACTGTGACAGCACAAACCTATTATAGTAAAAACACATTGTCATCTAATAGCCATTGTGGTAGCGCAATCCCTTTGTGACACTACATTTCCATAGTAATATCACTAATCCACTGTGAAATTCCAATCCTCTCTTACCCAATCCAGGTATGAAATGTGATACCCGATTCCAGTGTGACATTTAGATCATGGTGACATCACACTGATAGATAATATGAGCATTTGTCACATTCTGACAACACACACATTAGGACTTCATCACTTTTGAGACAACCCATGCCTTTGGAGACATCACAGTCCTTTTGTGAGCTCATATACTCATTGTGAGTTGACAATTGAGATCACATGTGTCATTTTGTTGTCACCAACCCATTGTGACATCACACAGCTCTTGTAAACTCATCACTAGTGTGGCATCACCAATTGTGGTATCAAACATTATTAAGTCGTCATATTGCAACATCACATTTCCATAGTGAGATCACTGTTCCATTGTGTTTTCAATAAACTAGTATGTCTTCATAGCATTTTAGAAAATCCATGGCCTTTTATATTTGTCTTCTTCTGTGAAATCATATCCTCATTATGAAGTAGTAGCAACTGAAATTGGGCATGTGATTATGAGATATGACTTCACAAAACTTTGATTTCATCACCAGTGTGACATCACAAAACCATTGTGAGCTTTCATAGATATTTGACATCACTATCACATTGTGACATCCCAAACTTTTTAGGATCTCTTAGCACCTTTGAAAAAACACGTAGCCTTTGTAACATCACAGTCCCTTTGTGTAACTCTACCCTCATTATGAACTGACGATTGATGTCAGACATGCCATTGTAACATCATGAACACTTTGTGACAGCACCAGTGTGACATAACATTCTCTTTATAAAAGCATCAACTACCAGTTCCGGGAAGATGGCGGAGGAGAAGCTGGAATCTGAACAAGCTCTTGCATAGAAAACAGTTTCAGAATTCCAGTGAACAGTCCCAAGCCAGAGAATCACACCAAGTGTGCCATCACAGGACAGAGAGTTAGTCAAGAGAGGGGAAGCCAAGCAGACACATCTGAGCAGCTGCCGCTGTGGCGGCAGGGTCGCAGCGGCGACCACCGCCGCGGAGGCTTACCTGAGACGCAGTCCGGGACGAAGGAGCCAGACGCAGCGGGCGAGCGGATTCTACTCAACACCAGCAAGAACCGACAAGGAGCGGACAACTTCATCCTGCACTTTGCAGACCAGAGACGACCCGAGATCCAAGACTCCGCGTGAGTAGAAGCCCCACTTCCTCACTCCTTCTCTGTGAGCAGAGGAGGGAAGGCCACCCCTCCCCCCCCAGCACCGGTGATCTCCATCTTGGATACCGACAAAGCTCGGAGGAGCGGCTAGCTCCAGCTCAGGCCTTGGAATAGAGCTAGTCATTTGGCAGGTCACAGGAACTTGGCGGCGAGGTGACCTCACAGACTCAGTTCCATCCAGGGAGGGGTCGCCCAGCTCAGGCACCAGCCATTGGAGTGGCTCTCCTCGCTGGGTGGCCAGAGCCAGAGGCTGCCCCTCCCTCTAGCAGCCACCACAATCAATTGAAAAACAGAAACCCTGAGAATGGCTCCAGGCTCGGTGCTGTGAGTTTTTTTTTTTTTTTCACAAAATAGCCCCAGGGAAAAGCTACTGTTCGTTGAAAAGCCTCAACTCTACCCAGAACCTAGCCTCATCACTGCATCCCCCTCTTTTGTGATTCTCAAAGCAGATCACCCTCCCAGTAAACTAACCTGGGAGGGGGATCTCAAAATCTTGGGTAAAGCAGAGCATTTTTCTGCCTGTTCCAACAAACTGACTTAAGAAACCAATCAAGCCACAGGACCTCAAGCTGACCAGAGACTCCAACCAGACTCTGGTTACAGACAAAAGGGAGATACAGGACTCTTCCCACCCCTCCCCCCAAAAAAAAAAAATCAAAGAACTTTTTTTTTCTTCTTCTTTTCTTTTTTTCTTTTTCTTGTTTTGTTTTTTTTTCGTTTTTTGTTACCTTATATATATATAAAAATTTTTTTTGCTTTTCTAAAACTTTTATTAATCTTTAATTTTTGCCTCTTCTGAAAAAATAATTGTTTTCCATTAACTTTTTTTTTTTTTTTCTCCTCTTATAATTTTTATTTTAGGAATACGTGAATGTGTGTTTTCTTTTCTTTTCTTGTCTTCTTTCTCTTTTTCTTTCATTCTTAATTATCTTTTTGTTTTTTTTTTCTAGCTCTACTGAACTTCTGATCTTTTCTTCTCACTTTCCTATCCTTTCCATCTTTTCCTCTTTGTTCATCTTTATGTGACTTAACTCTTGTCCTGCACATCCTCAAATAAACCCGTAGTTAACCAGTAGACCCTATCCCCCATTGTGTACACACTTAATCCACAAACTTATTACTCAATTCAAAACCTCTGAGACTTAAATTCATTAATAGCAGTACTACCTCTTTATACCTATACAATATTTTAAGCATTTTTTTAAAGTTTTTCTCATCTCCTCTATGTCCCTCCCCTTCCCTCAACATATTCATATTCCTCTATAAATCGATGGTCTTTTAATCTCTAAAATAACATTAATTTTTACGTTTCTATTTTTTTTCTGGTCTCTTTTCATTCCCCTTTCCCTTTCTTCTTTTTCTCTCTCTCTCTACTTACATCCTACCCAACCTATTTCCTGCATTGTGATTAGGACATAGTTAACTCTCCCTGTGCCTCCCCACACCAATCTATTCCTATTTTTTACCCACATCTCTCCCTAACCCTAATAATTTCTGGTTTTCCAAATTCTTCTCTGCGGTTCGAAGTCCTTTAACATATAGTTGTTTGATGTCGAATAGATGTATCTGTTGAACTAGATTGTATCTGTGGACTATTGACTGTACAAATGCAAACTTTGGTTGATGGTTGCCTTAAGATAGTGTTCTAGCACAAAACTGGTGCTATCTTCATCTCAAATGGGCAGAGTAAGCCGGAAAAACACAAGAAAAATGGCAAATTCGGGTATCTCAATTCCCAATCCTGATAATCAGGGGTTAGAACAGATAATGAATAATCCAGAGGAGAGTTCCCAAACAGCTCTACAAACACTGCTGGCAAACATGATAAATGAAAAGTTTGACAACGTACAAAGGACTCTGTATGAGGGTGATAGGGAGAGAGAGGAGGCATCCCAGAAGTTTATACAGGAATATCATAAGCGTGAGGAAGCTACTCAAAAACTGATACAGGATTTGCGTGAACAACTTGAGAATACTGAAAGAGAAAGGGAGAAATGGCGTGAGCAGGCTGAGAACACTCAAAGAGATCTGCAGGAATCCCACGAACGGGAGGAAGCTAATCAAAGAGTAATACAGGAATTGAGAGACCAGGTAGAGAACACACAAAGATCACTAAAGACATTCATGGAATCCATTAACAAAGAGCTGAAGGAAGTCAGGGAGACCACAAAGGGAATGCTGAATGGAACCCAACAGAAGGAATGGGAGCTCAAAGAAACCATAACCAATCAACTAAGTGATTTGAGGACAAACACTGAACACCAAATTAAGGAAGTAAAGAAATTCATACAAGACCTAAAACAGAGCTTCAACAAAGAACTTGAAGCCATCAAAGCTGACCAACTAGAAGGAAAAGAGATAAAAAACAAAGTAGAGAGTCTTGACAGCAGGTTAGACCATGCAGAAGATCGAATCTCAGGGATTGAAGACAGCCTAGATATTATAGAGAAAGAACATACAACCATCCAAGACAAGTCCAAGAAATATGATAGATCTATCCAACACCTGGAAGACACCATCAGAAGGCCTAATCTAAGGATAATGGGTGTAGAGGAGCACCTAGAAACAGAAGTTAATGGTCTAGGAAATCTGTTTAACAGGATCCTAGCAGAGAACTTCCCAAACATACAAAAAGATAGGCCTGTCCAGATACAAGAAGCCTTTAGAACCCCAAATAGACCAGACCAGAATAGGACATCCCACCGTCACATTATAATCCACACAGGATCAACTCAGAACAAGGAAAAGATCCTTAAAGCTGTCAGGGAGAAAAGGGTAATCACTTATAAAGGGAAACCAATTAGAATCACCTCAGATTTCTCAGCAGAGACAATCAAAGCAAGAAGAGCCTGGAATGATGTATGCCATGCCCTAAAAACAAACAACTATCAACCAAGAATACTGTACCCAGCTAAACTCTCCTTCATAACTGAAGGCCAAATAAAAACCTTCCATAGCAAAGAAAAATTGAAACAATACATCTCCACCAAACCAGCCCTACAAAAGATTCTTAAAGATGTCCTACACATAGAAAACCAACAAGACCACAATAAAGGCCGAGAAACTGCACCCAAACTGAGAATCCAAGAACCATAGGAAGAACCCAGTTTTCGCAGCCCCCAAGAAGGTAGATAACATGGCAGGAACTCCCAAATACCTCTCAGTCCTATCTCTTAATGTTAACGGACTGAACTCTCCAATTAAGCGACATAGACTGTCTAGTTGGATTAAAAAACAAGACCCTTCTATCTGCTGCCTGCAGGAGTCACATCTTGCCCATAAAAACAAACACATTTTCAAGGTTAAAGGCTGGAACAAAATCTACCAAGCAAACGGACCGCATAAACAGGCGGGAGTTGCAATCCTAATATCAGATAAAATAGACTTCAAATTAAAATTCATGAAAAGAGATAAAGAAGGTCGCTACATACTAATTAAAGGATCTCTCCTTCAGGAGGATATTACAATTCTAAATATCTATTCGCCAAACAATGGAGCACCCAAATTTATCAAAGAAACACTACTTTCCCTCAAATCCCATATAGATCCAAAGACATTAATCGTTGGGGATTTTAACACACCACTCTCCCCACTAGATAGATCAACCCGGCAAAAACTCAACAGAGAAACCGCAGATCTAAACAGCTGCATAGATCAACTAGACTTAACAGACATTTACCGAACATTTCACCCAGCAGCATCAGAATACACGTTTTTCTCAGCAGCACATGGAACGTTTTCTAAAATAGACCACATTTTAGGCCACAAAGCAAACTTGTCTAAATTCAGAAACATTGAAGTTATACCTTGCATTCTCTCTGACCACAAGGGAATAAAGTTAGAACTCAACACCAAAAGCCACCAAAGAAAGTCCGGTATCACATGGAGGCTGAACAACACACTGCTGAATCATGAGTGGGTCATGGAAGAGATTAGAAAGGAAATTCAAATGTTCATGCTATTCAACAAAAATGAACACACAAAATACCAGCTCCTCTGGGACACAGCAAAGGCAGTACTCAGAGGCAAGTTTATAGCTCTGAGCTCCTACATCAACAAATTGGAGAGATCTGAAACTAACAATTTAATGACACATCTAAACCTCCTTGAAAAAGAGCAGCAAGATAAACCCCAATCCAGTAAATGGAAAGAAATAATCAAAATTAAATCAGAATTAAATGAATTAGAATCCAAAAAAACTATAGAAAGAATCAACAAAACAAAGAGTTGGTTCTTTGAAAAACTTAACAAAATTGACAGACCCTTAGCAAATCTTATCAGAAAAAGAAGAGAACACACCCAAATTAATAAACTCAGAGATGAGAATGGAAACATCACCACGGAAACAAGCAAGATTCAGAACATTATAAGGAAATACTTCTCAAAACTTTATGCTAATAAGTTTGAGAACTTGACAGAAATGGACCTCTTCCTAGCAAATATTGACATGCCAAAACTAAACCAAGATGAGTTAAACTATCTTAACAGGCCCATATCAAGCATTGAAATAGAAACAGCAATAAGAGACCTCCCAGCTAAGAAAAGTCCAGGACCAGATGGTTTTACAGCGGAATTTTACAAGGCCTTCAAAGCAGAGCTCACACCAATTCTCCTCCAACTCTTCAATGAAATTGAAAGAGAAAGCTCACTACCGAACACATTCTATGAAGCCATCATAACCCTCATCCCAAAACCAGGCAGGGACTCATCAAAGAAAGAGAACTATAGACAAATTTCTTTGATGAACATTGATGCAAAACTTCTCAACAAAATTTTGGCCAATCGACTTCAACAATTCATCCAAAAAATCATACACCACGATCAAACAGGATTCATTTCAGGGATGCAAAGCTGGTTCAATATACGCAAATCAATTAATATTATTCATCACATCAACAGGAGCAAGAATAAGAACCACATGGTTATCTCAATAGACGCAGAAAAAGCATTCGACAAGATCCAACACCCCTTTATGATGAAGGTTTTGGAAAAATTAGGAATCCATGGAACATTCCTCAATACAATAAAGGCTGTATATGACAAACCTACAGCCAGCATTATACTCAATGGTGAAAAACTAAAGCCATTTCCTCTTAACTCAGGAACAAGACAAGGATGCACACTCTCTCCACTTCTCTTCAATCTAGTATTAGAATGCCTAGCTACAGCAATAAGACAAGATGCAGACATAAAGGGGATCCAAATAGGGAAAGAAGAAATCAAACTCTCCCTCTTTGCAGATGACATGATCTTGTATTTAAAGAATCCCATAGACTCCACTCCCAAATTACTCAAGCTGATTCAAAACTTTGGCAAAGTAGCAGGTTATAAAATTAACCCCCAAAAATCAATGGCTTTTCTGTATGCCAACAATGAGAAAAGTGTGGCTGAAATTAGGAAAGCAACTCCATTTGTAATAGCCCCACAAAAAATAAAATACCTAGGAATTAACTTAACTAAAGAAGTGAAGGACCTCTATGATGAAAACTTTAAAATCTTGAAAAAGGAAATCAACACAGAACTTAAAAAATGGCAAAACCTCCCATGCTCCTGGATTGGAAAGATTAACATCGTGAAAATGGCAATACTTCCCAAGGCTATCTACAAATTCAACGCAATACCTATCAAAATTCCACCCTCATTCTTCAAGGAAATAGAAGAGGCAATCCAAAAATTCATATGGAACAATAAAAGACCCCGAATAGCAAAAACGCTCCTCAATGGAAAGAACACTGCTGGAGGAATATCAATACCAAATTTCAAACTCTACTATAAAGCCATAGTAATCAAAACAGCTTGGTATTGGCATAAGAACAGACCTCAGGACCAATGGAATAGAATTGAAAACCCAGAAATGAACCTACAGACCTATAGCCATCTAATCTTCGATAAGGGAGCTAAAACAATAGAATGGAAGACAGACAGCCTCTTCAGTAAATGGTGCTGGCAAAACTGGTTAACTACATGTAGAAAACTAAAGCTAGATCCTTATATATTACCCTGCACCAGAATCAACTCCAAATGGATCAAAGACCTTGAACTCAAAGCAGACACTCTGAAAACATTACAGGATGGAATAGGAGAAACCCTGGGTCTCCTTGGCTCAGGCCGAAATTTTCTGAATAGAGACCCGGAAACACAACAAATCAAAGAAAGGCTGAACAAATGGGATTGTATAAGGTTGCAGAGCTTCTGCAGGGCAAATGACATAGCTAGCAAGATCAATAGAAAGCCCACGGACTGGGAGAAGATCTTTACTAGCCATACAACGGACAAGGGTCTCATATCTAAAATATACTTGGAACTCAAAAAATTAAACCACCCAACAACAAATCCTCAAAGAAACAACTGCCCAATAAGTAAGTGGGCGAAAGACTTAAAGAGAAGCTTCTCTGAAGAAGAAAGAAGGATGGCCAATAGACACATGAAGAAATGTTCAACATCCCTAGCCATAAAAGAAATGCAAATCAAAACAACATTGAGATATCACCTCACTCCAGTTAGAACAGCAAAAATCAAGAACTCTAACAACAACAGATGCTGGAGGGGATGTGGACAGAAAGGAACCTTACTTCATTGTTGGTGGGAATGTAAACTTGTTCAACCACTTTGGAAAGCAGTATGGAGGTTCCTCAAAAGACTCCACATAGAGCTCCCCAACGACCCAGCAATCCCACTTTTGGGCATTTACCCAAATGATCACAAACAAGGCCACACTAAAGCTACCAGCACAACTATGTTTATTGCAGCATTATTTACCATAGCTAAGACATGGAACCAACCCAGATGCCCCTCAGTAGATGAATGGATCAAGAAGATGTGGTATATATACACAATGGAATTCTATGCCTCCATCAGAAAGAATGACATTTCCCCATTTGTTAGGAAATGGAAAGGCTTGGAAAAAATTATATTAAGTGAAGTAAGCCAGGCCCAAAGAAACATAGGTCCCATGGTTTCCCTTATTTGCAATATCTAGTATAGGTATGAGTCAAGCGGAAAAAGTCAGATAATGTGATGTTAGGAAAACGAAACCTCAAATATGTATTTTAATGTTTTTGTTTCTTTCATGCATGTGTTTCTAACGCATTTATAAGATTATTTCTTTGTTGCTTTGTATGTCCCTCCCCCACAGTGTAACCCCCGCTTTCACTATATTTGATGTCAGTATAACTTGTGGAGGAGATGGGGACAAACAAGTCGTTTAAGGATTCAGGTGGACCTGTTGCAACAATGAGAAGTACAAAATGTCATGTCAAAACCAGCTTTACAGTGTCGGTGGGGGGGGGAGCGGAGGGGGGGTATGATTGGGTGGGAGGGAGGGGGGAGGCTGGGAAGGGAGGTGAAGGGTAAACAAAGGAGGAGGCTGCAATGCTTGGCAAGAAATGTATGCATTATCCTGCCCATGTAATTGTAACCCCTCTGTACAGTATGTTCTCAAATAAAATAAAAAAAAATTAAAAAAAAAAAAAAAAAAAAAGCATCAACTACTTTTGACATCATAAAACTAGGACAAGATAGTATTATGAGATCACATGGTCATTGTGATGTTATAAACAGATTGTGAATGCCTGTTTTTAATCATTTTTGTTGTTGTAGTTGGTCATGGGAATTGAAATCTGGGCTTGGGTGCTGTCCCTGCTCTACAGCTCTAGGCGAGCACATTATCACTTGATCCACAGCACCGCTTCTGGTTTTCTAGTGGTTTTGATTGGAGATAAGAGTCTCATGGACTTTCCAGCCTGAGGTGACTTTGAACTGCAATACTCAGATCTCAGCCTCCTGAGTAACTGGGATTACAGGCATGAGCCACCCGTGCCAGGCTTTTTCATTCTATTTAGAATTTGACATGTGTGTTGATATCAGAAAAATAATGTGACCTCATAACTGTTGTAACATCATAAATCAGCAGTGACATAAAATTGTCATTGTGACACCATCAGCTCATTGAGATATCACCAAATGACAATGGCATCATAGCATGATAAATCACAGTGACATTGTTATGTCATAGACATAACAGTGTGAAGGCCTATTCTGTGAATTCATTCTATTTCAGAAACCCATTTTGACCATATAACCATTGTGATATCACAATCCTTTGTGACATCACATTGCCATTGTGACATCATTAACCTACTGTGCCATCACAAACCAGTCCTGTCCTTATAAGTTTTGTGACATTGTCATATGTTAGGCCCTTTGTGAGCTCATAATCTGTTTTAAATCTCTTATTTCTGATATGACATGTGATATCAGAAATCCCCTGTTACATCATAGTGCCAGATATCATGACCATTGTATCACATTGTGACATCACAAACCTGTGAGAGCGGCATCACATTTGTGAAAACACATGCCTTTGGAGACATTACAGTCCCTTTTTTGAACTCATGTAATCATTGCCAATTAATGACCATTGAGATCTGCCATGCCACTCTGACATCATGAATCCATTGTGAAATCACAAACTTATTGTGACCTCATCACGAGAATGGCATCAACGACTAATTGTGGTATCAAAGCATTATTTTGACATGATATTGTGGTATTGCCATTGTGATATCACTGTCCCATTGTGTTTTTACAAACCTATATGGCCACATCACATCTTAGAAAATTCGTGGCCTTTGAGACTTCAAGCTCTTTCTGTGAACTCGTGTACTTATGACCTATAAGGCAAGGAGACAAACCATGTGGTCACATTTAATATATAAAACAATTTACAATAGAAAGGGGGATGAGATTACCTTATCCTGGACTGGATACCCAGGTCCAAGAGCAGCCTTGACCATCTAACTGAGACCACCAATGGGCAGCCCCACCCTTTCTTAATTGGTCTGCACATGACCAGCCAAAAAATTATGCTCTCTGAATCTTCAAACCTCAATGGGCAAGGCTTTTTACTTTTCATTCCTTCCTCCTTCACTACAGACCTGTCCTTCCTTCCAGGTCTTCCCCTTTTTCCCTTCCACCACTTCCTTCTTCTCTTCAGGTCTCTCCACTCTCCACAGGCCTGCCCTACTCTACCGCAGTTACCACTTGCCAACATTCTGCTCTCCCTCATCTTCCTCTCTTCTCAGGTTTTTTCCTTTCTGTTATCTCATCACTTTCTTACATCCGGGTAACTCCCATTTTTATCCCCGCTTCCAATGCTCTGAAAATGCAACCTATATATAGGTTGTACCCCTCCTCACTCCAACGGGTCTACTGCCTAACAATTTTTAACCATTTCTTCCCAATCTGCCCAATGCTCAATCACTTCTTGACAGCTCACTAAGTGAGGCTTGACACCTCCACCTTTGGCGGCATTCCACACATTCTCCCATGGGCCAGGCCAAGAATTTACAATGATTAAGGGCTCCCACAGATAATTCTGGCAACACTGGTTATTACAGTATCCTCATAGTGAATTAGAAGAAATTGAAGTTGCATATGTCATTGTTATATTAAAACTGGATGAGACATCACTAACGCATTGTGACCACATCAGTGCGGTGACATGACAAACTCATTGTGATACCACATTGTCATTGTGCCACCATGATCATATTGTGACATCCCAAACCTATTATGACCTCAGAAGCTTTGAAAGCTTGGCCTTTGTGTCATCACAGGCCCTTTGTGTACTCATATCCTCATTTTGAGCAAATTGAGATCAGACATGCCATTTTAACATGGCAAAATTTTTGTGACATCATCACCAGTGTAACATCACATTGTCATTATGACACCATCAGCCCATCGTGACGTCATAAAACAACAATGACTTCATAGCATTATGACATCACATGGTCATTGTGATGTCACAGATACATTGGAATGCCTATTCTGTGATTTCGTTCTATTTCAAATGCGGCAGGTGGGTTGATATCAGAAATAGATTGTGATAACATAACCATTATGACATCACAATACCTTGATGACACCACATTGCCATTATGATATCACTAACCCACTGTGACATCACAAAACTGTCCTATCATCATAAATGTTTTGACATGCTGCCAGTGTGATCACTGTCCTCTCTGAGCTCATAAATTGTTTAATTCATAATACATCAGGTATGATATGTGATATCAGAAATCCACTGTGACATCACGACCACTGTGACATCACATTGCCAGATGTCATGAAAATTGAGTCACATTGTGACATCAAAAACCTGTTAAGATTCATTACACTTGTGCCAACATATACCTTTGGATACATCATTATCCCTTGTGAACTTATATATTCATTGTGAATTAGAGTCCTAGCATGAGATGTGACATCACCATCCCATTGTGAAATCATAAATCTATATGACCTCATCACCTATATGGCATTATCAACTATTTGTGACTTTAAAACAATATTATCTCTTGTAATGTTAACATTATATTGCCAATGGGATATCTCTGTCCCATCGCATTTCCACCAATATATTACGTACTCATAATATTTTACAAAATTCATGGCCTTTCTGACTTCTAACACCTTATGTGAACTCGTATCTTCTTTGTGATCTAGTAATATCACCATGTAATGGTGATATTACAAATTCATAGTGACATCACTATCCAAGTGTGACCTTATCCCCACTGTGACATCACAAACCCATTGTGACATCATATTTCCACAATGATATCATGATCATCTTGTGATATATCAAACCTGTTGTGACCTCTTAGTACCTTTGAAAAAGCACATGGTTTTTGTGACATCACAGTCCTTTTGGGTAGTTATATCCTCATTGTGAACAAAGGACAACTGATATCAGACATGCCATTGTACCATTACAAATGATTTGTGACAAAATGACAATGACATCATAGCATTATGTCATCACATTTTCTTTTTTTCTTTTTTTTTTTTTTGTCGGTCGTGGGGCTTGAACTCTGGGCCTGGGCGCTGTCCCTCAGCTCTTCAGCTCAAGGCGAGCGCTCTACCACTTGAGCTACAGCGCCACTCACCACATTTTCATTGTGAGGTCATAGAGACAATGTGATTGCCTATTCTGTGATTTCATTCTATCTCAAATGTGGCATATAGTTTGATTGCAGAAACCCATCACAATTGTGACATTACAAGCCCTTTGTGACCTCATATTGATATTGTGATATCATTAATGCAATGTAACATCACAAACCTGCCTTGTCCTCATAAATTTTGAAATAAGCGACTACCTTGACCTGGGCTGAATGCCCAGAGCTAAATTCAGCCTCAACTATGAACCCTCAGAGCTCCAAAGAACAGCCCAGCCATTTGTTAACTGGTCTGCAAACAACCATCTCCCAAAATAATGATCTCCAAAACTCCACACTTCAAAGGACAAGGCTATTTCATTTCTCTTCATCCTCCTTCTCTCCAGACCTGTCTTACATTTCAGGTCTTTTCATTTTTTCCTTCCACCATTCCCTTCTCTTCAGGCTGCTCTACTCTTGACAGTCCTGCCCTGCCCTATCCAGGTGGCCAGCTGCCATCCTTCACCTCCTGCTCTCCCTTAATTTCCTCTCCTCCGAGGTATTTACATTCCTGCAGTCTCATCAGTTCTTTCCTTCCAGGCCTTTCCCCTTTTTTCTCTCCCCTTCTGTTGCTCTGAACATGCAGCCTATATATAGGCTGTGCCCTTCCCCCACTGCAATATATTTCCTGCATAACTGTTTTCAATCATCACTTCCCAAATGTTCATGCCCAATCATTTCTTGGCAGCTCACTATGTTGGGCTTGACATCCTATCTCCTTCAGCAGCATGTCCTGCCCCCTCCAGTGGCATGCAGCCCCCCTCTCCGGCGGTCCAGAGCAAGAGGCCATGATAACTATCTGTTCCCGTGGATCATAGGGGCACTGCTGGTTTTTACCGTGTCCTCATGGTGATCTAGTAGCAATTGAAATTGGACAAATAATTGTCATATTACAAAGTCGTGGCATAACTAATCCATTATGACCTCATCACCAGTATGACATCACAAACCCATTGTAACATCACATTGCTGTTTTGACACAAGGATCACATTGCTACATCCCAAATCTATTATGACTTCTTATATCCTTTGAAAAAATACATAGATTTGTGACATCACATTCCCTTTGTGTATTCAAATCCCCACTGTGAAATATTGACAATTGAGAATCAGACAGGACATTTTAACATCAAAAACAATTTGTGAGTTCATCACAATTGTGACATCACATTGTCATTTTGACAACATCTGCACATTGGGAAATTACACAACTAAAATGATATGATAGATTTAGAACTTCATATTGTCCTTGTGACATCATAGACACATTATGAATGCCTTTTCTGTGATTTCATTCTATTTAAAATGTGGCCTGTAGGTTGATGTATTAAACAAATCGTGAACTCATAACCATTGTGACATTACAATCCCTTTGTAAATCACGTTGCCACTGTGATATCACAATAACCACATATCACAATATCACATAACCCCCCGTGACATCACAAACCTATCCTGTCATCATAACTTTTGTGACATGCTGCAATTCTAATATCTGAGGCCTTTTTGTACTAATAATCTCTTGTTGAATTCATTAAATTTCACATATGTCATTTGATATCAGAAATTCCCAGTGACATCATGACTATGGTGATATCACACTGCCATATTTCATATCCATTGTGACAAATTCTGACATCACAAACCTTTTAGGATTTCAATATATGTATGACAACACATACTATTGGAGAAACCAAAGTCCCTTTGTGAACTCATATACTCATTGTAAGGTAAAGACAATTGATAACCATCATGTCATTGTGACATGCCCAACACATTGTGACATCACCAATCTTTCGTGACCTCATCACCAATGTAGCATCATCAACTAATTGTGACACCAAACAATATTTTGACATGATGTATTGAGTTGACAAGGGCATGATGATATCACTGTCCCATTGTGTATTCACAAGCCTAATATGACCTCATAACATTTTTAAAAGTTCATGTCCATTAAGACTTCAAGCCCCTTCTTTGAACTTGTATGCACCTTGTGAAATACTAGCAGTTGAAACTGGGCATGTGTTTGAGATATTACCAAATCATTATGACATCAAAGACCTGTTGTGACCTCATCACAACAGTGTATCATAAAGTTATCCTGACCCCTAAGTACCTTTGAAATCACATATGGTACTTGTGACATCACAGTCCCTTTGTTTATCCATATCCTCATTGTGAACACATAATTGAATTCATATATGCCATTGTAATATCACAAACCCTTTGTGACCCAATCACCAGTGTGACAACACATAGTCATTATGACATCATTACCTCCTTGCAACATCAATTTACAATGACCTCATAGCATTATGACATTAAATTTTCATTGCGATGTTATAGACACATTGTAAATGCCTATTCTCTTAGTTCATTCTATTTCAAATGTGGCATTTGGGTTGATATCAGAAAACCATTGTGATCTCATAAATATATGGCATCACAATTACTTTGTGACATCACAGTGCTATAGTGATTTCACGAACACACTGTGACATCACAAACTGCCCTCTTCTGTCGGGTCTTCATCCATCCCACGAAAGCTGGACAGGGTCCCAGGAAAGCTACGTGTGGCTGCTCGCCCATTCCTCAGCCTCCCTTAGCCCAGGAGACAATCAGATGCAGTGAGTCAAGTCAAGAAGGGACTCGTTTATTAACACAGAGCAAGACCTTTTTAAAGCAAAAGACTGCGTGGGAGGAGAGGAAATGGAACCAACCAATCACTGTAAAGGTAACACCTTATCATATACCTAAGCTTCCACAAGCGGTTTACACACTGAAGGTAAACAAATCAGGCTCTGCTCAATCAACTTCCTCTCAGGGCCATCTTTGCTGCCTGTGTGCCCCACAGATTCCCTCTTTCTGTGTTAATGGCAGATACAACTCCCAGTTAGTTATCCTTTTCCTTTCCTCTGTAAAGGTTATTTTAACAGGATTACATTGGAAAGAATAGCATTGGTTATGCAGGGGGTTTGAGGCAAGTCTGGGGGGCAAGATTTGCCAGAAAAGGATAGGGCCCTTGTGCATGATACAAGAGCCCATCCCAGTTACCTCACATCCCCAACTAGCATAGTAATAAATATAAGCCCCACCATAGTTAGAAATGTCTGAAACAGTTCGATTAATTCCGGGGCATATGGAACAGTCTTTATCTTGTCCTCTTCAGAACATGGGAGCAGCCTGGGTATTGGGAATTCCACACATGCGACACAGTGCATCCTCGTGGGCCCCCACTCTCAGGCCATTCTACTATAGTCCAGAAAAACAAGGAAAATTAAAAAAAAAAAAAACTCTGCAGACATAGCAAAGCAATCCTGAGCAACTGGATTCTTTCAATTAACCCAGTTCTTTGTTTGTGCCTTCAAAGGAGTACAGGAGTCAAGATGACCTTTCAGCTTTACTGTTGTCTCCCAACACCACGTCTTTGTTCAAAGGAGAGAACCCTCCTGTCTTAGGTTGGGTGGATCATCTTGTCTGTCTTACCCTTCATCCAGAACTTCTTCAAAGCGAAGCTGAAGGCCCTGTCTTAGGTTGGTCAGACTAGCACCCTCTCTTACCCATCTCTGGCTGTGGTTCCTCTTGGGGGATATTTATAACTGGCTGGCTAAACTCATAAGAGGTTTGTAGTGCACATATAATTCAAGAAAGGCATAGAAAAACCATCAGCAAAAGCATTCCAAGGCCAAGCAATATCATTAGCAGTACTTTAACAGTCAGTAATGGGATAGCAGTCTTTGCCATGTCAGAGTCCAGAGGTGGGGCTTGTAAAAGGAATATTAGAGCAAGTAGCATTAAAATAAATAGCTCCTACAGAAATATTAAATGGTCCATACGTAATGAAATAGGGAGGTGATCAAAATGAAGGTCAAGCCACCAGGTCGAAGGGACAGCTACTCTTGTGGAGCTATGTCTTCATTGCCAGCACTGATCACTGCCCAGGTCACCCACTGAGGTTGAGTATTGCCATCTGCAATACTTAGAGAACACAAGAGCTTCTCAAGGGCCGATTGTCCTTGGGAATGGTTAGTTATCCTTCTTGCTTTCCCTCCTTTAAACACAAGCCTCTGCCACCATAGCCATTTTTTTTTCCTTGTTGGTTAGTTTACACTTGGGCATCCTCCTGTATAGAGGAAATGGGTAAAACTTTAAGGTTCCTGGCAAGGTTCCAAATGGAGGTTGACATCTCTGTGGGAAAAATGCATCCAAATCCCCTGCCCATGGTAACTAGCAGGTCAGGTCCTCGCCATTGTTGTGTCAAGGGGGTCCTTCCACCTGAATTTCACTTGGGGCTTAGGGTTTAGTTGTCCCCAGTGCTTCTGAAAACTGGATTCAGTTGCCCCTTTTGTAAAACTTAAAATGTTAATGGTAAACAAAGCTATCTGTAACTGTATATGGGGGCTAACTCCTACTTTTTGTTTTAATAATTTCTCCTTAAGACATTGGTGATTTCTTTCTATAATTGATTGGCCTTGGGGATTATAGGAAAATACTGTAGTATGATTAATGTGCCATTTGTCAAAAAACTCTGACATTGCTTTACTAACAAAACAGCGTCCATTATCGGTTTTAACTTGTGCTAGTAGACCCAAGGTGGCAGAGCATTGAAGAAAATGTGCTTGTGAATGTTTAGTTCTTTCTCCTGTATGTGCTGTGGCCCAGCATGCTCTTGAGTAGGTATCTATACAGACAAAGATATATTTCAACATACCAAAGGCGAGGAAATGAATAATGTCTGTTTGCCAGGATTAAGGCCTCTGGGATTTACCGCTGGTGGTTGTAACGGGGGTACTTTTAAGAAGGGCTGGCATATTTTCCAGGTACGTACTATCTTTTTGAGGTCCTTTACGGGACTCTGAGGAAATCTATGTTGAAGACCTCTTCAGTTAATGTGGGTGAAATCATGCAAACAGGTAGCCTCTTGTAACGATAATACTTGTGGACCAGTAGCTAACTGGTCCGCCCAATTATTGCCAAGGGATAAAAACACAGGAAGTTTTGAATGCCCTCTCAAATGTTGAATATGAATAGGGGCTTCTCACCCTTCTAACACACCCTTAAGGGTAACCATAATAGGGGAAATAGGGTTTTCATCCAGCTTAATATGTGCCTGGGAAATATGAGGGAACAAGTTAATCATATATAGGATATCAGAATACAAATTAAAGGGTTTTTGAATGCCCTGAAGGGCCATAATTACAGCCAGCATTTCTTTATATTGTGCTGACCCTTGACAAGGTTGAAATATTTGTTGGCTCAGGGTCTTTTGTTGCTCTTCAAAGGCAGCATACACAGAGCCTGCTTTACCTCCATCAGAAAAAAATATGGAGGGCACCAGGAAGATTCGTAGGAGAAAATAGAGAAGGTAATTTGAGGGGAAGATGCCATAACGTGACAGTCCATTTGGATGGTCTATAATGGCAATCAATTTGGCCTAGGAACCCATCCTCGGAGAGAGCAGGATGAGCATTGGCTCGAGTGAGCCACTCAACGTCTACCATCTGAAAAGGAAAAACAATGGAGTGAGGGTTGAGGCCATAATGCCTTTGAGCTTGTGTCCTTCCCTTGACAATAACATCTGCAAGTTGGCTTGCCTGAGAGTACACCCTAGGTGTGACCCCCAGGGGAGTATGAAACCACTCTAATGGCTCCCCCCTTAAAGTTTAAACTGCAGAAATCAATGTAACACCTGCAAACAACCAAAGGAAAATGGGCTCAAAAATAGAATACCCCTTCAGGTAAACTTCATCCAGGGCTTTTTGGAACTGCAAAAATGTTGCCCAATGGCTATCTGAAATTGTAATAACTTTTTGGGCCATTCTGTCTTTTAGTAGAGCAAATAAGGCACAAGACTATCTTTAGGGAGAGGAACCCATGCCAACAGTCAACTGATTTCCCTCCAAAGGCTCTGAAGTTGGGTTAAGTTCAGAGAGGCTGGAATATCCAGCAAAGGCTTAAGGGAGCTGGCCTAAGTCAAGGTCAGGTGGGACACGAGCACCTTAAAAGGAGTTACCTTTTGAATTTTATTGAGGGTTATGGTAAAACCCATTTTTAATATGGCGACAACCTGGTCCAAAAGGCCCTCCAGGCATCACGGGCCTTGGTGCCCCAGAATTATTTCATCCATGTAGGCATAGGCAAAGGAGGTATCTGAACCCAGCAGAGCCCCTAAAAGTGGGGCCAAGTATTGTTGGCAAAAGGTCGGGCGATTGGCCATTCTCTGTGGCTGCACCATCCATTCAAAACTCCGATCAGGCTGGGAAAAATTAAGAGAAGGGATGGAGAAAGCAAACTTCTCCTAGTCATCTGGATGCAGGGGATAGAAAAAAACAATTTTTAATATCAATCACAACTAAGGTATATTCTGAAGGTAGAGTTGGAGTCCAGGGCATGCCTCTTAGGGGCGTTCCTACTAACTCCATCCTTTCATTTACCTTACTTAGATCTTGGAGTATACTCCAAGCCCCAGAAGGCCTTATGAATAACAAATACAGGTGTTTTCCAATGACTAATAGAAGGACATACGTGCCAAAGGTTTATCTGTTCCTTCACCAGAAAGTGGAGGGCTACAAGTTTAGGTTTGGTCAATGGCCACTTCTCCACCAAGATAGGGCTTCTGGGTTTCCACCTAATGGGAGGTACTCAAGAGCAGTGGCTTTTAGGATTGAGGGTGTACCTGAGCGGATCCCCTATATTCTTCTCTGTAATTATGAAAGTTAAAAATCCTTTTCCTTAACTCTCTCTAGATCCTGTTTAAGCCTTTGTGCTTCTTCTCCATCCAGGATATCATCATAGGATGCTCGATGGTGTGTAGTGACCATGGCATCCATTTATCTTAGCATGTCTTGCCCTAGTAAATTTGCAGTGAGGTTTTTGCCACTAAGGAACATATCTTTCCCCGTTCTCCATCTGGTCTAGTCCATTTCATATGGGCAACCATCTCTTTGGACTGGGAGTTGCCCTCTACCCCCAATATTGGGGGCCCGGGAGCAAGCTTCCAGTCCAAGGGCACTTCCTCCTCTCTGAGTATGGTTTGATCTGCCCCCGTGTCAATTAGGCAGTGAAATTGCTTCCCACCTATGAAAATAGTAATTTTAAGGTGGAGTCCTTCCTCTAGGGGCACAGTCCTATGGGCCTGGGTCATCCTGCCATGAGGCTGCCTGGGATTCACAGCAGAGTGGGTTCCTCCTTGAGTTAATGGGGCTGGAAGACACCACTCCCCTAGTTTAAAGGCTTGCTATTTACATCAAATTTGGATGGACAATCTTTTTTTCCAATGGTACCCCTTCCTGCAACTGGGGGCAGGGTGTAGGGGGAGGTTAGGACCTCCCGGGCCGTTTGGCGGGGGGGGGGGGGGTTGTTGTGAATAGTCCCTCTTAAAGTGCCCCTCCTGCCCGCATTTAAAACAAGTCCCTCTCCCCAATGGTTTTCGGGTTCTTCAGCCTTGGGCTGCCAGCACCTGGGTAATAGCCTCAGTCATTGCAGATGTCTGAACCTGTAAAGCTAAAGGTTATGATTGTGACTGGTGCTGTTGCATTACCACATCCTGTGAGGCCACCACACATCTGCTCATGGAACTCTCTCTAAATCCTATGCAGGCCATGCAGTGGTCTGCATTCACCCCTTCCCAAGCCAGTAACTTTACAAACTGATCTTGGAGGTTCCCTTCCAACAGCTTGTGGTTAATACTCTGTTGGACTCAGTCTACAAATTCAGCTAGAGGCTCACCAGGTTTTTGTCTCACTCCTGCTATGGGGGATTCAGTGGGCCCATCATCCAGTTTGTAGCCTACAGCAAGTCCTGCCTGTCTCACCTGGTCATTGTATGGGCCAGGTATTGTGGCCTGTTGGACGCCAGTGGAGTACCTTTCCCCTAACCCTGTTAACATGGCATAAGTAATAGGTATCACGGGTTGAGCCTGCCAGTTATTCTCTCTCCGCACTCTGCATTCCTCCTTAAAGAAGGCACACCATTTAATAAACTGAGAACTGGTGAGGAGGGCTTTGGCCACATCCCACCAGACACACAATTAGGTGATAAGCAACGTCATGTAATAGGGTCTGGGCCCAAGGAGAGTTCGGGCCATCCTCCACCACCTCCTTGTGGAGCTCTTTCAGATCCTTAGCTTCCCATGGATACCATTCCAAGGGCATATTACCTCCTGGTGCCAGATTGACCGGATAAGCTTGGGGAAGTGAATCCTGTGGCCTAAGGTCCGGACTCCTATGTGGCACTTCCCGTAAATATCAAGACTCCAAGTAGGTTACTTCCCCAGCCCTCGGCCCCTTTATGGAAGGTTGGTAGGGGTCCGGGTCTTGCAGGTCCCGTAACGAGCCTTACCTCCCCACCCCAATCAGGGGAATAGTGTGGGGACCGAGGACCGTCAAGGGCACCCAAATCATAGGGGGTAACTTTCACCTTCCTTTTTGACTTCCACTGTGCAAGTTTTGGTGTTTTCTCGGTGAAATTTAACCCATTCCATTTCCTTCTCACTTCCCAAGTCCTCCTTTACTCCCTCTAGGTCTGATGTTGCCCCTTCCTCCTTCCTCTGTGAAATAGCATTACCCATACTAAGGGTTTCACTTAGCCTGAGAGAGTGCTTAGCCTCAGTTGGTATCTTTTCCTTTCGATCCCCATGTGGGGAGCCTGATGTCAGGTCTTCGTTTGACCGAAAAAAGATGGACAGGGTCCAAGGAAAGGTAATTGTGGCTGCTCACCCATTCCCCAGCCTCCTTTAGCCTAAGAGACAATCAGAAGCAGCAGGATTCAAGTCAAGCAGGGACTCATTTATTAACATAGAGCAAGCCCTTTTTAAAGCAAAAGACTGCGTGGGAGGGGAGGAAATGGAACCAACCAATCACTGTAAAGGTTACACCTTATCATGCACCTAAGCTTCCACAAGCTGTGTACACACTGAACTTAAACAAATCAGGCTTTGCCCACTCAACTTCCTCTCAGGGCCATCTTTGATGCCTGTGTGACGGCACTGTCCTCATAAGTCTTGTGATGTGCTCCAATTGTGATGTCTTAGGCCCTTTATGAGCTCATAAACTTTTTTCAACCTTATAATTTTTCAGTTAGGATATGTGATATCAGAAATCCACTGTGACATCATGACTTTTGTGACATCATACTGACAGACATCATGACCATTGTGTCACACTGTGACATAATCCTCCTAGGACTTCAACACATTTGCAACAACACATGCCTTTGTAGATACCAGTCCATTCGTGAACTCATATTCTCTGTGATTTCATGACAAATGCGATCCATTTGGATATCACCAACCAATTGTGACATCATAGACCTACTGTGACCCCTTACCTCTATGGCATCACCAACTAATTGTGACATCAAAACTTTTGTGATGTCCCAATGTGACACGATGATCATGACATCTGTCAGTGTGATGTCACAATGGACATGATGTCAGTGGATTTCTGGTATCTCATGTCATACCTGAAATATGAGGTTGGAAAATTATGAGGGCAAAAAGGTCTAAGATATCACAATGTTAGCATGTCACAAAAGTTATGAGGACAGATGTTTGTGATATTACATTGTGATAGTAGTATCACAATGGAACTGTGATATCACAATGTGATTATGATGACAAAATTGTTATGTAGGCACAAAAATGTGTTTCTGGTATCAACTCTCATGCCACATTTGAAATACAATGAAATCACAGAATAGGCATTCACAATGTCTATGATGTCACAATGAGAATTCTTGTCATAATGAAATTATGTCATTGAGTTTGGTGATATCACAATGAGCTGATGCTCTCATAATGAAAATGTGATGTCACACTGTTGAGGATGTCACAAACACTTTTTGATGTTATAATGGCATGTCTGATCTCAATTGTCAGTTAACAACAAGGATATGAGTACACAAAGTTACTGTGCTTTTGAAAAGGGCATGGATTTTTCAAAGGAGCTAAGAAGTCATAATAGATTTGAGATGTCACAATGGAATCATGATGTCACAATAACAATATTGTCACAATGGGTTTGTGATGTCATGCTGATGATGTCAAAATGGGTTTGTGATATCACAACGAGTTTGTAATATTAAAATCAAATTTCCAATTTCAATAGCTACTAGTTCACAAGGAAGATACTGTAATAATCAGCAGGACCCCAATAATCTATAGGGTCTGATAATCAGTCAGGCACCATCTCCTAGCCAGTTGGAGAGGACAAAGTATGCCACCAAAGAAGGTGGGGCATTCTGTGGGAGGGGCTGTTGCATTAATCACTACATGTTGAGCTGTTAAGAAGTGATTGGGCTGTGGGCAGTTTGGGATGTGACAGTTGAAAACTGTTAGGCAGTTGGTGTAGAGAAGGGGTACAGAATTTATATAGGTTACTTGTTCAGAACAATAAAAAGAAAGAGAAAAAGGGAAAAGTCCTGGAAGGAAGGAAGTGGTGTGATAGCAGAAGGGGAAAGACCTGGGAGGAGAGGAAGTTGAGGGGGGGCAGGAGGTGAAGGATGGCAACTGACGACCCAGGCAAAGCAGTTCATACCTGTGGAGAGTGGAGAGGCCTGAAGAGAAGAAGGAACTGGTAGAAGGGAAAAATGGAAAGACATCGAAGGATATATAGTTCTGTAGCCAAGGAGAGGCAAAAGGAAGGGGGAAAAAGGCTTGCCCTTTGATGTTTGGAACTTTGGATATCATAATTTTGGGGGTTGGTGGTTTGGAGAACATTTATTATATTAGATGTGTCTCGATGGATTCTCTTGAACTACAGAGTTCCTAATTTTCAGAAACCCCATCGAGATAATCCATTTGGATAGCATCAAGCCTTGGCCCCAGAGAAAAATCCCCATAGGTGAAAGTGTCAACCCTCAGGGTTAAGAGTCTACCTCGAGTGTTTGTCTCCAGAGGACCAACATTAACAAAAGTCATTTAGGTCCCTCTAAGGGTATGTCTGGGAAAGCTTGCCAGCCTGTTTTGGGGACCCCTTCTGGAGGTCATTTGTGGCTTCTGGGAACTCCTTGAGAGGTCATGTAGGGCTTCCATGGGAAGCCATCTGAAATCTACCCTGGAGGTCATCTGGGGCCTTCTCCAGGTGCCATCTTGGACTTTCTCCAGAGGTCATCTGGAGCTTCCTCAGGAGGCAACGTGAGACCTCTTCAAAAGTAGTCTTTGAGGCTTCCTTAAGAGGCAATCTAGGACCACCTCCTGAGGTCATCTGAAACTTCTTTGGGAGGTCAGCTTGGGTTACCTTGATGAGAAATGCATGAATGTCTTCAGACATCATCTGGGACTTCCTTGAGAAGCCATAAAGGACCTTCTCTGGAGGTCATCTGTGACTTTCTCAAGAGGGTTATCTGGACCCTACTCTGGGGTTCATATATCGCCTCTTTGAGTGGCCATCTGGGAGCTATTCGAGAGGTAATCTCAGCCTCATTGAGAGGACATCTGGGATCTCCTTTGGCGATCATCTGACACTTCCTTGGGGAGCTATTTGGAACCTCCATGAGAGATTATCTAGGGCCTCCTAAGGAGGACATATGTGACATTTTCCAGGGGTCATCTGCGGCCTCCTCAAGAGGCAATCTGGGACATTCTGTCATCTAAGTCCTCCTGCAGAGGTCAACATTGAGAGGTATGGGACATGTAAGTTAAGTGCCTGTGGCTATTGGTCTGTTTGTGTATGCTAATAGTTCTATCTGTGTCTTGTATGCACCTATGTTTACTCCTTTTCTCAGGATGGAAGAACAAGGCCTAAAATTCTTATAGCCAAAAAATATTCTCCCCAAGGGTTATAGAGTCCCTTAGAGGAAAATGCATTGTTGTATTCTCTTTCCTATTCTTTGCCATCAGCGCCTGTAATGTTAAGTCCTCCCATACCAAAAGTGGTTACTTTTACCAGCCTGAGGTGGTAGGTAATATGTTACCATTATTATACTTAAGACAGGAACATGAAGGAGATGGGGGCAGGCTCCCTTTTTAATATATGTTCCCTTTACAACTAGTGATCTGTATAACTGGAAACAGCAAACTCCATCCTTTTCAGGAAAAAAAAAAAAAAACAGAGGCTCATTTTTTTCATTAGAGACAGTAATTTTCACACACAGGCACATCCGGAATGACTGTCAGCAAATTTTACAGGTGCTTTTTACCTGGTAGAAAAGGGAGTCAATCCTTCTCGGTGACTTGAAAGTAGTCCATACACCAGAGAGTAGCCCCACTATTAACCAGACCATTTGGAACAAGTCTTTTCACAGACTTACCCAAGCTGAGACTAACTGTGATCGAGGTATGGAAGTGCTTACCTATTATTGCTAGGTTTGATTAGCAGGGATACCTCATTGGCTAGAAAGCCAAGTCATCAATCTAAGGTGAGTGAGATGGTAAAGTACCCCAGTGAGTACCATAATGCTTTTCTGGAACTTCTCCCAGAAGCCTATAGGACATATAGGCCTATAGATCTTGAAGCCCTGGAGAGTCAAAGAGCCCTAAATATGGCATTTGTTACCCAGTCAGTCCCAGATATTAGAAAAAACTTCAAAAGTTAGAAGGATTTGAGGGAAAGGTGTATTCTAAGTTGGAAGTGGATGCCCAGTAGGTGTTTTATAACAGAGATACCCTGGATAAAAAAGACTCTAAGAAAGGGGGTTGAGTTTTGGTAAGAGCACCAGATTAGGGATCAAGAAACCCTTGGCAAAGACAGTAGAATTCATTTGCAAATGGCAGTAGGGAACCTCTAGGACTAGATCAGTGTGCTTATTGAAAGCAATATGGACACTGGGAAAGGGAATATCCAAGGAGGAGAAAGATAGAAAATGACAGGTATGTAATCACATTAAACACCTGGAAAATGTGTTCATATCTCTGGAGTAACATGCAAAGGAACTTGGGGCTCTGAATTCCAACTGTGTTCAATTTAAAAAGCAGCCGTCTGAACTTAAGAAGTAATGTGGCAAAGAAAAATTCATACACTTCTATCTCAAAACACAGGCTTATAAAAGACTGAATCTCCATTATGTGCCAGTCAAAAGCAACCAAGAGGTTAAAAGCACATAGAAGAGCACATTGGAAAAATCAGAATTATTTGACGTGAAGAAAATATTTGAAGATATAAACTTGTGAGTGTCAAAAATGAGAAGAAAATCCTCAAAAGGAACCTAGAAAACACTCAGAATCAAATGAAATTCAAGTTCATTAGCCTGGATGAGTATGAGGCAAATTAGGTGATCACAAGCCAACAGAAGCACAAGACAGCAATACTGCCATCCTTGCTAACCACAAGAGAGGCCAAGAAGAGATCCTGATGCTGCATTAAGAAATCGTGGACCTGAAAAAGGAGCTGGACCCGATATAAGAATGTATTAGGCTGAAATACATGTCGATTATAAGCTTTGAAAATTGTCACCAGAAATTCAAAGCAACAGAGCAAAAAGGAAATAGTAATTAGCAGAGAAGACAGGGAAGTGCTGTCATAGATGAGGCCAAGTAAACTGAACAGGAAAATATCAGGCTCAACAAAGAGATTGTTACTCTTCAGAAAGAGTTAAAGGGCCACATGCTTTGATAGAGAATGCTAGGGAAAGGGAAAGAGCATTAGGAAGAAAAACAGAAGGGCTAAACAAACAGTTGAAAGATCTGTCACAAAAATACACTGAAGTTGAAAACTAGAAAGAGAAACTATTAGAGTAAAAGTCCCAAAAGACTGCTGAGATCTTCACCATAAATGTAATGCAGAAGCTTCGTGACCCAATGGAACTGGTGGAGGTGGGAAAAAATACCTCACAATAGCACTTTTGTGAACTTCAGGGAGGAGCTGAAAATCAAGCAAAGGTGTTGTGAGAAGGAGCAGCAGTTGTCCAGTCAAAAGAACTCTACTGTGACCCTGCCAAAACAGTTACAGATTAAGGAGCACATTGAGAAGGAGAGTGGGATTTTGAAAGCAAGTTTGAGAGAAAAGGAGGAGAATAAAATGTAAGAAGTCTCCAAGATTCAGAGTACTGAACAGATGTTAAAGAAACTAGAGACCCTAAGATATAGGGAAACATCTGAGCTGATCAGGTAGCTTGGGAGATCATTCTAAAACCAATAGGATTTCTAGAACTACTAGTCATTAAAATTAAAGGAAGAATCAAAAACAGTTGTAATAAGTGGGCAAATGTTGACACTGAACTTGTGAAAAAAGCATACAGGCTCAAGCTTTCTGTCAGTTTACGTGTAGATATTTGCACCCTGGTAAATTTCCCGAGGCCACTACCTAAACTGTTCTGAAAACCAGTGGGGCATTAGCCTGACAATACTTTGTAAGGTTTGGAGGTAATTTCCAACAGGTAAATGCTGAACAGCTGGAACTTATGGAAAGAATTCATATGTGAGGAGACTCAGATGGTGAATTTGGGAAAGTGCACTTCACAGAGGTAAAGCTGGAAAGTATGGGTATTGGTATCTATTAGTAATAGTGGACACTTTTTCAGGCTTAGCTGAGGCATGTAATAATTCCTTGATTTGGCTTACCCTTAGCTGTGGGGTCCAAAGATGGCCTGCATTCATGGCCCAAGTTCTCAATTATTAACTAACACTCTAGGAATAAATTAGAAGTTACAATCCATTTATAGAACTCAGAGTTCAAGGCATTAGAAAGAATGAACATGCAGTCAAAGAACCTAACTACATTAAATACAGAGACTGTCCATGGCTAGGTGAGCCTCCTCCACTTTGCTCTACTTTGAGCAAGATGTAGCCCTTATGTTCAAGGATTTAGTCCCTTTGAAATACTTTGGCGTAGACCACCCCCTTCGCTTCCTAAATTTGGGAAGGCTATATTAACAGAAATGTCTAACTACAATCTGTAGGCTTTACAACATATTCTTTTATGGACCTATCCTTTGGTAACCCAGCAGCCACCTAAGAAAAACTCCACCTGAAGGGGAGGGGCCAAGATGGTGGTGGAACAGCAGGAAAACCCCACAGCTCTCCTCAACAAAATACAGAGTTTGGATTTCAATGCTCCGTTTCCGCAAGTGACTCACAAAAAAAGGCAATTACTCAGAGAGATACAGAAAGTGAAAAAAGAAAATGGAAAAACCTACACAGACAGTAAAGTGGGAAGACCCTTCCCCCACCCCTTGTTGGTGATGGAGCTCCCCACTGAGCAGCTTAAGTGGTGGAGCTTTGTGCCAGGTTGCTTAAGTAGCCTGGCTCTGGACACTCCGAGTACCACACACCCACAAGCATTCCAAGACTCACAGAAGACTCCCAAGGTCCAGTGCCTACCCAGAAAATACAAACCGAAATCTCAGAAGACAGAGCCAACATGAAGATTCCCCTCACCCTCCCTGGCATGGCACCTCTGCCTGGCTGGTGCAAGCAGCCCAACCCAGTCAGGAGCAGCAGCAGCTGTCAGCAGTGGTGAACGACCCTAGACCCACAGTGTGGCACCTCAGTCCTGCTGGTGTAAACAGCCTAGCCTAACCTGGATCAGCAGCAGCAGCTGGCAGTAGTGGCAAACCACCCAGACTCTGGGCACAATGCCCCTTGGTACTAGCCCACAGGAACAGCCCAGACCAGCCCGGGGCGGCAGTGATAACTGTGGCAGAGACAGTGGCAGTGAACAACTCCAGAACAATTGCTTTTTGTGCCTCTCCATACTGGCCCGCATAAGCAGCCTAGCCCAGCCTGAGGCAGCAGCACTGGTTAACACTGACTCATGGTGGTGTGGAGCGCCTCTCCATATCGGCTT
Organism: Dipodomys spectabilis; assembly: GCF_019054845.1. NCBI lineage: Eukaryota > Metazoa > Chordata > Mammalia > Rodentia > Heteromyidae > Dipodomys > Dipodomys spectabilis. The sequence goes on from NW_024870924.1 coordinate 400,128, forward strand.
GCATAAGCATCCCAGCCCAACCCATGGTGGCAAAGGTGGTGAACAACCCCAGACATGACGCAGGGTGTGGTGCTGAAAAACCCCAAAAAAGCGTCATGAAATTTCCTGCCTCGTCTGGCTTTGAACCTGAATACACAGATCTGAGCCTCCTGAGTAGCTACAATTACAGGAATTCACACCAGCAGGGTCTAACTCTTGCCAACCCCTTCACTTTTTCTATAATAGATCATTTCTTAGTTCATACAAGGAATTTAAGCAAATACAAGAGGATCAACATAATACCCTGTATTCTATCTGACCACAGTGGAATCAAACTAGTTCTCAATAACAAGACATAAAGTAGAAAAAACTTAAACACATTAAAATTAAACTGCACTGAGTTGAACAACACATGGGTCACAGAAGAAGTTAAAGAAGAAATTAAAAAGTTCCTATAATTCAGTCAAAATGAAGAAACATTACAAAGAAACCTATGGGACCCAGCGAAAGCAGTCCTGAGGGGCAAATGTATTGCTCTCAGTGGACATATCAAGAAAACAGAGACCAAATAAACAATCTTATGATACAATAAAACTGCTACAGAAACAAGAAAAAAATGAACCTAAAGTTGCTAGACAGAGATAACCAAAATAAGAGCTGAAATTAATGAGATAGAGACTGAGAACATTATAAATAAAATTAATTAAACAAAAACCTGTTTTTAAGAAAGAATCAATAAAACTGACAGACCACTGGCAAGAGTAACTAACAAAATAAGTGAGGAGACCCAAATCAATATTATCAGAGATACCACAGGAAAAATTACAGCAAACATCCAAGACATCCAAACAATCATAAGGACTCTATAACAATCATAAGTGACTCTACTCACAAAGGAAGGAAAAACTAGCAGAGATGGATGAATGTCTACAGAAATACAAATTGCTGTCCCTCCTGCCCTTTTTGGTCCTGCTTCTCCACCATGTATGGTGGGGGCAGCAGTTCGGTAAATAAACTTCTTTTCCTGCCTTAATAGTGTGTAGTATTCTCTTAATAGGCTATCAAATGAAACCTACCTATTTAATATTCCTTACATATGATGCTGTGACTCAGATGGGGTTTTTGAGTTGGAAATGTTAGAATTTCCTAACCACCCCTTTTCTGTGAACTAAACTGCCTTGAGACACCACACGAGATATTTCACCAATACCATTGCTAGCCTTCATATCCACATCCACACCACTTCTTTTCTTTGGCAAGTGAAACTACTCTGTAATGCTCTCTGTTGCTCAATCTCTGTTCAGATGTGGCACCATGCCAGATAGCTCCTATGGTCTTTAGCAGAAAGGCTGGTCACCTCTGAACCTGAGGATACTTGGTTATGGTGTCTTGGCTATTTCTCTCTAGAGTGCTCTAGAGGAAGTAGGGACAACGCTTCTGCTTGGTCAGCTCTCCTTCACTCAACAGACTGACTCTCCTCCACATTTAATGGGGTGCTACAAGTCATGCCCGAGCCATGTCACCCCTCTGAAATGCCTCCTGTGCTCCCTGGATAGCCAGAGCACCTAATTTTTTATGCTTTTCTCAGATTTAGACAAGTTTTGCCTCTGCAATTGTAAATGGTCAGAAGTCTGTTCACTTTCAGGATCTCTTTGCTCTCTGCTAATCATGTCCAACTTTCTATATCCCTCCTTTTCTTTTCTACAACTATTTGTATTGTGCCATGAAGCATGCAACATGGGCTGGGTCCAGGGGACCCATTCCACTTTCCCTCTAAAAGGCTAGCCAAACTAGGCTTGATTTTTTGTTCAGGCTTTCTTTGCACTTTTTTAGAAATTTGCCATCTTGAGTTCACCATCTTGGCCAAATGGTGGGATAAGGATTTGGCCCCTTCCAATCCTTACACTTCCAAAAACCTTACTTGTCCTCCATCCATCTATGCAAATGTGCCTTGCTAACAAGTTGCTCTTTTCACAGAGTCTGGTAACTGAGGCCCAACAATCTGATGTGCTTTGTTATCAAAGATGTATAAACATAGTTCTCTAAAATTTTAGGATTTGAGTTTTGCCTGTTTTGTTTTGTGTTGTTTAGTTTCGTACTGAATACATGATGCTAAAATATTGGGCATATCTGTGCTAAGATTCTCCCATCTAGCAAGTTTTGTCATTGCAGAATATTTGGTCAATTCTTGATAAGGACCAGGTAAGGTTTACTTATTCTATTTGATCTTCTTGCTGCTTTAATTGGAAATAACAAAGGGTTTTCATGACAAAAGTTGCAATTCAAATCCAGCCCGGGCTGAAAAGTCCCTAACACTCCATCTCCCAACTAACCTGCAAAGAGCCAAGGTGGAAGCTTGGCTCAAGCCTCTTAACTCTAACCAGCGAACACTGCAAGTAGTATTATAACTCAAAGTAGTAGAGTGCTAGCCTTGAGCAGAAGTGCTCAGGGTCAGTGCCTAGGCCTTGAGTTCAAACCTCCTTGAATACCAACTGGGACAAACCATCCCAGCAACAACACTTAGACTAAGCCAGTCTGCAGAACAAAGGAACATGGAAAGGAGTAAGAGGAAATGATACAAATCAGCCACTTTGTGCCTGTCCTTTCAAAATTAACCAGAGCCGGGAGGCCAATAGAAGTAAGAAGACTGCCCATCTAATGTCCATACCAATCTAACTTACAACTGGACAGGAATTTATATTCTTGCCTTTGTCAATTGCCTTCTTCTCTACCCAGTCGCCAGATGTCAGAAGTAAATAGGGATATTTCCACCAACATTTTCAGCCCAAAGTCCTTCCTCTTGCCATTTATTTGCTCTCAAGTATATTTTTTCAGTCCCCTCAATGCCTCATGAGACTTCTCCATACTTCGTCCAAGAGACTTGCCTCCTCCAGACTTCATCTAAGGACTCATTGTCCAAGTGACAGTTGTTGCCTGCTGCCTTCTCTCAGATGGGATCTCATTTCAGCCTTTTACCCCTACTGTCCAGACCCCTTGCAAACAGGAAATAGACAGAGAGAATCTTCACCCTTTTTCATAATTATCAAAAGGCTGGAATGTAAGGTCTGAACAGTAATACCTCCCTCCTTCTTGGCTAAGTTACTGCCCAATATCTGTTACATAGGTAACTAGCAGACCTGGAAGCAGCCACCTTCCCCTCCTTCTAGGGCACATCCTGAGCCATCTCTGGTCACAAACCTCCCATCTGACCATAGGAGGGTCCCAGACCCTGAGGTCACATTGAGATCCAGTGTGGCCACACCTTTCCCTCACCGGGCCACACTTCTTCCTTTCCCTAGCCTAGATAAGTCCTGGCCCAGAGGTGGGTCTCCCCCTTCCTTTTAAGCTATGCTTCTCCACCATACATGGTGTGGGCAGCAGTTCAGTAAATAAACTGAAAAAATACAAATTTCCCAAACATAACCAAGAAGAAAGAAATCAATTAAACATGTCAATTACCTACAATGAGATAGTAGATGTAATCAGAAATCTTCCAACAAGAAAAGCCCAGGACCTGATGGATTCACTACAGAATTCTGTAATGCCTTTAATGGGAACTAAAACCCACACTCCTCAAGCTCTTCAGAGAAATAGAAACAGAGGGAGTAATCCCAAACTCATTCTATGAAGCCAATATCACTTTCATCCCCAAAACAGGCAAAGACCCAACAGAAAAACTACACACCAATCTGTTTTAATAAGACAGATACAAAGCTCCTCCATAAAATTGCAGCCAACAGAATCCAGAAACATATCAAAAAAATCATACCTTATGACCAAGTGGGCTTTATCCTAGAGATGCAGGGATGGTTTAACATATGTAAGTCAATAAATCTAATCCATCACATCAACAGATCCAAGATCAAGAACCGTAAGATTATCTCCATTGATGCAGAAAAGGCTTTTGATAAAATTCTGCACTCATTTATATTAAAAGCTATGGAAAAAATAAGAATAGAAGGAACATTACATAAGATAATAAAAGTCTTACATGGCACATCAAAGGCCAATATTATACTTAATGGGGAAAAACTACAAACAATTCCCTTAAAAACACGAACAAGACAAGGATGCCAATTCTATCCACGCTTCTTCACTATAGTTCGGGAATTCTTAGCCAGAGCAATAATGCAAGAGAAAGACATTACAGGGATCCACATAGGACAGGAAGAAGATAAACTCTCTCTTTTTACAGATGGCATTATTTTATAAATTACCAATCCCTAAAGCTCCATCCCCAAACTCTTAGAGCTTATAAATCAATTTGCCACAGTATCAGGATACAAAATTAACCCACAAAATCAGTCACCTTTCTGTATAGTAACAATGTACAAATACAAAGGGAAATCAAGGAACCAACCCCATTCACAATACCCTCAAAAAAAAAAAACGTATCTAGGAATTAACCTAACCAAAGTTATTGAGGGTCTGTTTCATGAAAACTATAAAAGCCTACAAAAAGGAATCATAGAGATTACCAGGAAATGGGAAGAAATGAGAAAAAATATTTACCAGTAATATAACAGACAAGCGTCTAATATCCATTATATTATAATATCCATTATAATATATATGCTGAAGTCAAGAAACTAACCCTTCACAAAGCTAACAAACCAATCTTGAAATGGTCAACGAAGCTAAAAAGAGACTTCTCAGAAGAAGAGATAAAAACGGCAAAGAAACACATGAGGAAATGTTCATCATCCTTGGCTGTAAGGGAAATGCAAATAAAAACAACTCTGAGATACCACCTTACCCCAGTCAATGTGGCCCACATCCTAAATTCAGCCAATGACAAATTCTGGAAGGGATACAAAGAAAGAAACTTTACTGCATTGCTAGTGAGAATGTATACTAATACAACCACTTGGGAAAGCTGTCTGGAGGTACCTTCGAAAGCTAAATATTGACCTGTCCTATAAACTGTCCATACCACTCCTAGATATCTACTCTGAACAACAGGAACCAGTATATATAGACATAAACACCTCTATGATTATTACAGCACTATTCACAATAGCTAAGATTTGGAAACAACCCAGATAAGCCACAACTGATAAGTGGATCCAAAAAATATAGAACCTATATACAATGGAATACATGTAGACATTAGAAAGGACAAAATGATGGTATTTGCAGGGAAATGGATGGAGCTAGACCAAATTATTTGAGTGAGTTAAGCCAAGAACAATGAGACAAACAGCATAGGGTCTACCTGATACGTGGATGCTAAAGCTAAAATGCAAGAAGGTACGACAAAGTAAACAGAACTAAAGAATCAAAGGACAGCCAGTCATTTTGTTGTATCACCATTAATGACTCCATGTTCTTCACTATGTAGACGGTAGAAATATGCACACAACGGAGGGAAGCCAGGAGGAGGAACACAATAATTGGGAAATGGAAGAACATACAACAAAGGGGCCCATCAGCTGGAAATAGAAGAAAAATAACTAAGCAACCCAAATACAGTGATGGGAAGAGATGAATGAGAGGGAAAGTGGGCAAGAGGGAATAGCCTTATTAAGCAAAAGCAAAAATATGTAAATATCACCTGAGGTGGGAAAAATAATTTGGATTGTAAAAGCTCATGAATTAACAAACTTTGGACCATGGTAACAATAATTTGCCTTGTCAAGGTTAAAATGTGTTTGTGACTTTAACTAAGTATCACAATTACACAATACTGTGAAATATGTGAAATATATGTAATCACCTATCTCAATTTTTACAAAAAAGTGTGAGAAGGGAAGGGTTAGAGGGATGGGTGACAATGTTGTCAGATACCTTGTATTTGTGTACTCTTTTGTAGAATGGGAACATCTTTGTACAACTATTTAAAGATAATAATCATAATAAGTGTTTAAAAAATAAACATTAGGATGAAAATAAAATTTCAAATATAAAATAAGAAATTAAATCCAGTTGGAAGGAAAATTTCTTTGGGGAGAATAGTTTAGTTTATCTATACCAAGTCTCACTTCAGAAATAAATTCAAAAACTAGATCCCAGGTAAGTGAAATAAACTAAGAAATGGAGTTGAAAAAAGAAAATAAGGAACTCCACCCAGTCTTTCTTGCCTGGACAGCTGGTGTGGGTAAAAATGCATCATGCTCCTGAATTGGAACCGAAGTGGCAAGGACCTTACTTGGTGGTGATAACATCACTGTCGCCTATGAAATTAGCACGAAAACAGCATTGGATCCATCAGTCTCAAGTGGAATAGGCAGTGGACCAATATACAGAGAAGGCTGCAAGATGGACTGTTAAGGATAAGACTTACTAAGTGTTAATTATTGCTGACTAGTGTGTTTCTATAATTTACTTGTTTTCTATTAAATTCGCATTTTAAGCCTATTCATGGGTGGAGAGAAGGGAATTTTTAGAATTTGGTAAGAAGGAATCAAGTATTTCATTGGACATGAAAAACACTGGGGGATGTATAAAGCAGCATGATCTCAATAATGAGCAAGGCCCACTAATCAATGTTGCCCCATGACCTGGCCCACTGCAGTGCATGGGGCATGCCACCCAAGTGAGCAGGGCATGCTGCTGGAGGGGGTAGAATGTCATCCTCACATGATGATTTGTGAAGAATTGATTGGGGACCAGGCAGTTTGTGAAGTGATGGTTGAACACTGTTAGGTAGGAGACCCACTGGAGTGATGGAGGGGTTCAACCTATATATAGGCTGCATGGTCAGAGCAATGGAATTGGAGAAAATCAAGGGAAGACCTGCAAGGAAGGAAGTGGTGAGACAGCAGGAGAGGAAAAACCTGGGAGAAGAGGAATTTGGGGGAGATCAGGAGGGGAAGAAAGACAATTGGCCACCAGGCCAGAGAAGTGTACTGGAGAGGCCTAAAGAGAAGAAGGAAGTGATGGAACGGAAAAAAGGGAAATGAAGGAAAGGTCTATAAAGAAGGAAGGAATAAGGGAAAAGGAAAAAGCCTTATCTATTGAAGGTCGGAGCGTGGAGATGATAATTTGGGGGGGTTGGTGTTTTGCAAACCAATTAACTATGCCTATTGGAGGTCTGAGGTTTGGTGGTTGGGGCTGGGCTTTCACTGAGTGTACAGCACAGGACAAGGTAAATGCAGGCCCATTTCTAGTGTAAATAAAATTATCTTCAATGTGCCTCATTGGATTGCCTTGTGTTTTATGCATCATAAGTGTACAAGTTCACAAGTTAATAGTCTCAAAGGCCACGATTTTTGTAAAATGTTATGAGGTCAAAATAGGTTTGAAAAACCCAATGGAACAATGATATCACAATGGCAATATGATGTCACAATATTGAGTGATAATAATATTTTGATGTTATACTTAGTAGGTGATGCCATAATGGTGATGAGGTCACAATATGCTTATGATGTTACAATAAGTCACAATAGGTTTTTTTTTTTTTAATTGTGAAAATACTGTACAGAGGGGTTACAATTACATGGGCAAGATAATGTGTACATACTTATCAAGCATTATAGCCTCCTCCTTTGTTTCCCCTTCCCATCCCTTCACATACTTACCTGGCAGGGGAAATACCATGATCACACAATAGATTTATGATGTCAGTCATGATCTCCGTTCCACCCAGGAGAAAGCCATCCCGCGCTGGCAGAAAAACTCCTGCGACAGAGAAGTGACTTTCTTCACCAGGTAAACACAGCCAGACATTGCCCCTCCCTACAAAAGCCTAGACAAACAATTGAAATTCAGTAAATATAAACCCCGAGAAAAGCTCCAAGCTGGGCTCTGTGAGTGTCTCAAAAGTTAGTCCCTCAGGGAAAAGCTACAGTTTGCTGAAAGACCTCAAACCTACACAAAACATAGCTTCATCACAGCATCTCCAAACTAGAGGAAACAGCCATCTCTCTCTTTTCTGATACTCCAAGCACTCTCCCACTGATCTAGCCTGGGAGGAGGATCAAAAAACATGCCTAACACAGAGCAGTTAGCTGGCCCAAACAGACTTAAGAAACCAATCAAGCCATAGGAAAACCAAACAACAAAAGCAGAACCGAGAGTCCACCAAGAGACTTGTTATGGACACAGGGAGCTACAGGGTCTTCCCATTCACCTCCCCCAAAAAAACAAAAAATTAAGGAACTCTATTTTGAAACTTTTCTTGAATTTTTATTTTTTAAAAGTGTTTTCTGTTCGAATGGCTATAATGAAGAACTGTAATAACAACAGAAGCTGGACAGGATGTCGGTGGGACTATAATCTTGTTCAACCATGCTGGAAAATAGTATGGAGGATCCTCAAAAGACTCAATATAAGTCTCCCCTATGACACAGCAATCCCACTTTTGGGCATTTACCAAATGATCACAAACAAGCCCATACTAAAGCTCTCAGCACCACTATGTTTATTGCAGTATTATTTACCATACCTAAGATGTGGAACCAACCAAGATGCCCCTCAGTAAATGAGTGCATCGATAAAATGCGGCAACAATCCTTGATACAAAATGTACTCACTATCTTGCCCAGTAACTCCTCTGTACGGCATTCTTACAATAAAAAAAGTGTGGTATATATACACAATGGAATACTATGCCTCCATCAGAAAAAATGGCATTGTCCCATTTGTTAGGAAATGGAAAGCCTTGGAAAATATTATATTAAGTGAAGTAATCCAGGCCCAAAGAAACATAGCATCCATGGATTCCCTTATTTGCAATACCTAGTATATGTCAGAGATAAACATAAACTCTCAGACAAGTTGATGTTAGGTGAAATGAACACCAAGTTAAGGACTCAAATGGTTTTTCTTTCTTGCTGTTGTTTCTAGCATACTTACAAGATGATTTCTTGGTTGCTTTTTATGTCCCTCCCCCAAGATATAACCTCTATTTTCACTGTATTTGATGTTGGTATAATTTGGGAAGGGGAAGGAAAAAACAAATTGGGATACATGTGAACCCATTGCAACAATGACATGTACAAGACGTTATGTCGAATATCGAACTTTACAACCTTAGTGCAGGGGGCAGGGGCGGGGGGAAGGGGCAGAAAGGAAGATGGGAAGGGTTGGGAAGGGGAAACAAGGGAGGAGGCAACAATGCTTGATAAGAAATGTACTCATTACTTTCTTCATGCAATTTTAAAACCTTCTGTATGTATTTTCACATTAAAAATCATGAAATAATAAAGTAAAAATCCATGTCAATTTTTTTTTGCCTGTCATGGGGCTTGAACACTGGGCCTGGGCACTGTGCCTGAGCACTTCAGCTCAAGGATAACACTGTACCACTTGAGCCACAGTGCCGTTTCTAGTTTTCAAGAGATATATTGGCGATAAGTGTCTCACATACTTTTCTGCCCACACTGGCTTTGAATCACTATCCTCAGATCTCAGACTTTTGGGTAGCTAGGATGTCAGGCATGAGCCACCGACGCCCAGATTCAAGACAAGTTTAAAAAAGCAAGCTTATTGAAACTTCTGGTTTTTCTAATAAACAATGTTATTTTTCAGCATTAATTTATAACTATCAGTAAATTTTAGATGTAACTGGGAATTTTTTAATAGAATCAAATATGATTTACTATTACTCAGTATCTCACAAAAACCCACTGTAATTGACTTTCCCCAAAGAAATTATTACATACTCTATTACTCATTAATATTATTACACTCTATCTTACATATAGTGAGAAGTGAAAATATTTTGGACCATTTCGTATAAATTAGTAGATGCTACTTTAGCATTATAAATTCACAACTGTGATTTTAAATGAGGGAAAGATGATTTTCTAGTTAAAATGAAATTTAAATATATAATGTGTCCCAATTGAATCAAAAATTCTGAGTTCATACAGACAAAAATATTTTCTTTGCACTAAAGACTTTGAAGTAATACCATTGGAAATAGTGAGGCAAGAGGAGGAAGAGGAAGGCAAGGAGGAAGAGGAGGAGGCAAGAGGAAAATCATGTCAAACAATATCTGATATTCTGTTATGCCCTTCACTATGAAGACCTGCCCATTCCCAGTTGTCACAAAATTTCAAGTGTCTCTCTTAGAATATATTTGGAAAAGTTCTAAATCATTAACTATTTTTGTAATGTCTGTTATTTGAAACAAAATACTGAAACAAAACAATTGAAATAAAATGCACACATATATTGAAGTCACCAAAACTGGAAAACAACCAACAAAGTAGAAGTCCCCCAGGAACAAAAACATGTTGTGCCCAGTATTTTTACTCATAAAAACTTGAAATACATGTTAACTTGGAGTAGAGCCATAAAGATAACTGTGTCTCAGAAATACGGTTGCATTAATTTGTAATTAAATTCATCTAGATGAACCTAATGTAGCAAATCCCTTGGATGGATCAAATTGTTTAAAATGAATGTGACTGTATGTGGAGTGATATCTGAACATATTTAAAAGAACAGAATAACAAAATCATGACATACTTAATAAATTCAGAAAAGCAAAGAATAAGTCCAATATTATCCATATTGAGAACTAATTCCTACTGATTTATCAAGAAAAAATATGCAAATAATAAAATCTGAGCAGTGTACATGAGTGTACATAACTTTAAACTACTCCAAATTACACTTTGTAGAAGACTGAATGTGGGAAATCTAAAGGAGAACATCAAAACATGATATAAATGAAATTAAAAATCTCATGAAAAGAGAGAAGTAGTTTCTGGAAAATAATAGATTAACAAATGGTGGTCAAAATCTTTCTACTACTGACAAAATTGCATACCTATTTATTTAGATCCAAAAAAAGACCTCAGTTACTAAAGGTGATTTGAAACTTTGGCAAAGTAGCAGGATACATCTGTAACATTATTATGGATGTTGACTCTGACATGGAATTCATTTCTGCTTTGATCTGTCAAATGAGTATATGAAAGAGCATAACTTCTCCAACTAAATATCAAGACCTAAGTAAATATATCACCAGAAAAGTCATTATGTAAGCTGTATAGCAAATGGGGTAAAAGAAAAATCAGTCAAAGTGATTCTGTATTTACTGTAAATGTTGATGTTTTTTCATAAATTATTTCCTTTAGTTTGCATTTTTAAAACATTGTGTTACATGATGTATATCTTGCTAACTAATTTTGGATGCCTCCTTAAATTTTGTTCTGAGTATAATGTCTCTCTTCAGTTCCTAACCCATGAAATGATGTTGATTCCATAAACATTCTAATAACCACTGTTTATAATACACAAAATCTCATAAGCATGACACCAGTAAGCATTGGTTAACATTTTGATACCAAGGTCTCATGACTTATGAGGCCTATCTGCATGAGTTACATTGTACCTAGATCCCTCAGCCTAAATTTAGCCACTGTTAAAAAATGTTTATATCTTTATTTGTCACCCATCAGAGATTAAATCTGAGTATAAAGCCTAAGGAAAACCACAAAGTAAGAAATTAGATTTTCTGGATATAAAGTAAACAAAATGCAGCATAGAGTAACTCACTGGTTTAAAGTCAACCTATTTCAGCAAAACATTCTAAGCATTACCTTACAATGTGTATTATTCTCATGAAGGGCATGGGGAATATGAGAAGAGGACTAACCAAGCACTGTCTTCAAATATATATAATTTGGATTTACCTCTATATTTTGCTATAAATATTTATGATAAAAACTGTTTGCATAATTGATTTATAATATATCCTAGGTTCATATACCAAATTACATTCAGAAAATTGGATATAACAATTAACTAAAGTAAGTCCTGGCAGAAAAAATGGCACCCCTATACTATGTGACACACATTTCTGAAATATTTCATTATGCCTCCATTTAATGAATGTGATTGTTTAAATGTTTCATAAAGTAATAATTAAAATTGATCAGTGTATTATAATCTAATTGTTTACAATTTTATCCGAGAATCATTTAAGAACTTCCCATTTAATCATGACATACATCACATTCCATTGATATTCATATGGATAGGAATGAGTTTCTTATGATCTCCTGCCATTTGGAGGTGGCAGGACCAAGATTCGAACTGTGGGCTCCAGCTCCCACCACTTCAATCCGAGGATAGGGAACTCACTGGTCTGTTCAAGAACATCAGCAAGACCAATGATTAGGAAGGCACCAGTGGCTCTCAGAAGTCCTCCTTGATACTTACTATAATGCCCGGAGACTTGTAGCCCCCAAAATAACCACCAGGGCCAAAGATCAATGCAAGGGGCAATGAGTCGTTTATTGACGAGCTCAAGCACGGACCCCTCTGTGCACTTTGTCCGATTGCGGAGAGAGGCCCCCAGCACTGGGTTACAGCACTTTTTATATGTTCTTTGGTAGGAGTAAGGCCTCAGTATGTATTGGCAAGGAATCAATACACCACGTGGGAAATTTAAATCAGAATTCTAGCAGATGATTGGCGCAATACAAAGTGGGAAAAGGGCTGGGGTTAATAACTGGTCAGGCTAGCGAGCTATTGTGCTCTAACCTAATTAGACGGTACTCCTAGGGTAACTTATGAGAAGTGGTTGCCAGACGGCCACTATCTCTGACCCTGACCCGGGGGAAGTGGTTTTGCCAGGCAGCCACTATCTCTGATCCTAGGCATGGGGGAAAGTGATCTGGAATGTGTAATTTTTCAGGTACTCCCTGCCAGAGGGTCGTTAATTTCAGCTCCAGATCCAGGAGTGTCTGGGGCTCAAGGGAGGGTAGAATAGCAGCTGCATTCTTCAAGCAGATCTAATACAAAATGGCAAATACAGGGCTAAATGATTATATATATCACACTTCTCATTACAAGGTTGGGATAGGAGGATCATGGTCAAAGTCACCCTAGGCAGAAAAGTCCTTGAGAACCCTGTCCAACTTCAGGGCCAACAAAGCCAGAAGTATAGCCATATGACTCCAGTGTTAGAGGGCTAGCCTTCAGTAAAGCACCTCACGGACTGTGCCCAGATCCTGAATTCAAGGTCGAGGAGTGTTAACAGCCATACACAACAATCTGTGCAGCCATCTGCCTAAAGCAGGTCACCTTTAGCAGCCTTTATTTACATTTTATTATGAGGCCAATGCAGGAACAGTCACAAACCAGGCAGTGGAAGAGAAGATCAGGTTTCTTACAAGTAACCAATATTCAGAAAATTAAAATTGGGGACATAAAATGGTAGCATACTTATGTAAAAACTACCATTAAGAAAAAGATGAGGGGGCTGGGAATGTGATTTAGTGAAAGAGTGTTGTCTAGAATGCAAGAAGCCCTGGGTTTGACTCCTCAGTAGCACATTCAAGAAAAAGCCAGAATTGGTCTTGGATGTCAGGAGGAAAGAAGAGAACACTACCCAATCATGAGGCCTTCTGCAGTGTGCTAGGACACCAACATGGTCTTCACACAACCACAGAGAAGGAAGACTGTCTCCCACTTCTCAGTCAGCCGAGGTCCCCAGAGTCAAGAGGGCAGAGCCCGGTTCTAACTCAGGTGCTTGGAGCCAGAAGAGAAAGGACCCTGCCTCTCCTTGGACTGGGGATTAATGATGTGGAGAATGAAGGAATGGTAATGGACTGGCAGAGGTAGAAGAAGCGCCTTCAAATCTGACAAATGGAGAGTCAAAAACCCACTCCCTAAGACCAAAGAGCAAGGCTCTCTATTGTTAACCAAAAGATAGCCTGAGGTACCCTCCACCTGAGGGAAGAAGGTTAATGAGTCATTGTTTGAAGAGACTGAGAAAAGCCTGATCCTTGTGTAACTCTGACAAATGTTCTAGGTTTCCCCCCATTGCTAGCCGTGTCTGGAATGAATGAAGTGGTTTTGCAGCTCACTTCCCTGTTGAGTGTGTACATTCTGCCTCCTAATCCTAGGCCTAGGTCTCTTCGCCTAGTCTGGCTTTTGAAACTGGTTTCTGCCTTCAAATATTGTTACACTGGAGTTCTTCCTGCTAACATGACTAGGGCTTGGATGCTGAGAACATTTGAACCCAGGATTGGTCAATGATGTTTATTTCCTGCTTTTATAACTCAAGAACTCTAAGAACATTTAGATTGCAAGCAACTTCTCATTACCAAGAGAAAGACAGGAAGCTCTTGAACATCTGACCTTTCAGCAGTAGAAGTCAGAAAGGCATAGACTTTCCAGCCCTTGCTGGCTTCATCCTGTGATCCTCAGACTTCAGCCTCCTGATCTAAGGTGATGGGCATGAGCTACTGGTGCTCTGCTAGGTTCAGAACTGTAATAACGTTGGCATTACAAGTCAGCTGCTTATCACAAAGGGCTTGGGCAGCATATTAGGCCTTTCAATATTGGACCTTTCAGAAACCTGTAAGACACAAGGTTATAATGCTAGAATCTGAGAGGCTATGCATATGGATGGGCTACAATTGAACCTTGAGCTCTAACTCCAATTCTGGTGTACATGAACATTCATTTTTTCCAGAGAATGTTCTAATTTGCAAAAGGGAAAAGTACTTTGTTTAACTCTCACTTTTTTCCAGTTTTTGGTCACAAATTCAGGCCTGGGCACTGTCCCTGAGCCCTTCAGCTCAAGGCGAACACTCTACCACTTGACCCACAGCACCACATGTGGTCTTTTTGTGGTTCATTGGAGATAAGAGTCTAACAGGTTTTCCTTGCCTAGGCTGTCTTTGAACTGTGGTCTTCAGATCTCAGCCTCCTGAGAAGCTAAGTTTCCTGTTGTGAGCCACAGACATCTCGTCTGTTGTTTTTGCCTGACCTGGGGCTTGAACTAAGGGCCTGGGTATTGTCCCTGAGCCCCTTTTTTCAAGCCTAGCGCTGAACCACTTGAGCCACTCCACAGCTTCTGGCTTTTTCTGAGTATGTGGCACTGAGGATTCAAACCTTACCATTCATGCATGCTGAGCCAGCTCTCTACCACTAAGCCACATTTCTAGCGCACCATTACAATTTTATCCCTCAACTTGACTATTCCCAAGAAAAGGCTTCTGAGTATAAATCATCTCAGAAATTCCTATAGGAAGGTTCTAAAGATAAAGAAGACAAAGTTCAAACTTGGGAGAGACTCTAGACATGTGCAGACTGTGACAAATGTTTCATTTAATTATGTATCATGTTTAACACTTAATAAAATATTAATAAAAAACCAGTCAGGGAGGAGAAGCTGGAATCTGAACAAGCTCTTGCATAGAAAACAGTTTCAGAGTTCCAGTGAACAGTCCCAAGCCAGAGAATCACACCAAGTGTGCCATCACAGGACAGAGAGTTAGTCAAGAGAGGGGAAGCCAAGCAGACACATCTGAGCAGCTGCCACTGCGGCGGGAGGGTCACAGCGGCGACCACCGCTGCAGAGGCATACCTGAGACGCAGTCCGGGACGAAGGAGCCAGACGCAGCAGACGAGCGGATTCTACTCAACACCAGCAAGAACCGACAAGGAGCGGACAACTTCATCCTGCACTTTGCAGACCAGAGACGACCCGGGATCCAAGACTCCGCGAATACGTGAATGTGTGTTTTCTTTTCTTTTCTTGTCTTCTTTCTCTTTTTCTTTCATTCTTAATTATCTTTTTGTTTTTTTGTCTAGCTCTACTGAACTTCTGATCTTTTCTTCTCACTTTCCTGTCCTTTCCATCTTTTCCTCTTTGTTCATCTTTATGTGACTTAACTCTTGTCCTGCACATCCTCAGATAAACCCGTAGTTAACCAGTAGACCCTATCCCCCATTGTGTACACACTTAATCCACAAACTTATTACTCAATTCAAAACCTCTGAGACTTAAATTCATTAATAGCAGTACTACCTCTTTATACCTATATAATATTTTAAGCATTTTTTTAAAGTTTTTCTCATCTCCTCTATGTCCCTCCCTTTCTCTCAACATATTCATATTCCTCTATAAATAGATGGTCTTTTAATCTCTAAAATAACATTAATTTTTACGTTTCTATTTTATTTTCTGGTCTCTTTTCATTCCCCTTTCCCTTTCTTCTTTTTCTCTCTCTCTCTCTACTTACATCCTACCCAACCTATTTCCTGCATTGTGATTAGGACATAGTTAACTCTCCCTGTGCCTCCCCACACCAATCTATTCCTATTTTTTACCCACATCTCTCCCTAACCCTAATAATTTCTGGTTTTCCAAATTCTTCTCTGCGGTTCGAAGTCCTTTAACATATAGTTGTTTGATGTCGAATAGATGTATCTGTTGAACTAGATTGTATCTGTAGACTATTGACTGTACAAATGCAAACTTTGGTTGATGGTTGCCTTAAGATAGTGTTCTAGCACAAAACTGGTGCTATCTTCATCTCAAATGGGCAGAGTAAGCCGGAAAAACACAAGAAAAATGGCAAATTCGGGTATCTCAATTCCCAATCCTGATAATCAGGGGTTAGAACAGATAATGAATAATCCAGAGGAGAGTTCCCAAACAGCTCTACAAACACTGCTGGCAAACATGATAAATGAAAAGTTTGACAACGTACAAAGGACTCTGTATGAGCGTGATAGGGAGAGAGAGGAGGCATCCCAGAAGTTTATACAGGAATATCATAAGCGTGAGGAAGCTACTCAAAAACTGATACAGGATTTGCGTGAACAACTTGAGAATACTCAAAGAGAAAGAGAGGAATGGCGTGAGCAGGCTGAGAACACTCAAAGTGATCTGCAGGAATCCCACGAACGGGAGGAAGCTAATCAAAGAGTAATACAGGAATTGAGAGACCAGGTAGAGAACACACAAAGATCACTAAAGGCATTCATGGAATCCATTAACAAAGAGCTGAAGGAAGTCAGGGAGACCACAAAGGGAATGCTGAATGGAACCCAACAGAAGGAATGGGAGCCCAAAGAAACCATAACCAATCAACTAAGTGATTTGAGGACAAACACTGAACACCAAATTAAGGAAGTAAAGAAATTCATACAAGACCTAAAACAGAACTTCAACAAAGAACTTGAAGCCATCAAAGCTGACCAACTAGAAGGAAAAGAGATAAAAAACAAAGTAGAGAGTCTTGACAGCAGGTTAGACCATGCAGAAGATCGAATCTCAGGGATTGAAGACAGCCTAGATATTATAGAGAAAGAACATACAACCATCCAAGACAAGTCCAAGAAATATGATAGATCTATCCAACACCTGGAAGACACCATCAGAAGGCCTAATCTAAGGATAATGGGTGTAGAGGAGCACCTAGAAACAGAAGTTAATGGTCTAGGAAATCTGTTTAACAGGATCCTAGCAGAGAACTTCCCAAACATACAAAAAGATAGGCCTGTCCAGATACAAGAAGCCTTTAGAACCCCAAATAGACCAGACCAGAATAGGACATCCCACCGTCACATTATAATCCACACAGGATCAACTCAGAAAAAGGAAAAGATCCTTAAAGCTGTCAGAGAGAAAAGGGTAATCACTTATAAAGGGAAACCAATTAGAATCACCTCAGATTTCTCAGCAGAGACAATCAAAGCAAGAAGAGCCTGGAATGATGTATGCCATGCCCTAAATACAAACAACTATCAACCAAGAATACTGTACCCAGCTAAACTCTCCTTCATAACTGAAGGCCAAATAAAAACCTTCCATAGCAAAGAAAAATTGAAACAATACATCTCCACCAAACCAGCCCTACAAAAGATTCTTAAAGATGTCCTACACATAGAAAACCAACAAGACCGCAATAAAGGCCAAGAAACTGCACCCAAACTGAGAATCCAAGAACCATAGGAAGAACCCAGTTTTCGCAGCCCCCAAGAAGGTAGATAACATGGCAGGAACTCCCAAATACCTCTCAGTCCTATCTCTTAATGTTAACGGAATGAACTCTCCAATTAAGCGACATAGACTGTCTAGTTGGATTAAAAAACAAGACCCTTCTATCTGCTGCCTACAGGAGTCACATCTTGCCCGTAAAAACAAACACATTTTCAATGTTAAAGGCTGGAACAAAATCTACCAAGCAAACGGACCGCATAAACAGGCGGGAGTTGCAATCCTAATATCAGATAAAATAGACTTCAAATTAAAATTCGTGAAAAGAGATAAAGAAGGTCGCTACATACTAATTAAAGGATCTCTCCTTCAGGAGGATATTACAATTCTAAATATCTATTCGCCAAACAATGGAGCACCCAAATTTATCAAAGAAACACTACTTTCCCTCAAATCCCATATAGATCCAAAGACATTAATTGTTGGGGATTTTAACACACCACTCTCCCCACTAGATAGATCAACTCGGCAAAAATTCAACAGAGAAACCGCAGCTCTAAACAGCTGCATAGATCAACTAGACTTAACAGACATTTACCGAACATTTCACCCAGCAGCATCAGAATACACGTTTTTCTCAGCAGCACATGGAACGTTTTCTAAAATATACCACATTTTAGGCCACAAAGCAAACTTGTCTAAACTCAGAAACATTGAAGTTATACCTTGCATTCTCTCTGACCACAAGGGAATAAAGTTAGAACTCAACACCAAAAGCCACCAAAGAAAGTCCGGTATCACATGGAGGCTGAACAATACACTGCTGAATCATGAGTGGGTCATGGAAGAGATTAGAAAGGAAATTCAAATGTTCATGCTATTCAACAAAAATGAACACACAAAATACCAGCTCCTCTGGGACACAGCAAAGGCAGTACTCAGAGGCAAGTTTATAGCTCTGAGCTCCTACATCAACAAATTGGAGAGATCTGAAACTAACAATTTAATGACACATCTAAACCTCCTTGAAAAAGAGCAGCAAGATAAACCCCAATCCAGTAGACGGAAAGAAATAATCAAAATTAAATCAGAATTAAATGAATTAGAATCCAAAAAAACTATAGAAAGAATCAACAAAACAAAGAGTTGGTTCTTCGAGAAACTTAACAAAATTGACAGACCCTTAGCAAATCTTATCAGAAAAAGAAGAGAACACACCCAAATTAATAAACTCAGAGATGAGAATGGAAACATCACCACGGAAACAAGAAGATTCAGAACATTATAAGGGAATACTTCTCAAAACTTTATGCTAATAAGTTTGAGAACTTGACAGAAATGGACCTCTTCCTAGCAAATATTGACATGCCAAATCTAAACCAAGATGAGGCAAACTATCTTAACAGGCCCATATCAAGCATTGAAATAGAAACAGCAATAAGAGACCTCCCAGCTAAGAAAAGTCCAGGACCAGATGGTTTCACAGCGGAATTTTACAAGGCCTTCAAAGCAGAGCTCACACCAATTCTCCTCCAACTCTTCAATGAAATTGAAAGAGAAAGCTCACTACCGAACACATTCTATGAAGCCATCATAACCCTCATCCCAAAACCAGGCAGGGACTCATCAAAGAAAGAGAACTATAGACCCATTTCTTTGATGAACATTGATGCAAAACTTCTCAACAAAATTTTGGCCAACCGACTTCAACAATTCATCCAAAAAATCATACACCACGATCAAACAGGATTCATTTCAGGGATGCAAAGCTGGTTCAATATACGCAAATCAATTAATATTATTCATCACATCAACAGGAGCAAGAATGAGAACCACATGGTTATCTCAATAGATGCAGAAAAAGCATTCTACAAGATCCAACACCCCTTCATGATGAAGGTTTTGGAAAAATTAGGAATCCATGGAACATTCCTCAATACAATAAAGGCTGTATATGACAAACCTACAGCCAGCATTATACTCAATGGTGAAAAACTAAAGCCATTTCCTCTTAACTCAGGAACAAGACAAGGATGCCCACTCTCTCCACTTCTCTTCAATCTAGTATTAGAATGCCTAGCTACAGCAATAAGACAAGATGCAGACATAAAGGGGATCCAAATAGGGAAAGAAGAAATAAAACTCTCCCTCTTTGCAGATGACATGATCTTGTATTTAAAGAATCCCACAGACTCCACTCCCAAATTACTCAAGCTGATTCAAAACTTTGGCTAAGTAGCAGGTTACAAAATTAACCCCCAAAAATCAATGGCTTTTCTGTATGCCAGCAATGAGATAAGTGTGGCTGAAGTTAGGAAAGCAACTCCATTTGCAATAGCCCCACAAAAAATAAAATACCTAGGAATTAACTTAACTAAAGAAGTGAAGGACCTCTATGATGAAAACTTTAAAATCTTGAAAAAGGAAATCAACACAGAACTTAAAAAATGGCAAAACCTCCCATGCTCCTGGATTGGAAAGATTAACATCGTGAAAATGGCAATACTTCCCAAGGCTATCTACAAATTCAACGCAATACCTATCAAAATTCCACCCTCATTCTTCAAGGAAATAGAAGAGGCAATCCAAAAATTCATATGGAACAATAAAAGACCCCGAATAGCAAAAACGCTCCTCAACGGAAAGAACACTGCTGGAGGAATATCAATACCAAATTTCAAACTCTACTATAAAGCCATAGTAATCAAAACAGCTTGGTATTGGCATAAGAACAGACCTCAGGACCAATGGAATAGATTTGAAAACCCAGAAATGAACCTACAGACCTATAGCCATCTAATCTTCGATAAGGGAGCTAAAACAATAGAATGGAAGACAGACAGCCTCTTCAGTAAATGGTGCTGGCAAAACTGGTTAACTACATGTAGAAAACTAAAGCTAGATCCTTATATATCACCCTGCACCAGAATCAACTCCAAATGGATCAAAGACCTTGAACTCAAAGCAGACACTCTGAAAACATTACAGGATGGCATAGGAGAAACCCTGGGTCTCCTTGGCTCAGGCCGAAATTTTCTGAATAGAGACCCGGAAACACAACAAATCAAAGAAAGGCTGGACAAATGGGATTGTATAAGGTTGCAGAGCTTCTGCAGGGCAAATGACATAGCTAGCAAGATCAATAGAAAGCCCACGGACTGGGAGAAGATCTTTACTAGCCATACAACGGACAAGGGTCTCATATCTAAAATATACTTGGAACTCAAAAAATTAAACCACCCAACAACAAATCCTCAAAGAAACAACTGCCCAATAAGTAAGTGGGCGAAAGACTTAAAGAGAAGCTTCTCTGAAGAAGAAAGAAGGATGGCCAATAGACACATGATAAAATAAAATAAAATTTAAAAAAAAAAAAAAACAACCAGTCAATGTCCTAAATTATTATGTATAAATTTATAATAGATGTACAACATGTACTAAATATTGTATGCATAATAATACTAAATACAATAAACAATAAGTAAATGAAAAATAAAATAAATGCAAAATCACTAATAAAATTATAATATGTAATAAACATACATATGTAAATATTTATCATATATTACACATATATAGAAATATTTTTTTCATTGCAGGGGTTTCATTCAGACGTTGGGAACTCTAGCCTGAATTTCTTTTCCTCAAGGACAGTGAACTTTGCCTACACCCATGGTGCAAAAGAGTTACCTGGATGGTTAGATCAAATCCCAGCAATGATGGAAATACTGGCCTCAGTTCCAAGACAGTGACTTAATTTTTTTTAATGGAAGCAGTTATGTT
Source organism: Dipodomys spectabilis (assembly GCF_019054845.1). Lineage (NCBI taxonomy): Eukaryota > Metazoa > Chordata > Mammalia > Rodentia > Heteromyidae > Dipodomys > Dipodomys spectabilis. Next base: position 421,531 of record NW_024870924.1, read on the forward strand.
TATTCAGTTACATACTGAACATTAAAAAAAACGCAGTGCAGAATTTTGTACATTGATTCAGACACTTTCTCTTACCCCCAAAATGCTTGTCTAAGCACTACTTTTTTCATTTTTTTATTGTAAGAATGTTGTACAGAGGGGTTACAGTTAAATGAGCATGGTAAAGAATACAGTTCCTATTGAGCATTGTTGCCTCCTCCTTTGTTTTCCCCCTACCATTCCTTCCCTCCCATCTCCACAACTGCTCCCCCTGCTGAGCTCAGTGACTTAATTTTTATTTTTGGATTTGCATGGGGTTTGAACTCAAGTAGTGGCAAATCTGCACTTTCTTTCACATTGCTACATATTTACCAAGACCCTGAGTTCAAAACCAAGGCTAGGAAAGAAAATTGGTAGAAATTCAAAACAAGGGAGCATTATTTCTTTTTTAATTTAGTTAAATAATTAATTAATGTTTTTATTTATTCTTTATTTTGCAAACATGGGGCTTGAACTCAGGTCATGGCAACTCTGCCTCAGCTTCAATCGCCCTAGGGTGGGGCACCCTCAGACCCATTGCCAGTCCAGGGATCCTAGGCCCACAGGGCTTTCAAGAAGAAAAAAAATACGTAGCATAGCACAAAAAGTGGCAAGCTGCAGAGGGCTGAGAGTTTTACATTTTTTTCTTTGCACAGTGACCATCCTAGGTCTTTATAACATGGCTGCAAAGTGGACCTGACCTGCCATATCTGAAAGCTGGCTTCCTATCAGGGAATCCATAGGCCCACCTGTGAACATAGGCCCCGGGTAAAAAATCCCAGTAATGACACCTACCAATGGCAGGAGATTACAAAAGACTTGAAAGAGTACATCATGCTTCTGTCTAGTCTAAAATTGGATGCAATAATCCTAGGACGCTGATTGATCTTAATTAATAGGTTATTATGCATGAAAAGAATAATATTTCTTAAATGGCGATATAATAAATGCCTAAGAGTTGGTAGGAATGTAGTAGGTGTCATGCAATCATGGATAGACAGCTCTGGCGCTCGTTACTAATATATATTTATTTGTATACCACCCTGTGCCTATACATGTATCACTATTTTGGCCAAACCTGGGGCTGGATCTCAACACCTGGGAACCACCTCACAGCTTCATTGGCTAAAGGCTTCCATGCTTACACTCATCCATTCATGAATTGGCCTTGCTAAACCCTGAGTTCACATGCCAGCATTTCGAAAAATTTAATCTTGTAGTAAGAAGCCAAGTGTGACACATGTTTTCCTTTTCTGTGAGAGTCCTGGGTGTCAGGCATGATGGAGAACATATTTACAAATCTGGATGCTGTGATAGAATGTAAACAATGTAATACATGGTAAAGGGGTCATCAGAGTCAATGAAATAAATGGTAAGTAAATGAATAAAAGAAGAAATAAAATGAATAACCACACCCAACAACATATGGACTGACTATCTGTATGGAAGTATAAATCCTATCTTTAAACTGGATATGAGGAGTATGTTTTCCAGCTCTTAGGCTTGAATTCAGGCCTAGGGAACAGGTCTGACTTTCTTGTCTTCAAGCATGTTCAGATTCCCTTCCATCACGGTGCTGCTTATATACCCAGATCTTGAGTTCAGATCCCAGGCCTGGCAGAAAAAATGTCATGAATTGCAAACCAGGGAGCTAAATATTTTTTTAATTGAGGGCTATTGGAGAAGCCATAGTCCCATACGGCAACATAGGCCTACAGTTCGAATACAGTCATGCCACTTCCAGATGGTGGGAGATCCTAAAAAATTCGTTCCCATCCACAGGAATTATGATGGAATGTTATCAATGTCACAGTTGAATGACATGCTCATGAATGATAATTGTACACAATTAGAATTCATGATTTCAGTCGGCTGATTGATTTTATTTAATATCTTATGAAACATTAAAAGAATACTATTTCTCACAGGGACGCAATAATTTCAGGACACTGATTTACTTAATAGTTTATTAAAGATAAAAATAAAAACATTAATTACATGGAGGCATAATAAATACCCAAGAACTGGTAGGAATGTAGTCTATATAACTGAACAATGGATAGACATCTCTGGCACTCTGTAAATATATATATATACATATATATATATATATATATATATATTAGTGTACTACAATCTGCGTGTCAATCTGTTCTTATTTTCTCAACCCTTGGTGCTTGATCTCAGATTCTGGGAACAGCCTATCAGCTCAATTTGTTCCAGGATGGCATGCTGACACAAACACATTCATGAATTTGGCCCTGTAGGCCTTGAGTTCAGATGCCATCACGCCCAAACAATGAATCATGGAGTAAGAAACTGATGGTGATACACGTTTTCTTTTTCTGTGAAAGTCCTGGGTATCAGGTATAAGTGGAATACATATGCAGAGCTATATCCTATTTAATCAATGTAACCAATGTTCTTTGTGCCATATTAGTCAATAAAATAAACAGTCAATACATGTTGGGTCTTTGTTTGCCCCCGAAAGATGGATGGAACCCAGGAATGGTAAGTGTACCACAGGTCCTGTCCCTTAGCCCTGGAGACATTCAGACACAATGGGGAGTCAAGTCAAGCAAGAACTCCTTAATTACCAGACAACAAGCACCTTTTAAAGGGAAAAACTGTGAGAAATGGAAGGGGAGGGAAAGGAACCAACCAATTACTGTAAAGGTCACACCCTATTATGCACCTAAGCTTTATCCAATCAAATTTTAAGGTAAACAATTGAGCTGTGCCCACTCACCTTCCTCTCAGTCTCATCTTTGCTGCCCATGTGCCCCACAAACACATGAATAAAACAAAAAATAAAATGAATAACTACACTGAATGCAATATGGACTCAACCTATGTATGTAAATATAAATCATATATTTACAATTTACACAAATAAGATGTGTTCTAGTACTGGGGATCGATTTCAGACCTAAGGAACAGATATGAATTTCTTGACTTCAAGAAGGCTAGCTTCCCCTTTCCACACAATGCAACAGAGTTACCCAGATCATGAGTTCCAATCCCAGTCCTAGCAGAAAAAAAATGTCACCTTTATACTATGTGATGCCCAATTCTTAGGTATTTCATTATGCCTCCATTTAATGAATGTGATTATTTAAACGCTTCATGAGGTATTGATTAAAATTGATGTGTCCTATAATATAAATGTGTATAATTAGAATTATTTAAGAGCTGCCCATTCAATCATAACATTCATCACGTTCCATTGATATTCATATAGAAAGGAAAGAGTATCTAAGGATCTCCTTCCATTTGGAGTTGGCAGGACCAGGATTCCAACTGTGAGCTCCAGCTCCCACCATTTTAACTCAAGGATAGGGAACTCACTGGTCTGTCCAAGAACAGCAAGACCAATGATTAGGCAGGCATCAGTGGCTCTCAGCAGTCCTCATTGATGTTTACAAGGCTGTGATAGGAGGATCATGGTCAAATTCACACTAGGCAGGAAAGTCCTTGAGATCCCTGTCCAACTTCAGTGACAACAAAGCCAGAAGTAGAGCTGTGTAGCTCCAGTGGTAGAGGGCTAGACCTGGTCAAAAGCAGCAAACAACACACACACACATACACACACACACACACACACACACACACACATTGCAGTCTAATCATCTATCTGTTTATATATTGGCCATTCCTAGGGGTTGATCTCAGGTCCTCAAATTTGGCTGCCAACTTCTCTTGCATCAGACTGGTGTGCTAACATTTACCCACTCACGAAGTGGGCCAGCTAGGCACTGAGTTCAAGTCACAGAACTGCCAGAAACTTAATCCTGGTGGAAAGCCACTTGTCCCACTTGGTTTCTTTATCGATGAAATTCCTGGGACTCAGGAATGATGTAGAATACATAGGCAAATCTATGTCTTATGTAATAAGATGCAAAAAATATTATATGTGTAATCATATTCACGAAAGTATATAAGGAACAAATAAAACACAAAATAAAATGAATACACTAACTACAATATGCAGTAAAAATTTGTAGGTCAATAAAAATCATGTACTTAAAATATATACAAATATTATTTTTTCAAGTGCTAAGACTTGAATTCAGGCCCTAGAAACAGGCCTGACATTCTTGTCTTCCAGAATGGTGACCTTCCCCATACCCCACAGTGCTGCAGATTTACCCAGACCCTGACCCAGACCCTGAGTTCAAATCCCTGGCCTGGCAGAAAAAATGGCATGAATTCCAAGCCAAGGAGCCTCATAATTTTTTAATATATTTTTAATGTATGTACATATGTATATATGTACGTATGTATATATGTATGTATGTATGTATTTTTCTTTTGTCAAGCACAGGGCTTGAGCTCAGGTCATGGCAATTCTGCCTCTGCTTTGATCACTCTAGGCTGGGTGCAGCCATTGGACCCACAGCCGAACCTGGGTTCTTGGGACCCAAAGGCTGCCAAGAAAAAAAATAATGGAAAAAAAAACTGGCAACTTGCAGATTGCTACCAATTTTACATTTGTTTTCTTTGCAAGGTGACCATCCTGCATCTGAATGACACGGTTGAAGAATGTTGGTAACTTGGTATTGCTGAAGGCTGGCGGGCTACCAGGGAAGCCATAGGCCAACATGGCAATATAGGCCCTGTGTTTGAAGCCAGGTCCTGACCCCTACCAATGGAGGGAGATCCTGAGAGTTTCCTTCCTATTCATAGGAATACCGATGGAAGATTATAAATGACAAGGTTGAATTAGTTGTTTCTGAATACTACTATATAAATAGAGTGATTTTAGGAGGCCAATGGATTTTAATGAATATTTTTGACACAGTCAAAGAATACTATTAATTACATGGACAAAATAATTTCAGGACAGTGGTTGATTTAATTAATAATTAAGGATGAAAACAATAATATTAATTACATGGAGGTATACAAAATACGCAAGAATTGATAGGAATGTAACCTATGTAACCGAATAATGTATAGACATCTCTGAAACTCTATAAAAATCAATATTTATTTGTGTACTACCAACTGCATGTCTATCTGTTCTAATTTTCTCAACTCCTGGAGCTGGATCTCATGTTCTGGAAATGCTTGTCAGCTCAATATGCCTCAGGCTGGCATACTGACACTCATCCATTCATGAATTGGACCTTGTAGGCTGTGACTTCAGAGGCCAGCACTCACAAAAATTGAATCATGGACTAAGAAGCCAATGGTGACACATGTTTTCCTTTTCTGTTAAAGTCCTGGGTATCAGGTGTGAAGTTTCATACATAGGCAAATCTCTATCCTATGTAATAAATATTTCATGGGTAATAACAGTCAATAAAATAAATGGTAATTAAATGAATAAAACAAAAGTAAAATGAATAAGTACACTAAGCGCAATATGGGGTCAGCATACGGGGTTCGATTTCAGGGCCTGAGAAGTGCCTGGCAGCTGAATTGCCTAGAGGCTGCTGTGCTGACATTCAGCCATTCATGAATTCAGCCTTTTAGGCACTGCCAAAAAATGTAATCTTGGAATGAGAAGCCGAGCGTGACACATGTTTTCTTTTTCTTTAAAAGTGCTTGGTGACAGGTAGGATGTATAATTCAGATGAAAATCTATATGTAGTATATGCAAATCTATATGTAATAGGATATCCTAAATGTAAAAAATGTCATAGGTGGAAGAATTGTTACTACAATAAATGAAAAGCAGATTGAATTATTAGTGAATCATTCTAGGATAAAATTAGACACAAAAATTATAGGATGTGGATTAAGTTTAATATCTTATTATGTAGTAGGAAGACCCCTACTCAGGCAGGCAAGCCCACCTAGTCATCCGAGTTACAGAGCCCACCGCAACAAAGTTGATATTAAGAAGCAACATTATTGAGAAGGTTTCTACACTGACCGGCCAGGGCAGCAGCACAGGCTTGGGAGCCGATACTGTGGCCCTGAGCGGCCCACATGCTTAGGTTTTTAAAGGCAAAAATCAGAAGGTGAAGCCTGGTCACGTAGGTGACCAATGAGATTTTCACACACCCAAAAGATTGCACAATCATACCAGACCACACACATGTGGCCAGTGAGGTTACACTTTGTCACATAATGGCTGTTTGAACCAGCCTATCACTTTTGGTTTAAATGACTCGTGAATTCAATGGTAAAGAAGAGCTTAAGGTATACATAAACATACACAAAGGAGTTTAACATATACATATGAAAAAGGTAGAGTTTATGCCAGCCAGCATGCCAGCATGAGCTGGATTACTGGCTACCTGTTTAATTGGTCAGTATTTAACAAAACAATGAAGGTGGGTTAAGTTAAGGGGAGGGGGACCTAGCGGCATTCTTTTCATTCCAAGAACTGGACTGGTTGGAGCCAAGGTTTTTGTTATTTTTCTATAATCCCTAAAACAAAAACAAAACCTGTAAAGAAGCTGTCCCAGCTCAAATCTCCTCTCAGGAGCTAGTTCAATTAAGCATTACCAGAATAAAAACTGCATGGAAACATAAATACCTAATAATTGGAAGTAACACATGATGTATAATTTAACAATATATATGTATATATATATTTGTCTCATTCTATAAAATATGAAATTATGTGTATGGATGTATGTACATATGTGATAAACAATAACAGGATATTGAGTAATTTAGTTAATGCTTTATTAATTGTTAACTGGGATACATCATTAAATGGAGACATAATTTAATAAGTAATAATTGGTAGTAATATCTATAAATTAATAATATACACACATCTTTCTGTGTATATAATGCTTATATACATCAATCTCTATTCATACCTTGTTCACTCCTGGGGCTCGGTTGTTGAGTGCTCACCTAGTGAGCATGAAGCCCTGGGCTCGATTCCTCAGTGCCACATAAACAGAAAACCCAGAAGTTCTGCTGTCTTTCAATCAATTGAGTTCTACCCTTGAGCATAAATGCTTAGGGACAGTGCCAAACCTTTACTCAAGACCCAGGACTGCTGCCAAAAAGAGGTACAATGTTCTAACGGCAACTATAGAAGGACAGGACTTCAAATACCACATGACAGAGCAAGCTAGGAGTCTGATGCTGACAGCTGCCACCTAAACTGACTTAGCCAGATATAAACTGCTGCAACCCAGCTCCATGGGTTACCCTGGCTTACCCTGGCTTACCTCCAATATCCTGGCCTCTCTGGGCCTTTAAAACCTAGCAGGAAGTCTCCTAAACTCTTTGAAATATGGCTCAAAGTGGTAGAGTTCTAGCCTTGTGCAAATGTTATTAGAACAATAATATCCCCAATCTTTAAGCTCAATCTCCATGACTAACACCCCCCCCAAAAAAAATCCCACTAAACAGTTAGGTGTGAACTTGTGTGGTTTGTGAAATGTTCCTCAAAGAATTGTGATATTGATTGGAACGCCCTAAGTCTAATGACAGCTTGTGGAACAGAGCTATGTGTGAGTCAACCATAGGGTACTCTGTGTTGAGTCCTGCACATGGTGCTATGTGCTGAGTCCTTCACAGGTTGCAGTGTGCTGAGTCCTGCATTGGGTGCTGGGTGCTGAGTCTTTTACAGGATGCTGTGTGCTGAATCATGCAAAGAGTGCCATGTGCTGTGTCCTTCACCAGGTGCATTCTTTCATTGGGTCCTTGTAAGATCTCCCCACTGAGATGATTATGCAAACAAGAATATTGAGGCTCATATATGTATCCACGGCAGGGACAAAATTATGTATTACTGTAGACTAGTGAGTTGTCTACTTCAGACAATTGTTTTGTTTTGTTTTTTCTCAGTCATAAACCTTGAAATAGGGGCCTAATCTTTGACCCTTACCTCTTGGGCTCATGGTTAGCACTCCACCGCTTGGAGCCATGGACACCCTTGCAGCAGATGCCACAGCCTAGGGGTCTATAGCTGAGGTCTCTCATCCTGCCTTCCCAGGAAGCTGATATCTGAGGATCTGGGTTGCAAATTATCCAAGACACAAAAGGTCCCAGTTCACCACTAAGAAACCTGAAGTGGAAGCTAGGTGCTTGTCACTCATGCCTGTCATCCTAGCTACTCAAGAGGATGAGATTTGAGGATCATAGTTCAAAGCCAGCCTGGGCAGGAAACTCCTTGAGACACTTAGCTCCAATGGACCACCAGAAAAGCTGAAATGGTGTTTGGCTCAAATGGTAGAGCACAAACTTGAGCTGAAGAGCATCCAGGCCCAGACATCAACTCCTACAATAATAAAAATGTAGAGAAACAAACTAACATACCTGAAGTAGAGGGCTGGGAATGTGCCTTAGGGGTAGAATGCTTTGCAAATATGAAAACCTGGGTTTGATTTCTCAGGACCACAACAGTAAAAAAATACTGAAGTAGCTCTGTGGTTCAAGTGGGAGAAGGTTATGATTGTGCAAGAGAAACTAGGTACAGTGCTCAGGTACTGAGTTCAACCTCCAAGAATGGTGTATCCTGTGCATCCGCGTGCATACTCTCTCTCTCTCTCTCTCTCTCCCTCTCTCTCTCTCTCTCTCTCTCTCTCACACACACACACACACACACACACACACAGAGACTAGAATTGATGCTGTTACACAAAATGGTAGAGCACCGGGCTTCTGCACTGAGCTCATGGTCAGCACTCGGGCCCTGTGTTCAACCCCAAAACCTAGCCACCCAGGGCCCAACTAGGAGAGGGCAAATGTTTCAAAACCTGATGAGATTCACCAGCCCTAGATGACAGGAAGCTTTGTGATATCAGATATGTGCTTGGATTTCCCAAGCTTCCAGAAACCTAGGAGAGGCATCATAGGCCCATCATCACAGGCAATGAAACAATTAAGTTCGGTGCCCTAGTTGTCTGCCAGGAGGACTCTTGAATTATATTGAGCATTGTATCTGAACACCGGAATATAGTCTCAGAAAGGCAGGATAAGTGCACAGGTCTTGGCCTGCCACATGAGGGGGCACAAATAAAGGCCTCCTGTCAAACCAGAGCACTAGGGAGAGAGATAGTTTGGGATACAAAGAGACCTTTTTCTCCTGACCTTCAGAGCCTACCCCAAATCATCCTCACTATCTGACCCAGATGGAGTTGTTTGTTAGACAGCTGTACAGGAGTGAGGGCTTTTGTCTGCCTGTCCAGACAATGATAGAGACTTCTTCCAGCAAGAGAGACTTTTTCCAGCAGGTCTGGGATGCAGAGAAACCCTCAGGCTACACTGGGAACAGTGAGGGGAGCTCTGTATTATGCACTGTCATGAAAGCAGTCTCTGTTATGAAATCATTTTATTGAATAGAAATTTCCTAGCTTGATGCCATTCATCATAACTACTCTGGAGCTTCACCTATAGGAATATATCCATACATACCCAAAGACATGGAGGAACAGGCTCTTTTTGAGGGGCAGGTGCTGGGGTTGCACTATGAGCCTAGGCATTGTCCCTGAACTTTTGTTCAAGGGTAGTGCATTAACTTTGAATCACAGACCCACTTCTTGGTTTCCTGTGATCTCTTAGAAATAACAGTGTCATGGATTTTGCTATACTTGCTGGGTTCAAATTCAGATTCTCTATACCTCAGCCTCCTGAGAAGCTGGGATTACAGTGAGAAGCGACTGGCGCCTTCTTTCTTTTCTTCTTCATTTTTTCATCCGGACAATCTGTCTTCTTAACAGGGTCATTCCAAAGGTTTGAATTTATAAATTATCTACCCAATGTTCTTTATAGCTGTTTTCTCTGAGAAGGCTTTTCTCTTCTCATCTTCTCTCGATCACAGGTTTGAAGCCAAAAGTGAGAAAAGAGTGTCACAGGATTTGGGAGCAAATGTCCACAGGACACGCACGTTCTGTCACTTAGCATTGAGCTGCAGTGAATTTGCTGTCTCAAGATGAGAGGACCAAAAGCTGGAGAGATCCTTATACTGTCTTCATTGCTCCTTTTGTCTATAAAATGATCTAGTAATTATGAGTGTTGTGTGTCTCCAACCTTAAATATCTAGAACACACTAGACTCGTCTTCATGTATTTCTTTTTCTCTAGTGCCTCTCGAGATTTAGACTAAGGTTTTCTGTGGAGGGGGTCCTTGGTGTCTTCCTGAGGAAACCCGATTGAATCTTATTTGCGAGATTGCCGTTCAAATTCAGCCTGAGCAGGAATTCTGTGAGACTCTTATCTCCAATAAACCACCAGAAAACCAGAAGTGGTCCAGTGGTCCAGAGAGTAGAGCTCCATCTGTAAGCGAGAAAGCCGAGCAGGATTCACAGGCCTGATCAGGAAGGAAAACTTTGGAGGCGCTTATGTCCAATTAACGACCAGATGGCTGGAAGTGGAGCTGTGGAAGTGGTAAAGCCTCAGCCTTGGTAAAAACAGCTGAGAAACGCATGGGCCCCTGAGTTTAAGCCGTAGTATGGCCACAAAAAATTTTCAGTGCTCTACCTACTTAGTCTGTATACTACCTCCCAGAATGCAAACAGACCTTACGCAATGCTTCTCCTTTTATTTACTGATTTATTTTTCAGTTATGCTCCTTATGCATACTGCATCATTCTCTTCATTTCAGGCCCATGGCTTTTCTCTTCCAGGGTTCCAGGCCTGTGTCCTTATATGACACACTGACGCTCTCAGCAGATTTTATTTACATTTTATTATGAGGCCAATGCAGGAACAGTAACAAATCAGGCAGGGGAAGAGAAGATCAGGTTTCGTATAAGTAACCAGTATTCAGAAAATTAAACTTGGGGACGTAAAATGGCAGCATACTTATGTAAAATCCCATTAAGGAAAAGATGAGGGAGCTGGAAATGTGGATTAATGAGAGAGTGCTTGTCTAACATGCAAGAAGCCCTGGGTACGATTTCTTGGTAGCTCATACACAGAATAAGTCAGAATTGGGACTGTGGCTCAAGTAGTAGAGTGCTACAGACAGTGCCCATGCCTTGAGTTCAAAACAAGAACTGGCAAAAATATACCTAGGTGTTGGGTCTTCGTCTGTCCCAGGAAAGATGAACGGGGTCCTAGGAAAGGTTACCGTGTGCTCTCCTGTTCCCTAGGCTACCTCAGCTCGGGAGACAATCAGACACAGTGGGGAGCCAAATCAAGCAGGAAGAAAAACTCATTTATTAACAGAGAACAGCCCTTTTTAAAGCCAAAAAGGGTGGGTGGCATGGCAGGGGAAGAAGAGGAACCAACCACTGTCAAGGTCACACCCTATCAGGCAACTAAGCTTTCACGGGCTGGTTCCGCACTGAACTTAAGGCAAATTGGGCTCAGCCCACTCTACTCTCTCAGCACTTTTTTGCTGCCCATGTGCCCTGCAGATTCCCCCTCATTTTTTTCTTGTTTTCACAGGATTACATTTGTAAGAATAGGATTTGCCACACAGGGGGTTTGAGGGAAGTCTGGGGGTCGAGATTTGCCAGACAAGGATAAGGAGGGCCCTTGTGCATGATCCAAAATCCTGTCCCAGTTGCCGCACATCCTCACCTAGCACAGTAATGAACATCAGTCCCACCACAGTTAGAAATGTCTGAAGCAGTTCAATTATTTCCTGGGCATATATAAAAGTCAGTATCAGTATCTCGTAAGGTCGTCCTCTTTAGAACATGGGAGCATCCTGGGTATTGGGAGTTGCACACATGTGGGACGGTATATCCTCGTGGGGCCCCACACTCAGGCCATTCTACTATAGTCCAGAAAAATAAGGAAAATTTAAAACCAACTGCAGACATAGCAAAGCAATCCTGGGCACCTGGTGTCTTTTAAGTAAGCAAGTTCCTTGTATATGCCTTTAAGCTAGCACAGGGGTCAAAATGACCTTTGAGCTTTACTCTCAATGGCTCCCAACATCATCTCCCCCATCTTTGTTTAAAGAAGCAAACCCACCTGTCTTACATTGGGTGGATTGCCTTGTCTGCCTTACTCGTCATCGGGAACTTCTTCAGAGCAAAGCTGAAGGTCCTGTATTAGGTTGGTTAGACTGACACCCCCTCTTACCTGTCTCTGGCTGCAATTCCTCTAGGGGGGAAATTCATTCACTTGGAGCTTGATCTTATGTAACAGGCTGGCCAAGTTCATACAAGTTTTGCAGTGTACGTATAATGCAAGGAAGGCATAGAAAAACTATTAGCAAAAGCATTAGCAGGCCAGGAAATGTCATTACCAGTCCTTTAACATTAGTGAAGGATGGAATAGCAGTCTTTGCCACTTCAGAGTCCAGAGGTGGGGCTTGTAACAAAAGGTGGTTTTTTAACAATAAGTATGGATTCAATGCCGCCATACAAGCAATTAGTAAAAGAACAATTAAAGCAGGTAATATTAAAATGACATACGGTGGTGATCAAAATGAAGGTCAGGCCACCAGATCAAAGGGACAGCTTCTCTTGTGGTGCTATTGATGATTTCTGCATTGCCAGCGCTGATCACTGCCCAGGTCAACCGTTGAGGTTGATGCAGATTCCGTAGGGCCATTGCCAGGACTGGGAGGGTCAGGACAGCAAACAGCTGGAGTATCGCCATCTGCAATTGTTAGAGAACAAAAGAGCTTCTCAAGGGCTGGTTGCCCTTGGGGATAGTTATTAGTTATCTTTCTGGATTTTCTCTTTTAAACACAAGCCTCAGCCACGGCTGTTTTTCTTTCCTTGTTAGTTAGTTTATCCTTGGGCATCCTCCTGTATAGAGGAGATGGGTAAAAACTTAAGGTTCCTGGCAGGGATTCAAATGGGGGCTGTCTCCCCTATGGGAAAAACACATCCAAATCCCCTGCCCATAGTAACTAGGGCTTCAGGTCCTCTCCATTGTCATGTCAGGGGGATAGAAAATAACAATCTTTCACAACCAAGGCATATTCTGAAGCTATAGCAGGCATCCAGGGCATGCCTCTTAGGGGCGTTCCTACTAGCTCCATTCTTTCATGTACCTTATGTAGATCTTGGAGCATATGCCAAGCCCTGGAGGCTTTTTGAATAACAAATATGGGTGTTAGATATTGTCAATGGCCACTGTTCCATCCAGATTGGGCTTCCTGGCTTCCACCTAATGGGAGGTACTCCGGGGGAAGTGACATTTTAGGATTGGGGGTGCACCTGAGCAGTCCCCTATGTTCTTCTCTGTAATTATGAAAGTTAAAAAAATCCTTTTCCTTAACTCCCTCTAGATCCTGTTTAAGCCTTTGTGCTTCATCCCCATCCAGGATATCATCATAGGATGCTTGATGGTCTGTAGTGACCACAGCACCCATTTATCTTAGAATGTCTTGTCCTAGTAAATTGGCAGTGAGTTTTTTTGCCACTAAAGGGCATATCTTTTCCTGTTCTCCATTTGGGCTAGTCCATGTCATAAGGGCAACCATCTCTTGGAACTGCGTGTTGCCCTCTACCTCCAACAACAGGGGCCCAGGTGAAGCTTCCAGTCCAAGTGCACTTCCTCCTGCCTCTACCCCAATAACAGGGGCCCAGGTGAAAGCTTCCAGTCCAAGGGCACTTCCTCCTCCCTGAGTATGGTTCGCTCTGCCCCAGTGTCCATTAAGCAGTGAGACCTCTTTCCGCCTACGAGAATACTCATTTTAGGGCCTAGTCCTTCCACCAGAGGGACGGTCCAATGGGCCTGAGTCACCCTGCCACAAGGGGGATAATCCTTGAGTTAGCTGGGCTGGAGGATGCCCCTCCCCTAGTTTAAAGGCTTCCCATCTAAATCAAACTTGTATCCCTCCCTGCCCCTGGGGCAGAGTGTAGGGGATGGTTTGCCCCCAGGCTGATTGGTGGGGGATTGTTGTAAACAGTCCCTCTTAAACTGCTCCTCCTGCCTGCATGCAAAACAAGTCCTCTCCCAGATGATCTTGGGGTTCCTTGACCCTGAGCTGCCAATTCCTGGGTAATAGCTTCAGTCATTGCAGATGTCTGAGCCTTTAAAGCTAAAGCTAATGATTGGAACTGGTGCTGTTGCATTCCCACATCCTGGGAGGCCACCACCCAGCTGCCCAGGGATCTCTCTCAATCCCATGCAGGCCATGCGGTGGTCTGCATTCATCCCTTCCCAGACCAGCAGCTTTACAAACTGATCATGGAGGTTCCCTTCCGGCAGCTTGCTGTGAATGCTCGATTGGATTCGGTCTACAAAATCTGGTAGAGGCTCACCCGGTTTTTGTCTCACTCCTGCTATGGGGGACTCAGTAGGCCTATCATCCAGTTTGTACCACGTGGCAAGTCCTGCCTGCCTCATCTGGTCACAGTATGGGCCAGGTATGGTGGCCTGTTGGATGTCAGTGGAGTACCCTTCCCCCATCCCTGCTAACATGGCATAAGTAATAGGCATCGTGGGTTGAGCCTGCCAGTTATTCTCCGCGCACACTCTGCATTCCTCCTCAAAGAAATCCCACCATTTAATAAACTGAGAAATAGTAAGGACGGTTTTGGCCACATCCAGCCAGTCCTTAGGGACACATGGGGGTTAAGCAGTGTTCTGTAATAGGGTCTGGGCCCAAGGAGAGTTTGGGCCATCCTCTGCCACCACCTTGTGGAGCTCTTTAAGATCCTTAGCTTGCCATGGATACTACTCCAAGGGCCTGTTAGCCCCTGGTGACAGATTGAATGGATAGGCTTGGGGAAGCAAATCCTGTGGCCTAGAGTATGGGCTCTCGGATGACCCTTACTTTCTAGGGTAGGCCTTCCAGTAGCTACTTCCCCAGCCCTTGACAACTCCATGGGATAGGGATCTGGGTCTTGCAAGTCCCTCTCACAGGTCTCGTAGGGTGCCATACCTCCCGTCCAATCGAGGGAATAGGGAGGGGACTTACGACCGTCAGGATCACCCGAGTCAGAGGGGTTAACTTTCATCCTTGTTTTGACTTCCACTGTGCATGTTTCAGTGCCCCTCAGGTCAAGGCGAACACTTTACCACTTGAGCCACAGTGCCACATGGGGTCTTTTCGTGGTTTACTGGAGATAAGGGTCTAAAAGGCTTTCTTTGATTAGGCTGTCTTTGAACTGTGATCTTCAGCTCTCAGCCTCCTGAGAAGCTAGAGTTCCATGTGTGAGCCACTGACATCTCGTCTATTGTTTTAGGCAGTCCTTGGGATTGATCTTAGGGCGTGGGTACTGTCTCTGAGCTCCTTTTCCTCAAGGTTAGCCACTTGGGCCACTCCACAGCTACTGGATTTTTCTGTGTATGTGACACTGCAAATTAAACCCTGACATTCATGCATGCTAAGCGAGCTCTTTACCACTAAGCCACATTTCTAGTCTCACTCTTACAATTTTATCCCTCACTTGCCTATCCTCAGGAAAAGGTTTCTGACTATAAAACATTGAAAGAAATCCCAATAGGAAAATGTCCAAAGATTGTAAAAAGCTCATACTTGTGAGAGACTCTAATCATGTGAAGACTGTGACAAATGCTTCTATTTAATTATGTATTATGTTTCAACACTTAATAAAATATTAATAAAAATGAGTCAATATCCTAAATTATTGTATAGAATTTTATTATAGATGTGCAAATTGTAATAAATATTATGTGTATAATAATACTAAATACAATAATCAATCAATCACTAAAAGAAAAGTAAAATACAAAATCAAAAATAAAAATCATAATATGAAATTAACATACATATGTATGTGTATAGCATATATTAAATATGTATAGAAATATTTTTTCCATTGCAGAGCCTTCATTCAGGCCCTGGGAACTCTAGCCTGAATTTCTTTTCCTCAAGGACAGTGAGCTTCGCCTTCACCCATGGTGTAAAAGAGTTACCTGGTCAGTGATCTCAAATCCTAACAATGGCATAAATACTGGCCCCAGTTCCAAGACAGTGACTTCTTTTTTTTTTAATGGAAGCAATTATGTTTACTCAGTTCCATACTGAACATTAAGAAAAAGCAGTGTGGAATTTGTACAGCTATTCAGACATCCTTTCCTTACCTCTAAAGTGCTTCTCTGAGAACGACATTTTTTCTCTTTATTTTGCACTTTTTTATTGCAAAAGTGGTTTACAGAGGAGTTACAGTTATAGGAGCAAGGTAATGAGTACATTTCCTATTGAGCATTGTTGAATCCTCCTTTGTTTTCCCCCTACCATCCCTTCTCTGCCATCTCCTCAACTACCTCACCCTGCTGAGGTCAGTGACTTAGTTTTTCATTTTGGGTTGGCATGGGGTTTGAACTCAAGTAGTGGCAACTCTTCTCTCACATTGCTACAAATTTACCAACACCCTGAGTTCAAATCCCAGGCTAGGAAAGAAAACTGGCAGAAATTCCAAACCAGGGAGCTATATTTTTTTATTTAGTTAAATAATTAATATATATATTTATTTATTTATTTTTTGCCCATCCATGGGGCTTGACCTCAGGTCCTGGAAACATTTCCTCAGCTTGGACCTCCCTAGACTGGGGTGCAGTCTCCAGACCCATAGCTGATTCTGAGATCCTAGGCCCAGAGGGCTTGCAGGAAGAAAAAAGAAGATGGAAAGCACAAAATGTGGTGAGCTGCAGATGGCTGGCATTTTAAGATTTTATTTTTGGCATGGTGACCATCCTGGGTCTGAATGACATGGCTGCAAAGTATACCTGACCTGCCATTGCTGATGGCTGGTGGGCTATCAGTGAAGCCATAGCCCAACCTGTCAACATAAGCCCTGGGTTCAAATCCCAATCCTGACACCAATGGCAGGAGATCACAAGAGATTCATTCCTATGCATGGGAATACAGATTGAATGAGTAGTTCATATATGCGTCTAGTCTAAAATTGGATGCAATAGTCCTAGAATGCTGATTGATCTTAATGTATAGGTTTTTAAGCATGAATAGAATAATATTCCTTCAATGGTGGTATAATAAATACCTAAAAGTTGGTAGGAACATAGTAGGTGTCATTCAATCATAGATAGGTCTGGTTGTGGGGTCTGAACTCTGGGCCTGGGCACTGTCTCTCAGCTCTTCAGTTCAAGGCTAGTGCTCTACCACTTGAGCCACAGCGCCACTTCTGGCTTTTTTCTTTTTGCTTATGTGGTGCTGAGGAATTGAACCCAGGGTCTTGTGCATGCAAGGCAAGCACTCTACCACTGAGACACCTTCCCAGCCCAGCTCTGGCACTCTTTAACAATATATATTTATTTGTATGCCTATCCATGTATCACTCTTTTGGCCAAACCTGGGGGTTGATCTCAGTGCCTGGGAATCACTTGACAGCTTCATTGGCTAGAGGCTCCCATGCTCAAACTCACCCATTCATGAATTGGGCCTGCTAGGCACTGAGTTCAGATCCTCACATTGCCAGGCATGATGGAGAACACATCTAAAATCTAGATTCTATGTGATAGAATGTAATGAATATAATAAATGGTATAGGTGTCATCAGAGTCAATAAAATAAATGGTAAATAAATGAACAAAACAAGAAATAAAATGAATAAATGCACCAAACACAATATGGACTGAACATCTAAACGGAAGTATAAATCCTATCATTAACATATATATAAGGAGCATCTTTTCCAGGTCTGAGGCTTGAATTCAGTCCCCGTAGGAGGAGGGAATGGCAGGAGATCCTGAGATACTTGTTTCTGGACCTAGGAAGAGTCATGGCATGCGATCGATCTCATCCTTGAATGAGAAATTCGTGCATGATGCGAGTAGGAAATGATACTCAAGACTCATGGGGTGTAGATTATTTGTACAGAAGAGTTAATGAAGCATGATTAAATCATCACAGACATGAAATGGATGCATCAGAAAAGATCCAAATATAGGAACTCATAGATTAGATTCAATCACAGTTCACCATCAATCCTACTCCATACAAATATGTACTTATTTGGGGCTGGGAAGGTGGCTCAGTGGTAGAGCGCTGGCCTTGCATGCATGAGACCCTGGGTTCGATTCCTCAGCACCATGTAAGCAAAAAGAAAAAAGCCGGAAGTGGTGCTATGGCTCAAGTGGTACAGCGCTAGCCTTGAGCTGAAGAGCTGAGGAACAGCACCCAGGCCTAGAGTTCAGGCCCCAAGACAGGAACCCCCCCCCAAAAAAAAACAAATATATGCTTATTTGCATTCTACCTTCAGCTTATGAATGGGTGACTATTGTGCTCCCCATACTCCCCACAGTGTGGCTCAAACTCAGGTACTGGGAACGCCTAGCTCCTTCGTTGCTCACAGGTTGGTGTGCTCATGTGCACCCATTCACCAATTGGGCCAGCTAGGCCCTGAGTTCAGATCCCAGCCCTGCCAAAAGATTCATCTTGATGTCAGAAGCCAATTGTTGCATCTGTTTTCCTTT
This sequence comes from Dipodomys spectabilis, assembly GCF_019054845.1. Taxonomy (NCBI): domain Eukaryota; kingdom Metazoa; phylum Chordata; class Mammalia; order Rodentia; family Heteromyidae; genus Dipodomys; species Dipodomys spectabilis. Next base: position 439,782 of record NW_024870924.1, read on the forward strand.
CCTGTGCAAGTCTTGGGGCTCAGCTAGGATGGAGAATGCATGGGCCACCCTGTGGCCATGGGAATAAGTTGTTATACATGTCAGCCCAGTTATACCTGTCATCATATACATAAGAAAATACACAATACATCCATGAATAGCATACAAAATAAACAAAATAAGTACACACAATGCACCATGCAGTCCACAAACTGATGTGAATATACATCTCATGTTTCAATGATGCATTGAGCACTATTTTGGCTTCACTGTGGCTCGATCTCAGTTCCTGGGAAGAGCCCATCTCCTTAGTGCCTCAAAGTCTAGTGTGATCACGTGGACCGATTGGGCAGTTGGGCCTCCTAAGCCCCGAGTTCGAATCCCAGCACTGCCAAAAATTCACTGTGATGTGCGAAGCTAGTCATTGCACCGGTTTTCCTGTGCTGTGCAAATTCTGGGTCTCAGCCAGGATGAAGAATATATAGGCAACTCTATACTCATGGGAATAGGTTGTCATCCAGTTCACCACATTTATATGTCAACCTATACTCAAGAAAATACACAATACATCAATGAATAAGATAAAAAATAAAGAGAATGATTACACCAAATGCAAGATGCAGCCCACCCATGTTTGGAAATATAGATCCTTTGTATAATTATGAATTTATGAGTATATTGGCCCCCCACCAGGGCTCAATCTCAGGTACCGGGAATGGCCTAGCTCCTTAGAGGCTCACAGGCTGCTGTGCTTACCATGACCCATTCACCAATTGGGCCTGCTAGGATTTGTGTTCAAATTTCAGCACTGCCAAAAGATTCATTCTGATGTGAGAAAACCAAGGTTGCATATGTTTTCCTGTTCTGTGAATGTCCTGGGTCTCATCGAGGATGGAGAATGCTATATAAGCAATTCCATAGCCATGGGAAAAGTTGTCATCCATGCCAACACAGTTATATCTGTCACCATATTCCATAAAACGCACAATACATCCATGAATAAAACACAAAATAAAAAGAATAACTACACTGAATGCAAGATGTATACCACTCCTTTAGGTAAAGAGAGATCCTATGTTTAAAATAGGTGGGCTTGCTATTTTGTCCAGTGCTGGGGCTTCAAATCAGGCCCTAGACCAGGCCTGAAATTCTAGTCTTCAAGGATGGTGAGCTTCCCCTTCCCCCACAGTGCAACAGAGCTACCAAGACCAGAGTTCAAATCCCAGCACTGACAAAAATTTCCTCCTGATGTCAGAAGCCAGTTGTTTCACACGTTTTCCTCTCCTGTGAAAGTCCTGAGTCTCAACCAAGAAGAGAAATTCATAGGCACCCTATAACCATAGCAACAGGTTGTCATCCATGTCAGCAAAGTTATACCTGTCACCATATTTAGTAAAATACCCAATACCTCATTGATAGAGACAAAATAAGGAGAAGTTCACTAAACACAAGATGCTGTATGTCAATATAGATTGTATATTTAAATTATGAATTTATGACTATAGTGGACGACCCTAGGGATCAGTGTCAGATCCTGGGAATGGACTACATGCTTAGTTGCTCACAGCTTTGTGTGTTCTCCTTGACTTATTGGCCAATTGGTAGTACTAGGTCCTGAGTTCAGATCCCAGCAATACCATCAAGTGGGTTGTGGAGTAAGAAGCCAAGTGTGAAACTGGTTTTCCTTTTCTCTGAATATCTTGAGTGATCCTGAGAATACAGGCATGATGGAGAATATTTCTACAAATCTAGATGCTCTGTGATAGGATGTCATCAATATAATAAACGGAATGGATATCATCATAGTACAATCAATGGTAAATAAATGAATAAAACAAAAAATTTAAGGGACAACCACACCAAAAATGTATAGACTGAACATCTATAGGTAAGTATAAATCCTATCTTTACAATGTATATAAATAGTATGTTTTCCAGGGCTGAGGATTGAATTCAGGACTAGTGAACAGGCCTGACTTTCTTATCTTCAACTACAGTGATCTTCCCCTGCATCCACATTGTTTCAGATTTACCCAGATCCTGGGTTCAAATCCAATGCCTGGAAGAATAAATATCACGAATTGCAAGCCAGGGAGCTAGTTTTTTTTATTTTAATTTTCTCATTACGGGCTTGAAGTCAGGTGGTGGCAACTCTGCCTCAGCTTCAATCACCTGAGGCTGGGGTGCAGCCACTAGATCTATAGCTGCTTCGGGGATCCTAGACCCCCAGGTCTTGCAGGGAAAGCTATGCACAGAAAAAATGTGGACTTTTTATGTTTTCTTCCTTTGAACGGTGACCCACATGGGTCTGAATGACACTGTTGCAAAGGGTACTTCACCTTGCATTGCTGAAGGCTGCCGGAATATCTGTTAACTCATAGGCTCACATGGCAACATAGGCCCCCTCCTAACACCAACCAATGGCAGGAGATACTAAGAAATGGTTCCCATCCATAGGAAGGAAAATGGAATATTATCAATGTCAAGGTTCAATGAGTTGATCATGAATGATGCTCCTATAAATTTAGGCAGCATCATTTCAGGAGGCTAATTGATTTTATTTAATATTTATGAAGCATAAAAAGAATATTGTTACGTACTGGAACACAATAATTTCAGGACAGTGATTGATTTCATTAATAGAATAAGGATGAAAACAATAATATTAATTACATGGACGCATGATTAATACCCAGGAATTGATAGGAATGTAGTCTATATAACTGAATAATGTATAGACATTTCTAACACTCTATAAAATACATATTTATTAGCGTACTGCCATCTGCATGTCAATCTGTTTTTATTTTGCTAACACCTGGGGCTTGATCTCAGGTCTTGGGAACAGCCTGTCAGCTCAATTTGCCCCAGGATGGCGTGCTGACACTCACCCATTCATAAATTGGGCCTTGTAGGCTTGTAGGCCATGAGTTCAGATGCCAGCACTCCCCAAAAATGAATTGTGAAGTAAGAAGTTGATGGTGAGACATGTTTTCCTTTTCTGTGAAAGGCTTGGGTGTCAGGTATGAAGTGGAATACATATGCAGACCTGTATCTTATGTAATCAATGTAATCAATGTTTTATATGCTATAATAGTCAAAATAAATGGACAATAAATGAATAAAACAAAAAAATAAAATAAAAGCACTGAATATAATATGGAGTCAACATATGTATATAAATATAAATCATATATGTAAATTGTACATGAATAGGATGTTTTCTAGTGGTGGGGATCTATTTCAGGCCTAAAGAACAGACTTGAATTTCTTGACTTCAAGGAGGCCAGCTTCCCCTTCCCACACAGTGCAACAGAATTACCAAGACCATAGGCTCCAATCCCATTCCTGGCAGAAAAATGGCACCTTTATATTATATATTAGTATAGTAATTCTTAGGTATTTCATTATGCCTCCATTTTATGAATGTGATTGTTTAAATGCTTCATAAAGCATTAATTAACACTGATTAATGTCCTATAACATAATTGCATATAATTTTATCCTAGAATCATTCAAGAAATGCTCTTTCAATCATGACATACATCATATTCCATCGGTAATCATATGGACAGGAATAAGTTTCTAAGGATCTCCTTCCATTTGGAGGTGGCAGGACCAGGATTCCAACTGTGGGCTACAGCTGCTACCACTTAAAACCAAGGATAGAGAACTCACCAGTCTGTCCAAGAACATCAGTAAGACCAATGATTAGGCAGGCACCAGTGGCTCTCAACAGTCTTCCTTGATACTTACAAGGCTGTGATGGGAGGATCATGGTCTAAGTGACCCTAGACAAGAAAGTCGAACTTCAGTGCCAACAAAGCCAGAATCCCTGTGGCTTCATTGTGGAAGGCCAGCCTTGAGCCAAAGCAGCTCACAGACTGTGCCCATATCCTCAGTTCAAGGTCTGGGACTGGGAACAAACAGCCATACACAACAATCTGTGCAGCCATTCGGCTGAAGCAGGTCACCCTCTTGTCTCCAACTGAATTGGACATTGTTCCCTGGGAAAAGGGCTGGGAGAGCTGCTATCTTCTTGACTCCTCCCATACTGTTTGCATCACAGGATTCTGGCCACACCCCCATTCTTTCATTGTTCTTTATGACCAATGAGACACAAGAATGGTGGCCACGCCCACATTCCATGCTGCCTGGTAGCACCTGGATTCCCTCTGTTAGTTTACACCACTACCAGCAGTTCAGGAAGGTAGAGATGGCTGAGTGGTGAGAAGAGACTCAAGGCAACTGGAATATAGAAGGAAATGGTGATGCCAGCCTACACCCCAGCCCCCTCCCGCCTTCCCAAGGTTCAGAATTTCAAACATCAGGCAATGGCACCCTGCCAGGCTATGTAAAGCCCCAACCTGGTCCCTGGGCCTGGTTCTCTTCTCTGAGGCCATGTGTCGGCAATGGCACTGCCATCGCTGCTCGCCCTACCTGGAGCAGCCTCAAGCAACTTCTCCCAGAAGCACATGTGAGTAGCTGCCCCAAAACCACCCCTACCCAGGGTCAGACAACCCTCTGGGGCCACCATGACCCCCTACTTGTGTCCTCTCCCTGGCTGTGAGGAGCCACCTTTCTGTCTTGGGCATTTCTGAAGCAGAGCCTCAATATATGCTCTGGCTGGGCTGGATCGAGTTCCTCCTATCTGTGACAGGTATGCTTCACCAGGCCTGGTAGTCTGTAGTTGGGATGGTAGACATGTAGCAACATGCACAGTCATTGATTTAGATGGATTATCCCAAACTTTTAGTCCATAGCAGCCGAATCTTTTTTTTTCTTCTAAATTGTGAAAATACTGTACAGAGGGGTTAAAATTACGTGGGGAAGATAATGAGTACATTTCTTATCAAGCATTGTAGCCTCCTCCTTTGTTTCCCTTTCCCATCACATCCTCCCCCCGCCCCCCTACCCCATCCTCCACCTCCCCCTACCAAAGTGGTAAAGTTCATTTTCGAAATACAAATTCTACGTCTCATTGTTGCAATGGGTCCACCTGTAATCCCTATTTAAACGATTTGTTTTTTCCATTCCCCTCCATAAATTATAACATCAAATACAGTGAAAGCAGGGATTGTACCATGGGGAAGCCACATAAAAAGTAACAAAGAAATAATCTTATAAATGTACTAGAAACAATCGAATGAAAGAAAAAAAATTGAATACATATCTTAGGGTTCATTTTCCTAACATGAACTTATCGGAACATTTCTGCTTGACTCAGATATATACTAGTTATTGCAAATAAGGGAAACCATGGGACCTATGTTTCTTTGGGCCTGGCTTACTTCACTTAATATAATTTTTTCCAGGTCTTTCCATTTCCTAACAAATAGAGCAATGTCATTCTTTCTGATGGAGGCATAGAATTGCATTGTGTATATATACTACATTTTGTTGATCCATTCATCTACATTTTTTTGTCTCTCTCTCACAAGAACTGGTTGAATGGGTGCTGGAGGAGGGGGACCAGCATCCCCATGTGGCTGGAACCCAAGGAGGCCCTCTCATTCTGGAGGTTGGCTGTGGGTCAAGAGCTGTCTCTCTCAGCTTGTTGAAACAGCTCCATGAGATAAGCCCCTCTGTTCCCTGGCTAGACCGTGAGAGTTCTTCATTGTCCATCCAGCCTTACTAGACTTATTGTATTGTATTGCTTTCTACATCATTTTCTAGCACCTGGCCAAAATTCTGATACGTAGTTACGAAATGAAAATGTATTGCCATCTTAAGAATGTTATTTAGGGCTCTGGGAATGTGGCTTCATGGTACGGTGATTGCCTAGCATCCATGAAACCCTAGGGTCAATTCCTTAGTAACACATAAAAAAAACCCACTGGAAGTGTTGCTGTGCCTGAAGTGATAAAGAGCTAGCATTGAGCAAGAAAAAAAAAAGCTTAGGAAAATTCCCTACCCCTGAGTTTAAGCCCCTTGACTGGCAAAAAGAGAAAAACAAATCAAAACAAAAAAAAAATCAGTTAGTAAATGCAAAATAAATAACCCATACTTGGAATATATAATTGGTCCTTCCATACTGACACCTGACAACAGTCCCTAATTCATGTACTTTACTAATATGAAGATACTGTGTTGAAAAAAGTTTTGTTCATTAAGTCACAGCAATTAATGCCAGGAATGTGCTTAGATGTCAGGGAAAGTTTAATTCTGGAAATTCAACGATTTCAGGATTTGTGTCATCACTGATAATCACAAAGAGAAGGGTAGGCTATGTGTGATTTTGAAACCTTTTTGGTCAGTTATGGCACCAAAAAGGCAGAGGCTAATTAATAGTTGTGACAGAAAATAAGGAATAACTCCAGATAGAAGGAATAAATGATAGTAATTAAGGTATAACAGAAACTGTTCTTGAGAACCATTTTTGGTTATTGTAGTACTAGTTGTCAACTAGGCTTTTCCTCATTGCCTTTAGCATTCTAAATCTATTAGGCTAGCTCCTAATCTCTGAGTGATAAATGTATCTCCTTCTATGCTATTCTTTCATTCCTTATTTCCTTTGCTTTCTAAAAATTTTATTATTTCTATATTTCTCTATGAACATTTCCTGATACTAAATAAACCTATACAGATGGCAGAGGATGCTAATGTAATGGTCCCATAGCTCATCAGTCATTAATGTAACAAAATGGAAAAGGAGGACATATTTATTGCTACTTCAATTTTTCTGAAATGCTGCAATGTCATCATTTGGTTAAAATTTCCATTCTTTGTCTACACAGTGTCATTCAGTGCACATAAATGTAAATATGACCCAGGTGCTGGTGGTTTACTCCTGTAATCCTAGCTACTCAGGAGGTTGACACCAGAGGATTGTGGTTCAAAACCAGCCTGGTCATGAAAGTCCATGAGACCCTAACCTTCAATTAACCACCAGAAACCAAGAGGTGGTGCTGTAGCTAAGCACCCAGGATCAGAGTTCAAGCCCCACAACCAACAAAAAAGGTGAAATATGACTTTAAGTTTCCCCAAAAGGTACGACAAGATCAATAATCTTCCCAAGCAAAAGAAAATAATTCCAAAATGATTCAGTGCACCTACTTTTGCTGAGTTATGTTATGGATTCTTTGCTGGACATATTCTCCAAAAACAAATCGTTAAACTAGGGATACAGGTGGACCCATTGAAATAATGTGATGTACATGTCGTTATGTCAAATACAAACTTTACAACTTTGGTGGGGAAGGGATAGGATCAAGTGTGGGGAGGGGGTATATGGTAAGAGATGGGAAGGGGAAACAAAGAGGAGGCAACAATTATTGGTAAGAAATGCACTCGTTATCTTGCCCATGTAATTGTAACTCCTCTGTACGGTATGCTCACACAAATAAAGAAAAAATTGTCAAATATTAGCTTTACAATAAACTTCATCTAATATTTCTTTTTGAAAAGAGAAGTCTATACAGTTGATGTCATTTGGCTTTCTACTATATTAGTTTAAAGCCAAACCAGGTAGGAGAGTCTGTCAAACTCTTATCTGTAATTACACAGCAAAAAAATCCAGAAATGGTGTTTTGGTTCAAGCAGTAGAGTACTAGCTCTGGGGGTAGGTGGGCAGGAAAGAAAACTGTTGAGGGACAGGGTCCAGCCTCTGGGTTCAAGCCCCAGAACCAACACAAGCTAAATAAAAAAGCAAACAAAAAACCAGATATTTCATTGGGACCCTCCTTAAAGGAGTATTGGTCTGAAAAGTGGCTCCTTTTGCTGACCATATGCACGAGATGCCTTTTTGGAATCCTTATTGCTCTGGAGAACTCAGGAGCAAAATAAAGGAATTGATAACTGACTCCTGCAACAAAAGAATCATCTCAGGGGTGAAATATCCATCCATAAAACACTTTTAAACCAACATGTCTTTGTTTCTTTGCAGTAGAATTTTTTTGGGGGGGGAGGTCCAGTCGTGGGCCTGAACTCTGGGCCTGGGCACTTTACCTTAGCTCTTCAACTCAAGGCTAGCGATCTACCACTTGAGCCACAGCATCACTTCTGGCTTATTTTTGCTTATGTGGTGCTGAGGAATCTAACCTAGGGCCTCAGGCATGCAAGGCAAGTGCTCTACCACTGAGCCACCTTCCCAGCCCCTGCAATAGATCATATTTAAAACACAGTTATTGTTATTTCCTTTTGTTCTATGCTGGACATCAAATGACACATTATTTCTTTTTGTAGTACTCTCAACTAGAAGTTTACAGAAAAATTATATATGAGTAAAAACACACTAGAAAAAGTCAGGGACAGAGTTTCCTTCAAGCCTTCGGATTCTCTTCTTTTACAGTAAAAAGGAAAGCACAAGTTAACTTTAACTTTGTCAAATTTCTATGCTCCATTCCTCTCCTGGGATCAGTTTCCACATCCAGTAACAGTTACTTTTGGGAACAATCTATGGTGCTGCTTGAGGTATAATGAATGTTTTCTCGCTTCACCGAAATAACACAAGGACACCTTTGGACCTGTGTTAACACGTGTTTCAGAGACAACTTAGTAAAGAGAAAATATGAAATTTATATTTCTTATAAATACATTATCCATGAGTATATTGAGTTCCAAATTTGTAAATTCTCTGAAAATTAAGGCGAATTTTAAAGGGGAGAAGATTCTCAGATCATTTCTTTTGTGAGTGTATGTGCTGCACATTATTTCCCAAGTTTACATGAATTTGTTAACTCATGTTAACTATAGCAATAATTAGAGAAAGAGAAATTCTGTGTTTAAGTATAAGGGTTCAATACACTACAGAAGGCTCTACAAATAAGACCACGTTGAAACAATAAAGCCAAGTCCAGTATGTAGATTTACGAAAGTGATATAGAGAAAGCATTACTCCTACGTGAAACAGGAAGTATGAGGCCACTCCCTTTCTAAATCATGCTTGCTAATGACATAACTTTGTAGAAAGTAGAGTGGAAGAATAATTCTGTTTCAAATGCAAGTCAGATATAACAGCATGGACTTAATTGGAAAAAAAAAGTCAATCTTCAGAGAGAGGGATTATACTAGCCATGAACTGATGGATAAGATCACATTTTTTTCTTTCCTTTACTTATATATTTTTTGTTGGTGGTGGTCTTGGCACTTGAACTCGGGGCCTGGGCACTGTCCCTCTGCTACTCAGCTCAAGGCTAATGCTCTACCACTTGAGCCACAGTGCCGCTTCCAGTTTTCTTGCAGTAAATTGGAGAAAAGAGTCTCCGGGACTTTCCTACATGGGCTGGCTTTGAACCCCAATCCTCAGATCTCACCACCACCCAGCTTAGGATCACATGTCTAACAGTGTACACTCAGCATATGTAATTTGTATGTTCATCTATCTTTATATGAATTCTTGAGTTAAAAATCTGGGCTACAGCTTAGACTTTACAATCAAAAAATGTTTGTAGTTTAAAAGTTGATTCTACTGGATAAATGAAACCTAAGAATATAAAGGAGTCTGGGAAGTTCAGTTTGCATCCACCCTGGGCAGAACAGTGTCTGAGACACTATCTATAATTAACCAGCCAAAAGCTGGAATGGAAGAATGGCTCAGGTGATAGAATAACAGTCATGAGCAAGAATGATGAATAAGAACTTGAGGCTTTTGCATACATACATATAAACATACACATACACACAGAGGCACTTGAAGCAACTCTCAGAATATGTAGAAAAGTTAGAAAACAGTAGAAAAGATGTCCTGAGTAAAACTAGAATCAAGTGATAATTTTTGAAATGAGAAAATCCTCAAGTGAACTTTCTTCAAAAAAGTTTGAGAATATTACATAGGTAAAGACCAGAGATAATAAGAGAGTCAAGTAATCAATATTAAAGGGATTTGATCTATGGAGTAATGAATCAGAGACCCGGCAGATGCATTGAAAATGTTCATACCCTGTGTCAAATGTTAGAACATCTTTGAAAATAGTACACGAACAGTCTGAGAAGTCCAGTGGATAATATCACTGGAGAAGTTCAGAATTGCTAATCTATATCTAGATTAAATAAACCAAGAAGGGGCTGGGAATGTGGCTCAGTGGTAGAGAGCTTGGCTTGCATTCATGAAGCCGTGGGTTCGATTCCTCAGTACCACACAAGCAAAAGAAAAAAGCCAGAAGTGGGTCTGTTGTTTAAGTGGTAGAGCGTTGGCTTTGAGCTGAAGAGCTGAGGGACAGCACCCAGGCCCAGAGTTCAGGCCCCATTACCGGACCCAAAAATAAACAAACAAACAAATAAATAAATAAACCAAGAAACTATGGTGGGGCAATGTGATACAAGGTTAGAATTCTAGCACTCAGACTGACAGGAGATTAGAGACTGCAATTACTACTGATACCTTCCCTGGACCAGGTAGTATAATTTTGTCTTAATAAAACAAACCAAACAAGAAAGGAATACACTGTTGGAAGTTTGGGCTAATTTCTTCATTATGGTTTGAAAAGCCAAGTTTTCTATTGAAATGCAACTGGTATATAGTCCTCAGTTGTGTTTTAAATGCTCTCTTCATTACAGAACATTCCTAGATGCAAAATGGTTCATGATTCCCATCCAAAATTTGAAAAAGTAAGTAATCATCATTCTGTTAGATTCCAAGGAAAGGATGAAGGATTACAAAAGATTCAGCCTGGAGGAATAGCAAAGTTTATCTAATGTAGGTCTTTATAGATCTTGCTAAATTAGAGTTTAGACTTCAAAAAATATTTTGGTTTCATTTGTAATTTCATATTCTATAGGATACTACAATTTTTTTTTTTAGGTAGAAGGTTTAATTGACGAATTTACAAGTGTTTCTTGCATTCAACTTGCCTAGCATATTGTTTCAAGGAGTTATAATTAGAACTCAGTTAATAGATAATTCTAACTGTTCATGTAGAAAATGATATGAATAATGTAGACCGAGTTGCCAACAAATTGATGATATTAATTTATAAATGTAGAAAAAGAAATTTCTTGAGGCTTTAATGTTACATGGTATGAAGAGCATAATTGTGTGACATCTTCTTTCTTCTACCTGTATGTAACACAGGAAGCAATTTCCTTAATTACGTGCCTCTGTATACAGTGAGAAAAATGCTAGGTTTGGGGTTTGTTTTTATTTTTGCTTTTGTTTTATTGCTTTGTCATAGGGCTTGAACTCTGGACCTGGACACTGTCTCTGAGCCTGTTAAGCTCAAGGCTTGTGCCCTACCACTTCAACCTCAGCATCACTTGTGTCTGGCTTTTGCTGAGAAGTTTATTGGAGATAAGAATCTAGGGAACCTTCCTGCCTGGGTGGGCTTTGAATGTAATCTTCCGATCTTAGCATCCTGAATATCTATGATAGTTAAAAAAGTATAAATATAAATAATATTTGCAAGAATACCAGTGGAGGAAAAATGATGCAACCCAGTTTATTGTGGTGTTCTTTCCAGAACATGGAGGGCATCACATTAGCAGAGGTGTAGTATTTTTCCCAATAGAGATAAGCTATTTGTGATGTGAATTAAGGGAATTTTGAGGTGCACCCTACAAGTTGAAAACCGTTGTTCTAGGATGACTTTATGGTATAAATTTTGGGATTGATGGTCATAGAAATAATAGCTTAATCTGATAAACTATTGCTTACTCTTGAAAAATTAATTATAATGGATGCTTTATAGTTTTATCCTATACCAGAATGTGGCTATTTTTCTGTTCACTTCTCAATCTGTAACACCGCATTGGAAAATGCATCTATTGCAGAATTACATAACATGGAAACAGGTACTATTTGAATCTCTTAGGTATGGAATGTTCAGAATTTGAAAGTGAGTAGTTATTAGTCATAGGAATTTTGAAGAACATACATATTCTGTCCTCTTAACAACTTATTTACTTTTAAAAGTTATGGGTTTCCATAGAATTAAACGGTTTTCGGTTTTAGTATGAGAAAGTACTAGTTAATTCTTTTTTGAAAATATTGGCAAGTATATTGTGAAAAAATTGTCAAGTTCAATAACATTCAAGTTGATGGCCCTCCGATAAAGAAGGGGTAATTCATTCAAAATAGATGCCAAATAGTACTGATTTTTTAAAAAGTTACTACATAAAGAACAATATTTACTATGCCAATACAGTGAAATTTTATTTCATGCAGCTTATTTTTTAAATTTAATTTTAATGTGAATGTGATGTGCAGTGGGTTAGCAATTGTAAGGCAGTGAATACATAACTTTTCAAACTTTTTATACCCTCTCTCATTTTTCTCAGTTTTCCTTCACCCCAAAACTCCTCACAAGTTGTAATGTACATTTCCAACATATTGTTTTCTGAGTATTGTTATTGCATTGGTTTGCCTTTTGTCCTATGTGTCGCCATTTTGTTGTTCCTCTTCCCTTCCCTAATTAAGGTAAATGGATACACAATACACCAAAATCAAACACAGTAGGAGATAAACCATAGGGGGAAAACCCAAGGAAAATAGAAATCACATAGTACATTAAAAACAACAACTGCAAATAAATATCTCTTTCCATATCTTGGAGTTCATTTTGCTCAGCATCAGCTTATATGTTCATATATATGCATAACAAAGCCACTGGAAAATAATAGTTTCATGGATACTATATCATGAAAACAACATGTTAACTGTTTTTGATGGTAAAGGTGGAATTAGGATTGGTAAATTTGCGATTCTGATAAAGGAATTTCAAAAGAGTTTTAAAATTATGACAGGTAAATTTTAATTGTTCAAACTTTTTAACTTAGCCTATTAAGGAAATTTAAAATTGCCTGGGAAAATAGGCTTTCATGCTAAGAAATTCATGGAGACTTAGCAGAGAAGGAGCAATGTGGATAAGATGGCTCATTTTCACAGTAAACAAACAAACCTCAAAAACCTTGCTGTAAATCTTGTAGGTTCCCATGAGAATTGTCCTTACCCAGGAAATATACTCTTACTGCGTGAAACAAGGTTGTAGTGGAATTTAAATTCAAAGTTTTTTTTTTAAATAAGATATCAAAATTTGTGAATTGACCTTTAATTACTAAACAGTATTTCTCTTAAAAAGATAATTTGGGTCAAAATATTTAGGGAGAAAGTGCCCTTCACAATGAAAGAACGTATTGAGTTTACACTTTTCTGTTTTAATACTTTCCACAATGCCTTTGCACTTGAAGCACTTAAACATAGAAAAAAATCTGATTAGATACTTCAAACTAATGATTTCACATTTCATAGTAGCTCAAAAATATAATATCCTTATTAATATGAGATAGTGAAGACTTCTTTTATTACATAAGCCTAAAAGTTTGGGGATCAGAAAATAATTGAGCAATTTGAAAAGGTAAGAAAACACGTTATTAGAAACCCTAGCTAAGCATTTTGGTTTCAGCAGTGGAGGGGGCCAAACTTTTTGATATAGATTGTCTTAATGTTTTTGCTACCTAAAGTGATTTTACAGAGCCTATTTGGCTCAGTATAATGCAGAACAAATTGAATGAAGACATGACAATAAATTCCATCTCCAAGTAAAAGAGTTTTCAAAGAGAAACCATGAAGATGTAGCAGTGGGTGACGCCTTATAGTCCTTCAGCTTCACTAGACTTGAAGCCAAGAAGTTGTGATTAATTGGAAATCAAGCAAGAGCTAAGAGGAGGACATAGAAGTAGGAGATAGAAGTATTGTCATTTGTAACAGACAATGTCATCCAAGGAATCTGTGATTTAACTCTATTCTTCTCCATACATCATGTTGAGCAAATACAAGACCAAGAGGAAAATAATCTATTGAAATAATTTTGCAAAGAATAACTTCACTGTTCCTGATATGGTATCTAAGGAGAGTCTTAAGAGAGAAGATAAAAGTATTAAGAGAGAAGATAAAAGTGGAGTATTCTTAGGTTTCCTTTAAATATCTTGTTAGCAAAATATATCTTTGAGGTTAAAAGTGATTGAATCAAAAAGTGGTGGAGTACTTATTTTTGTGGGCACTTTAGACACAAGAAAATTTCAAGGTAAAAGAAAAAAGAAAAAAAATATAGCCAAATATTTGTGATTATAGGTTCTTGGACTGGATTTTTGGAGACAAAGTGTTGCATTAATGTTGGTCCTCATTAACATAGTTGTTGGGTTTTCGTGGCAACCAAATGAAAAGGGGAAGTTTAATGGACTCGCTTGAACAAGTAAACAGCATGATAGAAAATAATGGCAAATAATATTTAATGTATTATTTTGAACAATTACTTTGTGAGAACAAAGAAGGAAAGATAATTCAAAATCAAATGACGTTATTAAACATATGAAAATGGAGTAGTGAAGAGATTGAGAGAAAACATAGAGGACTGTTTTCTCTCCACTGGAGTAATAGGTTCTTGATCTTGATTCTTCCATTCTTTCTTCACAAGCTATCAAATGTGCCTCAGGACTGGAGTATCCAGTTCAGACAAAGAGCACTCGCAGAAGAAAATATTTGCAGTAGATATGGGTGATTTATAACCTTAGACAACCTTTTTAAATCTGTTCAAAATTCTCCCCTACCCCAAACTGCCCTCTTTGAACAGCTTTGTTTGCTTTCCCAAAGACTGCTCTTCATTAACTGCTTAAAATTTTGAGAGGTCATATTCATACGCTCTAGACATTGCTGTTTGGTTGTGATTTTTGTGTGTTTTTATTTGTTGTTTTTAACTGAATTTCAAAAGGTTGTGCAAGTGTGTTATAATTAAATTTGTCCATCTAATTGTCTAATGCTCCTGGATCAGAGTCACTCCTTCTATCAATCTCAACCAACCCTTTCTCCAAGATGTAGTTCAGATTTTCCACTTCCTTTATTACATATGTACTTTGAGTATTCTAGCTGTACTTGCCCCTTGTTCCATTTTTCATTCATTCTATTTCTTGACTATTGTTCCTCTCTGGTTTCAATTTCCTGATAGTCATTCTGTTAAACTGCTTGTTAATACTTTGAAAGGTTTATATACATTCCATGGAGTTTCACTCCCACATACACTTGAACTGTTGTCAGCTTATATTTCCATAATTCATTCATCTGTAATAACAATTTGCAAGACTGGAGATGTTAAGCACTTAGACATGATTTTATTCTCGTTCATTTGGAAGATTAATGTTTAATCAATAAGAAAGTTTAAAAATGGCTTAGAATTTATTCCTAACTACCAGTTTTTATAAATGGCTTTGTACAATGGTGTGTGATTATTTATTTTACATAGGATAATTTTTTCTACTACCTATAAGTTTTGGAAAAATAAGAAAACTAAAATTTACTTCTTAGTCGAATATGACAGAAATAGAAGACAGATTTTATGTTTGTCACATCTCTCATCAGTATCCATATTCAAGACTTAAAATCATATTTCTTACTATGTTAGAAAGATAGGGAAAACATAAAACAACACATGATAAGGCATCTATTAGTGACTTTTAAAAATGTACCTTCTTATGTGATGAAATTTACTTTGTTAGCTAATATTTGGGTTTGAAATATGGGAGGCTGATACATTTAACACATTTATGGAAGGCACCTACTGAACAACACGAATGGTGAGGGTACTATTTCTACACTTTAATGAATGGTTGAACTTGTTTGGTATTATTGCTGGGTACGTAAATCAACTCTATTGTAACTTGCTCCCTAAACTTGAAAACGTTGTAATGTCACTATCATCTACTTGTCAATGGTTATTTTTGCAAATGTGATTTTTAACAGTTTATTTGAAAATGAATATACATTCAGGAGATTAAATGTAGGTTATCATTGGTTTGAGAATGACAACATTTTTATACTACAGAACCTAGTTTTACTGAAGTACCAGTGTTTTGAAGCGTTAAGGATCTTCCCACTTAATGTTTTTCTAAATTATATTTGACCTCTAAATCAAGTATTCCTAGCCTTGGTAGACCAATTATGGATCTATCATTACAGAAACTATTGTTTTGGGGGGTCTAGTTGTGGGGCCTGAACTCTGGGCCTGGGCACTGTCCCTCAGCTCTTCAGCTCAAGTCTATCGCTCTACCACTTGAGCCACAGTGCCACTTCCAGCTTTTTTCTTTTTGCTAATGTGGTGCTGAGTAATCGAACCCAGGGCCTCAGGCATGCAAGGCAAGTGCTCTACCACTGAGCCACCTTCCCAGCCCTACAGGAACTATTTTTTTGGCTGCACTGAAATCTTTCATTAATCATTAGGAGAGGAGTATTAAAAATAATCTTGTTCATTTGTGATTTTGTTCACTTGTATGGGCTGGTCATCTGTAAATTGAAAGTTTGAATTACAGTACTTTCTCTCAGATTTTGTGATCTCATCTTTCATTTTAAGTTGCCTTACATTTCACAATTGATTTCTGCTAATTCTTGTAAGGAATTGGGGTCCTGAAATAATGTAGGAAATGAGAAAGTGAGATGAGTCTTCAATTATTTTCTAGAAAGATTCACTGTGTGAAATTCAAAATCAGCACATATAAATAGAAAATATGTAAATATATATATAATAAAAATTGTTTTGCATTGTTGTGTTGTGGTTAGGGAATCAAAGGCAACTCTGTTTTAAAGTATTATTCCATTATCTCTACCTCAGTTTTTGGTAGAGTTAGACTTAAAGCTTTACCATTTGTAGATTTACAGCCTAGAGGCAAGAGGAAACGCTATGATTAAAACATTACCAATTTAAGGCCTAATATCAAGGAGAAACATAAGGCCTTCTCCAGGAGCTATGGAAATATTTGGTGATAGAAAGTCAGTAGCGTAAATTCCTGCCTGGTTGGATGATAGACAGGCCAGAACAGTAGGTAATCATGCATATGAACAATTTTTTCACCTTCTTGGCTTTATCTACTTTTGAAATGATAAGTATAATAAACAATTAATTTTGATAAAATAACTTCCATTCTGAACAATTCTGTCTGAACTGTTCATCTCTCTATGATCCCTTGTAACTAAGAATAGTTTTGTTCCAGTAAGACAATCTATGCTGTCAGGGTAAAATATTCTGGTTGTTCTGTTTCTACATGGAAGAAGGGTAAAGGTTCAGGTAGACATTTGTACCACTGAGACCTCATTTAGGAAATTTTATGCTGCAGAAGTTTAGAAGTAGCTCTTAAGCAAGGCTTACTTTGAATCCATTAGCTCTACAAAGCTAACTGAGTTGATAAATAAGTACTTGGACTTAGCTGAAAATGTTTCAAAGTATGATCAAATTTAAAATGAACACGACAAAATAGACATTGACAAAAAAATTGTAAATATGAGCAATGGACCAAACGATATGTTTTTTCCACTATACACAGAATTTTAGAGAAATAAGATCAATAGCATTTTTAGGAACAATAAGGGTTCCTTGTTACAAATAGGGAACCATGGATATATGCCTGTATAAAGATTGCATCATTAAGTACTTAAATTTAGAGGGTACTATATGCTTCAGAAGCAGGTCTACCCAAATTACAACAATACAGAGATTAACATGGCACTTGCACAAAGATGATATGAAAATTTGTGAAGTATTCCATATTTTTCATTCTTCTGATGCAAGAAATGAAAAACAGTTATTAAAAAGTTAATTATAAAAATACAAGTGTAACAATACATGTAATTCATAGAATTAAAGGTTAATTTCACATCAGTGTATTAATTCTTCACCTTAGAAAGGCCTTTACACAGCATAACTTTTACAAAACTTGAAATTAGATAACATTGTAATTTTATCCCAAAGAAATAAAATAATATAAGGACCTAGGAAAAAAAGAAATCTTAAACTTCTTCTATATGAAATGCAATTTGAAAGGACGCATTTATTAATGAATCTATACATTATATAACAATGTAGAATTCCAAGTATTATATCTAGGAGCGAATGAAATAGATTAGGGATATTATACAAACATAGATATACTTTTTTTCAGAAAACTACCAGGAACAACTGTAGTTTCTATACTATTCATTTTAACAGATAAGTTAAAATTATTTCTGATTTAAAAAATCACAAACTCTGCATAAATCATTATAGATGTATACAAACAACTCTTGAATATATTTTGACATCAAAGTCAGGCAATTCACTTGGAAGAATACCATGGAATCCATGAATTTTTAAAGTAAGATATTGCTGTTGCTTTGTATTATGAAAAAAAATTTAAGGGACACAAAGGATGGACTGGCATTTTTGAAATATAAGAAACTTAACCAAACCATTACAACTCAGGAGAACAATTTGTACAGCCTTCCACAACTTCAAAAAGGTAGTGATACATACTTATCCTTTTTGCAATATTAAATGCAGTTTCTTCCAAGTTGTTCTTCAGACCTGGTTTGATATAATGGTTCAACAGAGTATCTTTTCTATTTCTATTTCCAGCAACAAGATGCAAGGCAGTCAAGAGGCCTTTAGTTTGGGTATTGGTATCTGCATCATGATGAATTAAGAAAGAAGCCACCCTGGTATTATTGCACATATAAGCACTGTGCAGGGTTGTCAGCCATTCAGAATTATTGCATAAATATCTGCCTTGAGCTACCAACTCATGGACAATGTCTAAGTGTCCACTCTCGGCTTCCCAATGAAGAGGGGTATAATCATCCTCATTCCCAGTATTCATCTGGGTGGCCTTTTTGGAAAGTAGTCTCCGCATCATAGTAAGTTGATTAATTTCGGCATCCCAAAGAATAAATTTGCTTGGATCCTACTCCACTTTTTTCTTGCAATTGATACCATTCCTGACTTTTTCATCTTGTTCCTTGTCTTCCTCAGAATTGCCTAACCAGAGACTTTGAGTGCCAGTGGGAATGAGATGTCCATGTATTTCACCAACAGTTCACATTGGTTGAACTGGTCAGAAAAATCTGGTGAATTTCCTGCATATGTTTTTTCACCATGATTTACTTTATCTTTTTCCATTTTTACTATTTTAAATTATTCTAACTGGATAGTACGGAATTGATAGAGAGCAGAGGAAAGATTTTCCTCAGTATTCAAAAGTACAGACTGAAATTGAGGACCAGTGGGGTCTTCCTGTGCAGCTTATTCTAGGAATGAGAAAATAGGAAACAATGACTTCTATATCAATGATTTGGGAAATACCATGTTATAGTGTAAAAGAACTCACTAGTCAACAAAAAGGGTTTAAGAGTTTTCTAATAGCTTTCTAATGTTGGTATCCAACATTAGAAAAAATGTATAATGCAGTAGTAAAATAGAAGTCCTTTGTATGACTACCTAAATTCTTGTGTTTTTTTTTAAATAGCTACACAATTCTGAATTTTTTTTAAATTTTTATTGTGAACATACTGTACAGAGGGGTTACAATTACATGGGCAAGATAATGAGTTCATTTATTATCAAGCATTGTTGCCTCCTCCTTTGTTTACCCTTCACATCCCTTCCCAGCCTCCCCCCACCACCAAAGTTGTAAAGTTCGTTTTCAACATGACAACTTGTACTTCTCATTGTTGCAACGGATCCATCTGTATCCTTATTTAAACGAATTGTTTTTCCCCATCCCCTCCTCAAATTAAACCAACATCAAATACAGTGAAAGCAGGGGTTATACTGTGGGGGAGGGACATACAAAGCAACAAAGAAATAATCTTATTTATGCGTTAGAAACAAATGCATGAAAGAAAAAAACTTAAATACATATCTAAGGGTTCATTTTCTTTTTTCTTTTTTTTTGGGTCCGGTCGTGGGGCCTGAACTCTGGGCCTGGGCACTATCCCTCAGCTCTTCAGCTCATGGCTAGCACTCTACCACCTGAGCCACAGCGCTACGTCTGGCTTTTTTTCTTCTTGCTTATGTGGTGCTGAGGAATCAAACCCAGGGCCTCAGGCATGCAAGGCAAGCACTCTACCACTGAGCCACGTTCCCAGCCCAGGTTTCATTTTCTTAACATCACCTTATCTGACTTTCTCTGCTTGACTCATACATATACTAGATATTGCAAATAAGGGAAACCATGGGACCTATGTTTCTTTGGGCTTGGCTTACTTCACTTAATATAATTTTTTCCAAATCTTTCCATTTCCTAACAAATGGGGCAATGTCATTCTTTCTGATGGATCAAAGACCTCGGAGTCAAAGCAGACACTCTGAAAACATTACAGGATGGAATAGGAGAAACCCTAGGTCTCCTTGGTGCAGACTGAAATTTTCTTATTAGAGACCCAGAAACACAACAAATGAAAGAAAGTTTGCACAAATGGTATTGTATGAAGTTGCAGAGCTTCTGCATGGCAAAGGACATAGTTAGCAAGATCAATAGAAAGCCCACGGATTGGGAGAAGATCTTCACTAGCCATACAAAGGACAAGGGTCTCATATCTAAAATATAATTGGAACTCAAAAAATTAAATCCCCCAACAACAAATCCTCAAAGAAACAACTGCCTAATAAATAAGTAGGCTAAAGACTTAAAGAGAAACTTCTCTGAAGAAGAAAGAAGAATGTCCAATTCTTGTTTTTTTAAAGACACTTGTTTTCATCTACAAATAGGCCTGTCTATTGTCTTCAGGTGACTTTGATGATTGAAGATGCTTAATGAGAAGTCAAAATGTATTAGTAGTCCTTTGCTATCAATTAAATTTCACTTTTACTTCTTGGAGAATATAATGATCAAAGCAATAGTTCACAATCAGCAAGCAATAGTTCAGAATCATGCTTCAACTGCAAATGAATCACCAGTAAGTAATCCACGATTCCATTTTCCACAAAGTTTTGTCACAGATACAATCTGTCTGCCTTCTCTAGTTGATTTCCTAGCCTGGATCTATTCCTTCATTGTACAGGAAAAGTGTAATTCACCTGATTTCAGTCACATCTGTTAGTAGAATTACCAAGTATTTAGATTCTTTTTTTAAAAAAAATTAGTTGTGGGGCCTGAACTCTGGGCCTGGGCACTGTCCTTTAGCTCTTCAAATCAAGGCAAGGGCTCTACCACTTGAGCCACAGAACCACTTCTGGATTTTTCTGTTTATTTGGTGCTGTTTTGGGAAATGGCAGAGCAGAAAGTGAAATGATGCAACCAAAAATATAAAAGCAAAATAAATTAGGATAATTATGGAGCAACCATATTGTCTATGAGAACCATGAAAGAGAAAGAGGAAGAAAGATACAGATGTGCAATGACCTAACTAGCCACAAAATCCATGCTTCTAATCAATTAACAGAGCAAACAATTTTTTGATTTTTTAAAAGAGATGGAAATAGAATTCATATATAGAAATTAGTAAATACATTTTTAGTCGCCTACATAAAGAGAAGAATCTTAATCCTTGGGCTGGGAAGGTGGCTCAGTGGTAGAGTGCTTGCCTTGCAGCTTACTACAGTGCAGAGACTACTTTCCAAAAAGGCCACTCATATGAATACTAGGGATGAGGATGAGTATACCCCTCTTCATCGGGAAGCCTAGAGTGGACACCTAGACATTGTCCATGAGTTGGTATCTGAAGGCACATATTCATGCAATAACTGTGAATGGCTGGACACCCCTGCACAGTGCTTATTTGTGGAACATATTGCAACAGCACACACACACACACACATCATCATCAGATTTCTTCTTAAGTATTTTTTGTGTATGGTCTTAAGAAGAAATTTACATTATTAACTTGAATTTTTGACAGGACAATATCATCACTGTACATCTTGCTTCTATGTTCTCAGTTTTAAATTACTATCTAAGTATGTACATTACATAAGTACAGGAAAAAGTAGGAGCCACACGGGTGGCTCAGATCTTTAATCCTACCTAATCAGAAAGATGAAATCTGATGATTGTGCTTTGAAACCAGACAAAAAAAGTCCATTAGATTCTGGTTTGAAAGTAACCAACAAAATCTAGAAATGGCGCTGTAGTATAAGCAGTAAAACGCTAGCCTTGAGAAAACTAAAACAAAAAATAATAACAAATTCTGGGACAGAGCAAGGCCTGAGTTCAAGCTCTAGTATTAGCACCAAACTAATGAATGAAAGAATGAATGAACGAATGAATGAACTAAAAATAAATTAAGTGGTCACATGTGGAGAGACAGGTAAAATATAACAACCATGGTGACTGGATTATGTATTATTTTGTAATAAGTCAAATTATCATTTTTCCTAATCACTAATATTTTATTTGAACTTTTTTGTACAATAAGCCCTGAATTTGGCATGCATGTTTATGTGTGTTTACATGTGCACACATGTGTGTGTGTATGTGTGTGTGCGGTTGCAATGTTGCTTGCCAATGTGGACAGAGTGAAGCTAAAAAGAGCTGGGTTGTAATTTTGTTATTTATCAGTGTTCTGTCCAGTCATTTCAGTGGAACCACCCTTCTGTACATTTTATTTGTCAAATAATAACATCATCATAATCAAAGCATTTACATCATTAAGTTAGATAAAAGAGATCACTTTCAGCTCTTAGTATATGTTAGGTAAGAAGATACACATATAATTAGGTAGTAAGTTATTGCTGTAAGATGACTGTCAGTACAAAATATGAATTTGACCTCTTACATTGGATATACTTTTAAGATATACTCATGGAGTGATTTTGACCAACTTGACCAAACAGGTATTACTCTCTGGTTATTCCTGTGAAACTCAAGGTCGATAAACTCTTTCCGGATTTCTGTTGAAAATAACTTTCTTTGTAAGATTGTATCTATTCACACTAAGATAATAAACCCCGTATTTTTTAGGTTTGAATATCCCATCATATTGACTGAAAAATCAGTATTGTGGATATGTTTGATAGATACACATTGAAAAAACAAACAAAAACATGTGCCACCTCCAGATTGTGGATGCATTTGAAGTTGTATTATACATACAAAGGTTTCTTCATTAATAGTTCTTTTGTGGGAGTAACTATCACAACTTTAACAAATATGGCTTTTTGAATATATTTTCCAATATAAATAACAACCCAGAGTGAGTCTTGCAATTTCTGAAAACCCTTTGAATATTTTAGTGTTATTTCAGTTCATTGACTACACAGCTAAAGACATTTCTGAAATAAACATGGTTAAAATCTGAAAATGTAAGTGGGTATATAGGCTTTTTATGCATCATTTTATGAAAAGCCAGTTTTTATGAAACTAAAAGACATAGAGTAAAAGAATGGAAGTGAATTGGGTGAGGTAATTATTAGTATAAATTTATTTTCTATTAGCAAAGTCCTTTGAATGTACATGATGAAGTTAAATTATGGCCTTTGTGACACTATGCTTCAGTTATTTTTAGAATCTTTGTAGTTATAATAGTGAATTTGTAGTATAAATAAATGTCTTTGAAAATGATTAAGATTAATCTTGTTTTTTGTTTCCTACTCCCAAGAAAATGAGTTATTTTCAAGTGTTAACAGTTTACAATTGAATCTTCAGTATCATAAGAAATTTTAAACAAATGTAGTAGTATTGATGTCTTTTTTGGGGGGGGCGGGGGGAGTCTGGTAGTGGGACCTGAACTCTGAGCCTGGGCGCTGTCCTCAGCTCTTCAGTTCAAGGCTAGCGCTCTTCCACTTGAGCCACAGCGCCAGTTGTGGCTTTTTTCTTTTTGCTTATGTGGTGCTGAGGAAACGAACCCAGGGCTTCATGCATGCTAGGCAAGCGCTCTACCACTGAGCCACCTTCCCAGCCCTTTATGTCTTTTTAAACCAATAGTATTCACAAGTTGGAGAGGATTTAATTCATGCTTAGGCCTTGTTGTCTATGATTTTTTATCCTCTCATTCCTAGCATTAATGATAGGTCAGACTGCATTTTTGGGTACATGAAAGGTAAAATATTTATCTGGGATCAAAGGTGATTTTTATATCAGTCTTGCTTTAATAGCATTTTAAAGTAGTACCTTTCTCTCAAAATGTTGGGTATAAAAAGCAATCAAAATACTTCTAATGGTTAACAACTTAGTTGAGCTACAATGTGGAAATGATTGGTCCATGAAACCTGCAGTCTCTTTCCATCAGGAATTGGGGAGGTCATTCTTTCAGTAAGACAGTGTTAAACAGAAATAGGGTCCCCAGGCAGTGCAGTGTTGAGTGAAGGGATATAATATGATTTCTGCTATTTTGACCTAGAAAACAAGAATGTTACACTTTAGCAGTTCCTTTCACCAGGGAGGTATGCATTGATTATGAACTTTGAGTTTTCATATTACAGTTCCCTATTTTCTAACAAAGGTAAACTGAAATATTATGAGTGTACACAATAATTCTGGGAATTTTTCCTTGAATTTGTAGACTACATGCTGGTATTTTAGTCATAAAATAGAATGAGGTTAATTGATACAGTTGGAGATGGACCTCAGGCTAACACTTACCATGTGTGCAATGTTGTACATGGAATTACAACTCTGAAGACTTCAATATCATCATCTGAGAATTAAAAATGTAAGTAGTTCCACTTTATGGAATTATTGTGAGGATTAAATTAGATACCACAGGTAAAGTACTTGGAAAAATAATCAATTAGCATTTGGCACATTCTACCTTTATTTAATCATGTGGTGAATTCTAACATTTTTACTGTGATTTTTATTGTGTTTCTTTATGATGTGCAATGTGATGTATTGACACTCATTGCATTGATCATTTTTCTCTCACTATGAGGAAAATACCTGCAAAGAAAATTTCTGAGGAGGTAACTATTATGTTGACTCATGGTTTAAGAGAACACAGTTTAAGATCAGATGTCTTCATTGTTCTTAATTATATTTTTATTATCTTAACTAGTTGTACGAGGCAATTTCCATTCAATAAATCATGTTTTTAAGTATAATGGATCTTTATATAACTTTTCCCTACCCTTCTAAACCTCACCACACTTTAATTTTTTCTAGTTTCATACTATCTGCATTGAATATTATGTCTTCAGTTTCTTCCTCCATAACTCTCTTTATTCCTTCCCTTTGACTTCCCCTCACATCTTCCAAGTGATAGTTTCCTGGTATTCATTTTTTTTTATTAAAAGTTCAATTTTATAAAAAATTACATCTTTTAAATACTCCTCTACAAATAGCACGATTTGGTTAATATTGCTGTATAAACTTGCATAAAGTTCTAGCTTCCAAATATGAGACAGAACATGGGTCCTTTGTGTGTCTGGCTTTGACTTCGATTACTTAACATAATTTTAGATCTATCCATTTCTTTGCAAATAACGTAATAGTCTTCATAATGGATAGGAACAATCCACTTATGTATATATGACACTTTTGCCAACCATCCTCCGCCAAAGAGCATCTGGGCTGTTTCCATAACATGGCTACAGTGAATAGTGCAGTGAAAGTGATTTTACTGTAACCTTTTGGAAGAATTCATCACTATCTTTCTGGGTGAAATCCTCTAGCCAGTTTCCAGAATAAGCACATCCTTCCCTTCATCTCCATCACAACGTATTGAAAGTCCTCAAAAACACACTAACTCATACAGGTCTCAATAAGCTAATACCACACTGTGCCCATATTCTTTCAATACATTTTTAATAATTACATAAATTTAGTGAGAACAGTCTATGCACTTTCCTTATGTGGGCATGAGAGACATAACAACAGAGAAAAAGTAAGAAGTATGCATTTTAATTAGCTATTATCATATTTAAAATCTTTTTCAGCTCTAACTCATAGACTCACTTATTATTATTTTAATCTTTATTTGATTACTTCATCTATCCCCTAAATTATATCAGGGGTGTTAAATACAAAGGCAAAAAGTGTGGTTTGATTTTGACACTCATGTGTGAGGGTGCACAATATAGGCAAATAGATGGATTGGAATTAATAGCAATTATCCATTTTGTTAAAGTAGAGATGGTTTTCCCAAACTATTTCTCACAATTCATATTCCATTCAACAAAAAGTAACGTATAACAATTCCCTTTGTGTTGCTCCTTATTAACTTTTGTTTCCATTTTATTTTATAATGAAGGATTATTTCATAAATCTACTGTAGATGTAAAAATATGTTAATACATTTCTAACTGTATGCATTGATCTATACATACACACATATATTAAAAAGGTTACAATGATAATTTATAACTTCTGTACCTATACAATTTACTAAATTATTAAAAACATTGACGGCTCATGCCTGGAATCCTGGTTACTCAGGAGGCTGAGATCTGACGATCATGGTTTGAATCCATCCTGGGCAGGAAAGTCCATGGGCCTCTTATCTCCAAACAACGAATAGAAAATCAGAATTGGAACTGTGGCTCAAAGTATTAGAGCGGTAGCCTTGAGAGAAAAAGCTCAGGGACATCACCCAGGCTCTTAGTTCAAGAACTACAATCTAACCCAAAAAATCTATTTAATTTACACCTGCGTAAGTAGAGTATTTCCATCACCCAAATGCACATCCATGTTTATTTGCAAGGTAACTCTGTTTTGTCTGAAGTACCACTAAACATCACTAAAGTAGCATTGCAATGTGGGTTCATTCTATCTCTCTAATGGATTTTTCTCCACTCAAATACTCAAGTATTATGATTGTTCTAATTATTTAAAACCATAGCTTTTTTTTTAATACCCCTAATACTAGAGTTTGCATTGAGTGTTTTGTGCCCCTTAAATGGGTGTTCTTACCACTTTGTCATGCCCCCAGCCCTAAGTTATCCTGATTATTTTTCAGCTAGAAACTGGTTTCCTACTTGTGTATGAACTTGGCCTCAATCAATTTGATTTTATTCTGCCTGGAATTTAGAATAACAGGTGCATTGTATACAGACCTTTCTGTTCAGTCTGGGCTTTAGCCACTATCCTCAAAACAGTGCACTCCCGTGTAGTCATGAATTTCATAAGCTTGTCATAGCTGATTTTTTTTAAAATCTTTCATTTCCTGCAGGTTCTTGAGTACTGAATTAATTTGTGTTTTCTTGGGTTGTTTTGTTTCATTTGAATCTATGTGCTGAGTTGTTCCTCACTTTTCCTTTTGTTTCTTTCCCTCAAGTTCTTACCTAAAGGGCTGAAAAACCAATTCTTCTTTCTCAAGATAGTCAGCGTGAACATTATTTATTCCAAGGCAATTTCAGTATCTATGAATGGTATACACATGCTAAGCTCTGAGAAGGGTGTTTTTATTTTCACGGCAGTCTTTGGCATACACAGAGAGATCATGAAATATATGAAGAAAATAAAACTACAGATGAATGCCAGGAGGAGAATAAGCTATTATTAACTGTTTGACAGAGGTTTCTCTTCTAGTGAAAGAAATATATTGCTTGTTGCAGGATTTCAAAAAATCATATTGCTAGGAGGAAACTAAAAATCTTCTAATACTATAGACTTGAGAGTGATGAATTGACTTCCTGAATAATTTACTTTTGCGTCAAATAAAACCGGGCTTCCAAAGAGAGAGTAGATTTTAGAGAAACATGATGAATTTTATGTAAATATGTCCTTAGCTGATTTTGTTAATTTGTGAACTAATACAGGGAAACAAAGTACAGCAAGGTAAAAAAATAAAGAACTACACATTGAAATACTCATTTGTGTTTTTGTATGTGTGCATGCATGTACGAGTACGCACACGCACATGTGCATATGCTCATGAATGCATTCATCATTCTTGAGCCTTCATAGTCCCTGGGAACTATTCCTCAGTTTCTGTGCCCAAGGATAGTGGTCTACCACTTCAGCCACTGCTACAATTCTGGTTTTTGTTTTTGTTTTTTTTTTTTGAGATAATCGTTGTACTTTCATGATTGAACAGTGGTCTTCAGATCTCAGACTCCCGAGTAGCTAGCTAAGCTTATTCAGCCTCTGAATAGCTAGTTAAAATTCTCCCTGTCCTCTGCGCTTCACTGCTCTTTTATTCTTTTTTCTGAGGTATTCACAAGCCTAAGTCATATATATGTCTAGTTGCTTTAAAAATATTCTTACTGCTTGGCACCAAGGGATACCATGTGTACTCTTAACTAGTTAGGAGGCTTGAAAACAGAACCCAAGCCAAAAGTTTAGTGGACTTACTTCTCAATCTATAGCTGGGTGAATTGGATCATTTCCACCATCCTGCGCTATCTAGAAACTAAGATTGGAAGGACTGCAGATCCAGGCCAGTCAAGGTAGCAAGCTAGACAAGTTGGTGTGCAACTCTGATGCTATTGATGATGGGAAGGCTAAAAGGACAGATCAGGTGCATGTTCTTGTGGAAAGGGAACCCTTTCCTAAAATTAACCACTGATATGACACCGGCCTGCAAGAACAATATACCCAAAGTGGAAATCCCCACATTTTCCCACAATCAAAATAAGTATATACATTAACATCCCAAAACTTAATGCAATCTGTTCTTTGCTCAAATATCAGCTTTATCTGATTATCATATGATGTGACAGAATAATTTCTTCATTAAACTTATGATAATTTTAAAAGACCTAGAAAATTTTCACTTATTAAGTGCAAAAGAATGCAAATTGCCTCAGGTCTTACATATTTGATTCTATATATTTGTCTTATGATTATTATTAATAGTAATTTATTCTGATTTATTTCTTTACTTTGTAACAGTTTTTTTTAATTTAATTTAATTTTATTTGTGAACATACTGTACAGAGGGGTTACAATTACATGGGCAGGATAATGCATACATTTCTTACCAAGCATTGCAGCCTCCTCCTTTGTTTACCCGTCACCTGCCTTCCCAGCCTCCCCCCTCCTTCCCCAATCCCAATCTTTCTTCTTCCCTCCCCTTCCCCCCCCCCCCACGCCGACGTTGTAAATCTCGTTTTGGACATGACAACTTGTACTTCTCATTGTTGCAACAGGTCCACGTGTATCCTTAAACAACTGGTTTTTCCCCATCTCCTCCACAAGTTATACTGACATCAAATATAGTGAAAGCAGGGGTTATAGTCTGAGGGAGGGACATACAAAACAACAAAGAGATAATCTTATAAATGTGTTAGAAACACATGCATGAAAGAAAAAAACATTAAAATACATATCTAAGGGTTCATTTTCCTGACATCACATTATCTGACCTTTCCGCTTGACTCATACATAAACTAGATATTGCAAATAAGGAAAACCATGGGACCTATGTTTCTTTGGGCCTGGCTTACTTCACTTAATATAATTTTTTCCAAGTTTTTCCATGTCCTAACAAATGTGGCAATGTCATTCTTTCTGATGGAGGCATAGAATTCCATTGTGTATATATACCACATTTTCTTGATCCATTCATCTACCGAGGGGCATCTGGGTTGGTTCCAGATCTTAGCTATGGTAAATAATGCTGCAATAAACAGAGTTGTGCTGGTAGCTTTAATGTGGTCTTGTTTGTAAACATTTGGGTAAATGACCAAAAGTGGGATTGCTGGGTCATAGGGGAGTTCTATGTGAAGTCTTTTGAGGAACCTCCATACTGCTTTCCAAAGTGGTTGAACAAGTTTACATTCCCACCAACAATGAAGTAAGGTTCCTTTCTGTCCACATCCCCTCCAGCATCTGTTGTTGTTAGAGTTCTTGATTTTGCCGTTCTAATTGGAGTGAGGTGATATCTCAATGTTGTTTTGATTTGCATTTCTTTTATGGCTAGGGAGGTTGAACATTTCTTCATGTGTCTATTAGCCATCCTTCTTTCTTCTTCAGAGAAGTTTCTCTTTAAGTCTTTCACCCACTTATTTATTGGGCAGTTGTTTCTTTGAGGATTTGTTGTTGGGGGTTTAATTTTTTGAATTCCAAGTATATTTTAGATATGAGACCCTTGACTGTTGTATGGCTAGTAAAGATCTTCTCCAATCCGTGGGCTTTCTATTGATCTTGCTAGCTATGTCATTTGCCCTGCAGAAGCTCTGCAACTTTATGCAATCCCATTTGTCCAACCTTTTTTGATTTGTTGTGTTTCCGGGTCTCTATTCAGAAAATTTCGGCCTGAGCCAAGGAGACCTAGGGTTTCTCCTATTCCATCCTGTAATGTTTTCAGAGTGTCTGCTTTGACTTCAAGGTCTTTGATCCATTTGGAGTTGATTCTGTTGCAGGGTGAAATATAAGGATCTAGCTTTAGTTTTCTACATGTAGTTAAATAATTTTGCCAGCACCATTTACTGAAGAGGCTGTCTTTCTTCCACTCTATTGTTTTAGCTCCCTTATCGAAGATTAGATTGCTAGAGGTCTGTAGGTTCATTTCTGCGTTTTCAATTCTATTCCATTGGTCCTGAGGTCTGTTCTTATGCCAATACCAAGCTGTTTTGATTACTATGGCTTTATAGTAGAGTTTGAAATTTGGTATTGATATTCTTCCAGCAGTGTTCTTTCTGTTGAGGAGCGTTTTTGCTATTCGGGGTCTTTTATTGTTCGATATGAATTTTTGGATTGCCTCTTCTAATTCCTTGAAGAATGAGGTTGGAATTTTGATAGGTATTGCGTTGAATTTGTAGATAGCCTTGGGAAGTATTGCCAATTTCACGATGTTAATCTTTCCAATCCAGGAGCATGGGAGGTACTTTGTAACAGTTTTCAAACTCTTTGCTTTTCTGCAGAAGTTGAAGTATTTAAATAGTATCATCAAATTATATTCCTTGGATATTTAGTGCAGTTTTTTACAAAGTTTTTAACCAATGGTTTCTAAGAATTCGTAATTGGTATATCATTTGGTTAATTTTTAATTTCAAATTAATTTTATTTTAATGGTAATGTACACAGGAGTTACAGTTACGTAAATGAGGTAACGAGTACATTTCATAAGGAAGGAACATTGTTATATCTTCCATCGATATTTTTGTACACTCAAAACAAGAACTACTGATGTTTTTGCTGTTGCTATTGATCAATGGGTACTTTTGCTTTTTTTGTTCATGCATTTTATGATAAAATTGATATACAGAGGGCTTACACTTAATTAAGTCAACTAAATAGTACACTTCATTTTCTTTTCTTTTTTTTTGTGGGGGGTGGTCCGGTTGTGGGGCCTGAACTCTGGGCTTGGGCCCAGTCCCACAATTTTTCAGCTTAAGGGTAGCGCTTGAGCCACTTGTGCCACAGCGCCACTTACGACTTTTTTCTTTTTCCTTATGTGGTGCTGAGGAATCGAACCCAGGGCTTCATGCATGCAAGGAAAGTGCTCTAGCACTGAGCTACCTTCCCAGCCCCTACTTCATTTTATTTTCTAAATTTCAAATTTTGATATTAAATGTTTCCTTTTGTTTCTTTAGGGTAATACTTTTTTCAGAGTTTAGGATCAGTTAATTTAATTTTGCATGATTTTTACACATGTAAATTATTCAGACACATATATTTTGCTTTTAAAATATTTAACATGTGGCTATTTAAAAATTATTTTCTTAATTCTTATGTGGTTTGTGAATCTAACCACATTTATTTTCTTATAGTTATAAACGTATTTGTTCAGCTAACAAATACTTACTTTATTTTCAAGAAGCACATACTTTATTAAGAAAGGCTTCATTACCTGATCACTTTTTGGAAATATTTGTACTTGAATTTAAAAAAAAGTTTGAAGTCGGCATAGTGATTTGTTGCATCCATTTTCTAGCTATGTTGGGAAGTGTAAATAGGCTTTGTCATTTGGGAGAGACTGGGAAACTATGAGACCTTATTATAAAAGTAGTAAGAGTGACATGATTATAGATATAGCCATCCCTAGCGTTATATACAGCACATCACTATCATATTCTAAATCTTGAGTCAAAACACCAGTAACATCAATCTTTTGTCAAAATAAATGGACACATGTTTCAAAATGTTTATTATTTAAAACTTATTTGCAAAAGTTCTCATGTCTTCTATTAATTTCAATTTACTTAATCTATTAAAATCCAAGTATATTGTGACTATTTTATTTCTACTAAACTTTTAAATAGTACAAGCAATATTATGATTTCATATATTAACATACTTTTACTATTTGTGATAATTTCCTCCGTTTAATATGATAAAATCAATATTGCAAATTTGTGGATGTGGTGTGTGTGTGTACTTATGTGGTTTTTGGGTGTGTGTGTGTGTGTGTGTGCTTTGTGTGTACTTTGTAATGCGTGGGAGATCAAACCATTGCTTCATATATGCAAAGCCAATGGTTTACCACTGAGCTATACTGTCTAGTTATAATCCTAATAGTGTTTTAAACCATGACTTTCAAACTTTCATTCCTAGTATGTTTTTTCAAAATTATACATGATGACATGTGACCCATATTCTTTCAATGGTAGCAATTTTTATTGTTATTTAGAATATTTCCACTGCCTTTCCACTTCCAAACTCTTGTATTTGTTATTGATAAAGTTTTTACTTTGCTTCTTTTCTCTCTTCATTCTTTTTCCCTTTAGAGTTTAACTATTCTTTCTCTTATTTCTTTGGGAATTAATTATCATATTCCTATTACAATTTCTTTTCATTGTAACAGGTATATACAATGCTTTAATTTCTATTTTAATTTTTCCCATTTTCACTGTCTTTTAGTACAAGCTATTAGATGGATTAAAAATAAACTTGTCTCAGGACACTTTATTTTTCTCCTTCTCTTCTCTGATTCTGTTTTTTGAAACACAATAGTAATGATATATAGCTCCTATGCGGTCCATCATTCTTTCCCCTCTCACTCTCCTCTGTTTTACAGCTCAAGTTTTTAGCATTCAGCTTTGTTATGCTACAGTGTTATCTACATCTTAACTAATTCCTGAATTAATTTTGGTTGTTTCAAGTATTCTCTGAAGACATTTTTCTATATATAATATCTGGGGTCTTGTGTTTTTACAAGGTACAAAATATGAGTGTCTATCAAACATCTAGATATCTTTGTAGATTATTGGTCTACCTGATCAATAAACTCGTATGTAAATTCAAGGAATACAGTCAGAACAATCTTGTAAAATGGTGTAGCTTCAGCCTTCATACTAGCTTTGAATCTTATTACCATGTCTAGTAGTGAAGACAACATAGTTCTACTACAAGAGCAGACATATAGAAGAATGTAACAGATTTGTCAAAAATAAATTCTGTTTTATGGTCAATAGATTTTGAAAACTATCCTATGACTTTATGAAATAAAAATAAAATCTTAAATGGGTGTATTGATCTCTTTCGAGATTTAAAGATTGATCTTAGACTACTACCTCAATCCTTTTTTTTGATTGTTTTGTTTTGTTTTTTGTCACTCATGGGGCTTGAACTCTGGGCATAGACGCTGTCCGTATGCTCTTCAGCTCAAAGGGAGCAATCTACCACTTGAGCCACCTCACCACTTCTGGCTTTCTAGTGGTTTATTAGAGATAAGAGTCTCATGGACTTCCCTGCCCGGGCTGGCTTTAAACCGTGATCCTCAGATTTAAGACACCTGAGAAGCTAGGATTATAGGCGTGACCTACAGGCGCCTGGCCTACCTCAATCCTTATACAAAAATTTAAAATAAAAAATGATTATCAAACTAAATGTGAGATATAAAAACCTAAAAGAGATAAACGTAAAAATTCATGACATTGTATCAGTAAAGGCTTCTAAATGAAAAGCATTAGTGGCTAAAGAAATGTAAGAATATACTGGATTATATCAAGTGATAGCCTTTCCAAATCCAAAGGACACTATACCCATAATTCAAAGGACACTATAACCGAAGTGAAAACATATTCAACAGGTACAGGGAACATATTTGTTAATGCTACAATGTGAATGCTACAATGATTCTGAATCTTAAGTATTTTTATATCTTCTAATTCTATATAATTTTTCCTGAATAGGATATTTCTTTAAAGAACATGTGTAAATTATTAGCCAATAGGAGGAGCATATGAAATAAGTTCCTCTTTAGTATCTAAGAATAAAGAAAAAGAAAACTCACTAGTATGACCTTAATATAAAAAGATGACACAAAATATAGTAATGCATTTGTGGAGAAATTGATAAACTCCTCATAATGATCGATTTGTATAATACTGCAATTATTTTAGCGAGCAAGTTTTCAAATCTTAAAGGTCAAAAAAATTGTATAGGATCAATTCATTACACTTCTATGAATGTATTAAAGAGAAATAAAAAGCATTTGGAAAGGGAAAAGTAGTTCATTGACAGTGCACTTGAGTAGTATGTGTGAGACCCTTGAAAAAAAATCCCCACAATCAAATTTTGAAAAGACACACTATAGAGGATGTATGCTGGACAAATTCCTGTAACAGAATTTTATATCTATTTTAATGTCTATTCTAAAATGTATAGCATTTCTATTTGAAGAAATGCAAGTTTGTGAAAATTAGGCTTTGAAAGCCTATGAAGGTACAATTCACTTCCAAAGCACTAAATGTATACAATAAAAGGAGATAATATATTGCAAGTGAATTACATGTCAGCAAAAAAACTATTGTTAAAAATTCTTCACACAAAATGCAGAATACCTAAAGAGACGTTTTTGGTGTTGGCTAAAATCTTTGTAATCTACAGCGTTTAAGACAAAGATGTGATTTCTGTTCATTTTGAGGGTTTTTTTGTCTGTTATTTTGAGTTTCTACAGAGATAACTCAATCAAAAGTGTATGTGATAACTGGAATACCTAGGAATTATGCATCATTTATAAGTAATTGATAACCTTTTCTGGAAGAAACTTTTAGCAAATGAAGACACAAATCTATGCATCTGCATTTTATGAAAGCCATTGGAACATTAAAGTAGGAAAAAGCCAAGTACAGATTTTGCATATATTCTATTGGTCTCTCTTTAACATGAAAGTTATAGATTGTGTCTTTTTATATTCTATTGGGACAGTGATCTGCTGTCACTTATTTTTTTCTCTTCCCCTTCTTTTGCCCTTCCACTTACATAATTATTATTTAAAGAGACATACTTGACCTTGCATTTATAAATTCTTCAAAATTATCTGAACTACTTTATACTTCTGGAAGCCTCCTATATATTTCTCAAGGGAAATATTTTTTCACTACCGTATTTATCCTTTATGATATTGGATATCTTCCTGCCTAATTCAGTGCAAGATATACATTAGAATCATCCAGATATCTCAACACTCGTACCACCATAACATCCTATCTTACTTAGAAATCATGCTTTTAGAATGTCAGGGGAAGTGGCATCTCTCGTTTTTGAATGCCCTTAAGTGATACTTACAAGCAGTCATGTTTTAAAACAATATGCCACTCAGTAGATGAATGAATTGACAAAATGTGATTTATGTAGGCACTGTCTAATTTTATGCTTCCTATTCATATGGAAATAGAAAGTCTTGGAAAAATCAAACTAAGTAAAATAAACAAGACACATAGAAACAGATTCCGTGGTTTCCTCATTTGTAATAAGTAGGAAATGTTTAGGATAGTCCTAGCAGTTGAACAGAATTGCTCAACTGTATGCATGTATGACCGTATAAAATGATGATAAGCAAAATGAATTCCTGGATATGGGAACAGAGTTTTCTGTTTGTGGTTGTTGTTTTTAATGTACTATGTGATTTCTTTTTTCTTTTGTGTTTTCCCTTTGGTTTATCCCTGTTATATTTGATTAAAGTATCCTGTGTATTGTATATACATTTATCTTAATATGGCAAGGGAAGAGGAACAACAAAATGGGAGACAAAGAAAAAAAGGGAAAACTAAAGGAATAGCAATGCTCACAAGACAACATGTTGGAAATTTACATTACAATTTGTGAGGGGTATTGGAGTGAAGGAAAACTGTGAGAAAAATGAGGGAGCGGGTAAAAACTTCATCATGTTATGTATTCACTACCTTACAATTACAGCAACATCTTCTACATATCACTTTGACAATAAAATTAAATTTAAAAATGAGCTGCACAAAATAAAATTTCACTGTATTGGTATAATAAATATTATAATATATAAATATTATATAAATATTTATTTATAATACTTATAAATATAAATATTATAATATATTATAATAAATGTTCATTTAAAATGAACATTTTGGCTGCTAATTTGACTTAATTATCCCTTTCTTTATCAGAGGGTCATCAACTTGAATATTATCAAAGTATACAATATTTTCAGAATATAATTGCCATTATTTTGAAAAAAAATTTTTTGTATTGTCTCATACTAAAAAAAAATAGTTCAATTCTGTTGAAACCGCTAACTTTTAAAACTGAATATTTGTTAAGAGGAGAGAGTATATGTGTTCTTCAACATTCCTATGACTCTAACTACTCATTTCCAAATTCTGAACATGCCATACTAGAGACATTCAAAACAGTACCTGTTTGCATTTTATTTAATTCTGCAATAGGTGCAGTTTTCAATTGGGTATTACATATTTAAATTCAACAGAAAAAAATAGCCACAGTCTGGTAGTAGGTAAAATTATGAAGTATCTACAATAATTCC
The DNA here is from genome assembly GCF_019054845.1 of Dipodomys spectabilis. Lineage (NCBI taxonomy): Eukaryota > Metazoa > Chordata > Mammalia > Rodentia > Heteromyidae > Dipodomys > Dipodomys spectabilis. The sequence goes on from NW_024870924.1 coordinate 475,996, forward strand.
TCAAGAGTAAACATTTGTTCATCAAAGTGAGCTATGATTTCTATGACCATCAATCCCAAATTTTTATGCCATAAAGTCATCCTAGCCCAACAATTTCCAACTTTTAAGGTGTACCTTAAAGTTCCCTAATTTCCCATCATGACAAGCGTATAACTTTTGTAAAAAAATACTACACTTCTGCTAATGTGATGCCCTTCATATTGTGGAAAGAATACTGCACAAAACTTTGCAGCATAATTTTCCACCCAGTGTTATTCTTGAGATCAGAACACTTGCAAATATTATATATAGTTATATATTTTATCTATCATAGATATTCAGGAGATCAGAATGTCTGAATATTAAGATCTGAAGATTATGGTTCAAAGCCCACCCAGGCAGGAAGGTTAGTTCGATTCTTATCTCCAATAAACTGCTCACGAAAATCCTGACACAAGTGGCATTGAGGTTCAAGTGGAAGAGTAATAGCCTTGAGCAAAAACAGTGGCCAGGCCTAGAAGTTAAGCCCTAGGACAAACCAAACAACAAAACAAAATAAAAACAAACCCTAACCGTAGCATTTTTCTCATTTTATACACAGGTACATGGTTCAGGAAATTTCTTTATATGTTATGTATAAGCAGAAGAAAAAAGATGTCACACAGTTACTCTCTTCATACCATGTTACACCAAAATCTCAAAAAATTGCTCTTTATCTAAATTTATAAATTAATAGCATCAATTTGTTGGCAACTTTGTCTAGATTAGTCACATTATCATGTTACTTATGAACTGTGGGAATTAACTATTACCTAAGTTCTAAATATACCTCACTTGAAAGAATATTTTAGGCAAATAGAATGCCAGATTCATTTGTGAATTTGTAAATTAAATCTTCTACTTTAAAAGTATTTGGTAGTAACCTATAGAATATCAAATACAAACAAAAAATATTTATTTTAAATCTAAATTCTAATTTAGCCTGGTCTACAAAGTCCTACATTAAATGAACTTTCCTACTTCTCTAGGCTTAAGCTTTTTTAATCCTTCATCATTTCTTTGGACTCTAACAGAATGATGCATACTTTTTCAAATTTTTGGTTGGGAATCATGAGCTCTTTTGCATCTAGTAATGTTCTGTTTTGAAGAGAACATTTAAAACACAATTGAGGAGTATATATGAGTTGCATTACAATAGGAAACTTGACTTCTCAAAACATAATGACAAAAATTAGCCCAAACATCTAACTGTATAACTTTCTTGTTTATTTTTTATTCCTTTTTTGGTTTGTTTTATTGAGACAAAACTATACTACCTAGTCCAGTGAATGTATCACTGTGTAATTCCACTCTCTAATCACCTATCTTAGTCTGAGTGCTAGAATTCCTGGCTTGTATTACATTGTCCTACCATATTTTGTTGGTTTATTTAATCTAGATATATAGTAGCAATTCTGAACTTCTCCAATAATATTTTCCACTAGACTGATGGCCCAGACTGTTCATGTACTATTTTCAAAGATGTTCTAACATTTGACACAGGATATGAACATTTTCAGATGCAGTGAAGGGGTCTCGGATTCATTCCTCCCTGGATCTGATCCCTTTATTAATGATGACTTGACTTTCTTACTATCTCTGCTCCCACCTATGTAATATTCTCAAGCTCTTTTGGGGAAATTTCACTTGAGGACTTTCTATTATTAAAAATTATCACTCGAGGAAATGGCTTTAGTTTTTCACCATTAAGTATAATGCTGGCTGTAAGTTTGTCATATACAGCCTTTATTGTATTGACTCAGGAACTCAGAACTCAGAGAGTGACCTCATCCTTCATGTTCTACTTAGTAATAATGTCACTCTATATCACTCCCATAGATCTGTATACTGGCCTTGCCTTTATTATTTCAAAGTTGTCTTATTTGCAGTCTTCTATAGTGTATTGAACCATTATACTTAAACACAGAACTTCTCTTTTTCCTATTCCTATTGATTCTCCTTCTGTTAACTTATGTAACTTGGGTAATAATGCACAACACAAACACTGACAAAAATGTTTCTGAGAATCTTCTTCCCACTTAAAATTGGTCTTAATTTACGGAGCACTTAGGAAATTTGAACTTAATGTACTCCAGGATGAATTTTTTTCTTTTTTTTTATTGTGAAAATGGTGGACAGAGGGGTTAGAGTTACATAAGTAAGTTAATGAGTACATTATCTAAGGAACATTGTTACCTCCTCTTTTGTATTTCCCCTGCCATCCCTTTTCTCCACACCGCCCCAACTCTCTCCTGCCATCCCCAACTAGTAAAGTTCATTTTCAACATAGTTTCTTGTTCATCTCATTGTAACAACGGGTCATACTGTATACTTCTTTCAGCATTTTATTTCCCTTCCCCTCCCCACATTAGAAAAATGTATATGCAAGTTGCAGCTCACCGACCTCAAATACAGTGGAAACAGGTTATACCATGGAGGAAGAAAATAGAAGAAAAACCAAAAAAAATCACATAATTCATGGTAGATACTTTAAAAACAATAGTACGAAAGAAAAAACTAGTTGTGTCCGTATTTGGGGGTACATTTCACTTAACATCATCTTATATGGCCATATGTACCTGGATAATGTTTTATAAGCCATGTAAATTCCATATTTTCTCATTACTAAGTTGTCTCTGAAACACGTGTTACCTCGTGTCCAAAGATGTCTTTGTGCTATTTCATTGAAGCCAGAAAACATTCATTTTGCCTGGAGCAATACCGTAGATTGTTACTGGAAATAAGTGGAAGGAACTTCTACAGGAAGTAGAAACTGAATCCAGGAGAGAAATTGAACATAGAGAAATGACAAAGTTCAAGTTAATTTGTGCTCTCGTTTTTACTGTACAAGAAAATAATGCAAGGCTTGAAGGAAACTCTGTCCCTAACTTTTTCGAGTGTGCACTTTAGTCATAAAACTTTTCTGTAGACTTCTAGTTGAGAGTATTAAAAAAGGAAACAATATGCCATTTGAAGGCCAGCATGGAAAAAAAAGGAAATAACATTGTTTTACAGTGTTCTACTACAAAGAAACAAAGATATGGACATTTTTAAATGTCTTGTGCATGGATATTTAACTCCTGAGATGATTCTCTTGTTGCAAAAGTCAGATATCCATTCCTTTACTCTGGTCCTGAGTTCGCCATATCAATACGGATTCCAAAAAGCAGGATCCAGTGACTATGATCAGCAAAAGGAGCCTCTTTTCAAAGAAGTGCTTTAAGGATGGTCCCAAAGAAATACGTGGGTTTTTTTTGTTTGCTTGTTTGTTTGTTTACTTTGTGCTGTTTCTGGGGCTTGAACTGAGAGGCTGTACCCTGTGGCTGAACAGTTGTCTTTCTTGACCATCTGTCCCCAAAGCTAGTACTCAACTGCTTGAACAAAAACTCCACTTCTGGCTTCTTTGGTGTTTAATTACTGATAAGATTTTAAAAGACTCTCCTTCCTAAGTTGGCTTTGAACTAAGACAGTAAGAAAATCAAGTCACATCAACTGTATGGACTTCTCTTTTGAACCAAGAAATATTAGATGAAGTTTATTATAAATGTAATAATTGACAATTTTTAAAAGAAGAGAATTTTTATGTGCAGCAAAGAAACCATAACTTAAATAACTTAGCAAGAGTCGGTGCACTGAGTGATATTGGAAAAATTTTTCTGCTTGTGTAGATTACCATTGACTTCGTAATTCCTTTTGGGGAAACTTAAAATATATTTCACTTTTTTGTTGGTCGTGGGGCATGAACTCTGATCCTGGGCATGTCCCTCAGCTCTTCAGATCAAGTTGCGTGCTCTGGCACTTTAGTTACAGCACCACTTCCGGGTTTCTGGTAGCTAATTGAAGATGTGTCTCATGGACTTTCCTGAAAAGGCTAGCTTTGAACCACAATCCTCTTGTCTCAACCTTCTGAGTAGCTAGGATGACAGGCGTGAGCACCAACACCCGGCTCATATTTGCATTTATGTGCACATAATGACACTGTAGACAAATAATGGAAATTTGAATTAAATGATGATATTGCAGTTTTCAGAAAATTTGAGGTAGTAAAAATTATGTCATCCTTTTCCATGTTGTTACATTAATGACTCATGAGATATTGGACTCTTACTTTAGCATCCTCTTAGGTCTGCATCAGTGGACTTAGTATAAGCAATTGTTAGTAGAGAAATAGAGAAACAGATTTTTAGAAAGCAAAGGAGATCAGATATGAGAGAACAACATAGAATGAGATAAACTTATCTCACAGAGATTAAGAACTAGCCTAAGGGATTTAGAATGCTAAAGGCAATGAGGAATAAACCTACTTGATAACTAGTTCTTTAATAACCAAATATGGTTCCTTCGAACAGTTTCTGGTATAATTTAGTTATTATTATCTTTAATTTCTTCCATCTGGATTTATTCGTTCACTTCTATCACAACTATTAATTAGCTGGTGCCTTTTTGGTGCCAAAAGTGACCAAAAAGTTTTCCAAATCTCAGTTAGACTTAAATTAATCCTCACCTGATATCTAAGCACATTCTTGACATTAATTGCTGTGACCTACTAACCAAACGTTTGTTTTTTTTTTTTCTCAACACAGTCTTCTAATATAGGTAAAGTACATGAATTAAGAACAATTGTTAGGTCATAGTTGAAAGGATCAATTATATATTCCAAGTATAGCTCCTTTATTTGGCATTTACTAGCTAAATGAATTTTTTGCCAGTCCTGGGGCTTGAACTCAGGGCCAGGGAACTCTTCCTGAGATTTTTCTTTTTTTTGCTTAAGGCTACCACTCTACCACTTGGGGCATAACACCACTTCTTTTTCTGTTTTTGTGGTACTGAGGAATTGAACCCAGGGTTTCATGCATGCTAAGCAATCACTGTACCATGAAGCCACATTCCCAGAGCCTTAAATGACTTTCTTAAGATGACATTACTTTTTCATTCAATTACTATGTATTATAATTTAGGCTGGGTGGTAGAAAAGGAAGTGGAAAACAATACAAGCCCAGTAAGGCTGACATTACTATCACATCACTAAGGAAGTACAGTGTTAAGACCTTCAGGACTCATAGGGCTCTTGCATGTGACATTATTATTTTACATTCTTACATAATATTTTATATTATTATGTAAAAAACCATTAACAGTCATCTCCGACATCTATAACATTCTGCTTCCACTTTCAAGTTCAAGTGTCAAAAATCTAAGCCTTTTTATTGATTCGGTGTTATTCCTAGGAAGGAAGAAAGAGGATGTGGAAGGTGATGTTGGAAAAATATGTATATTGGCTCCCAGTCGATATTTTTTCATTTTTAAAAAGTGGTCTTGATGAACTCCCACATCAACTTGACTATGTTGTCTGCACAAGATACAGATAAAGGAAGACATTTATTCTGGTGGATAGTCACTTATATTAACAAAATCCAGTTCTGGAAAAAAAAGTTACTAGTATAACATATTGTCTATATAATGGTTTCTTGTCCTAGCAGAACAAAATGCAATATTGAAATGATTAATCCAGCTTTCTTTGAGATTTTATGCTGTCTCAGTATCAAGATGTTCTCTAATTCCAATAATGTACAAGCATAAAAGACCTGATTTGAAGATCTCAGTAGTTTCAGAAACAAAAGTACATAGTAGCTTCCTTCCTGCAGAGACATGTGATGGCATGTATGACTGATTGTATTTTAGTTATCTTCTTTTTCCTATTCATCTCATGTTGCATATCTTAGCATATTAGTCTGTCCTGCATCAGCTTCCTGTAGGTGAGATTTACCTCTAGTCTGCAATGTTAAGATGGGGCATGTGACTTACTTCGGCTTACAAAAATGAACCAGAAGTGGTCAAAGGCTATTTCTAGGGGAAAATTTTTATCCCATTGTCTATGTCTAAGAGCTAACTTCTTTTCCCTTAGCTATAAAAATAGCATATCTCCAGAGGGAATCTTCTTTCAACTTATATACTGGAAGAATATAGCATGTGAAATTGAGGCAAAACTCAAACACAGCAAGAATTAAGCTAATATTAGAATATGATATTTAGATGTTCGTTTCTTACTATTCTTTTATATCTTTATGATAGTTGACTACAGCACATCAGAATTTAAGAAATACTAAACAATACTAAACAAATAGATAACATTTCCTGGTTGATGATATTACATTTTTTAAATAAGCATTCTCTATGTGATCACTTGAGGGGTTAACTTGTTCTATAAATGTGTTTAATCACTCTAGAGCACTGTATCTAACAGTCACAATCATTATCCAGATCTTGTGATTGAGATGAAGAAGAACAAAATATCTAGATTTCTCGCTTCTCTTTTCTTCTCCTTTTTCTAGTGAGAATTCTCATCCTTTCTCCAAATTCTCCTATTAGTAAAGGAAGAATGAGACATTGTACATATCAAGCAAAAGGCTTCAAAGCCAGAATTTTATTCTTTCAGAAATAGATGAGGTAAATCAGAGTGGCTCAAGGAAGAAGAAAAACATGATTTTTTCCCCCTTTCTGGTTTCACCAATAGAGTCTGAACACAACTCTAAATATTTAATAAACCATTTGTTTTGGCTAATTTTTAAAAAATATAGTGTTTAAAAATAAATAATAATTTTAAAAATTAAAAAATTTAAAATATATAGTAATTTATTTTTTGCTTTTGGTTGGCATGAAATAAGACTGCATTAACATTGTTTGAGTTGAGAGGCTAAATTTTATCTGAATCTAAACAAAATGAAAAATATATGATGTTAAGATACATAGCTTTTAAGCACATTTTCAACATGACATACACAAAGGGCCATTTTTTTCTTCTTTTCCTCTCCACAATTCAATAAGCACTTCATGTAATTCAAATAGCTGTGTTTCTTTCAGAAATATATTAGACATAAAAAAGTTAGAAGAAGAGAACCAGGATTGGTGGTGCATTCTTTAAAAATAGCAGTCAAATAACTATTAACCATAATTCTAAAATAATAACAAATAAATGCTTTTGAAAAGAGAAGATTGTAAGCAGAATATTACAAAAAGTGATAGTGCCAGAACTGCTTCAGGAACTTCTCTCTGACATTTAAGATTTCTAGTACATGACAATGTTTTAATCAGGATTAAATCCTTTCAGGAACTAAATTTTTTTAGTTATATTTCATTGAAGAAATATCTTGTTCAAAATTAACAGGTTATAGGAGAAAGAATGCTTACACACTCATTGTGGTAGGCGGTAAAATTCCTTCCCAAAATATCTATAGTCCAGAAATATCTAATCCATGAAATGTAGATTTACATTTTATATATAAGTTCATAAAATAATCACCTTTCATTACCTAAGGAACAAAATTTGAATAATTATCAGATGGGAAAAATATACTCAAAAGTCCCAGCTGTAGGTTCGAGAGGGGCATCATTAGGTAAGAACCATCAGAAAGATGTAAAGATGATATATTACAAGATAAAGGAAAAGACAACAATCCAGATTCTGAAGTTTCTGGAAAGCGGAACAGGAAGTAAATGTCTTTCCCACTACAATCATCTGAAAAATATTTTAGCTCTGTGGGGCCCTCAATTTTAATGTAGTGAGAATTATTTTAGATTTCTGTCCTTTAGAACTGTAAAATGATAAATACGGATTATTCAAGCCAATTAACTTGTAGAAATATTTTACAGCAGATTTGGTTTAGTAAAGTAACTCAAACACAGCCTTTTCCTGATGCACCTACAAGGATACCACATGTCCTAGTTTCTGAGAATAAGAAAAAGTTGCCACCAGCTTTGTACACATGTATGACGTACATAATACCAAGGGCCTAGCATTAATGAAGTCTTGAAATTCTAAATAATATTTAACTAAGAAGGTTCCTATCTTCATTTTCACATTTGGGGATCACTAATTAACAAAGTTATGTAGAAGTCTAGGGTAAGAATATAGAAATGAAATCTGTCTTCCAATATTATAAAGAAAATTTATGTCACTTTGATTTACAGTTTGTAAGGTAATAAAAAATAAGGCAAAACAGAAACGGTAAGTCTATTTTCTATCTTTCCTAAATTTCCAACAAAATAATAGAGAATCCAGTAAAGATACAGCAATCCCAGGATGTTATAGGATCACTAGATGGTGAAAAAAAAGTTAACAAAAATGGGTCCCCTGGAACAATGGGAAACAAAATCTATACATAAAAATTGTGATATAGCTAGAAAATAGTTTCTACTATGCTAAGTCTTTCTATTTTAGGTTTGTTTGCACAGCTAATTTTCACTCTTGGGAAATGACTAATAATACTCAAGTGTTTGCAGCTTATAACCCAGCAACAAATAATGATTCTAAATATTAACAAGCATGATACTAAGAGTAACCAAGGCTACTTGCATTGCGATAGCTGATAAAGAAGAATGATCTTGGGGAATAGTCAAACAATCTTGAATTTTTTTCATACCTTTCCAATTCTCCAACACGAGAAGTCCTAGTCTAGATATGTAAAATTTTAATAGAGGATTTTTATATATTTTTTTTGTTTTCACTAAAGCAAATACACTTTTCCTCTTTGGAAGCCTGACTTTGAACCAGTCAGACCTTCACCATTATTTTATAGACAAATGTTGACTGCTTTGGCTTAGGTGTTTTCTTGCCTTTGCATGTTGCTTTCTATTATTTTGGCAACTACATAGAAAAATAAGATAAATCCATTTTGCTTATGTTGGATTGTTCAAAGTCAAGATGTCTTCAGTTTTCTGTTCCCTTCTTCACTGCTGATTAAAGTTTAATTATTACTCTTTAAATGATAAAAATGTGATACTTTAACGTATATTCTTTTTGAAACTGGTGATTACAGGAGTGTCTGCGATTGTTTTATAATAGTTTTCAAATATTTTCTTTGGCTATTTTCATTATTGCCTTTGTTCTGTCTTCGAATCAGGAACACAAGGTTGTACAAAAGATCTTCCTAAGGAGTAGGATGTTAGGCAGAAAAAAATAGATGTATAATTAAACGTTTTCATCTCTTAAGAGACTGAAAAGCTCAGAAGACATTTTGTTATTACTGGTACGGTTAAGATGACTTGAATGTTTTGTTTCTTAAACTAAGTGAAATGCATGTACAATGTTACACTTATTCAAAAAAATGATTATGGTTTATTCTTTTCTGCTTCAATGAGATGAAACCTCTTACAAGGTTGGAGGGCATATTTAGTTTAGGGTAGAAGGGTTAATGTTAGAAAGCCAAGGGAGCACTGCCTATCACATATCAGTTAATTATAATTATGGCATATAGGTATATAATCACGCAAATATGAATTGAGTGAGAAATGTGTGATTTACACAATTGATTCAATGACAACTAATACCAGAAAATAATTCTCTACATTTATATTAACCATTATATCTAGTGAGGCTTTAACCTTTTTATAATACATATTTTAACATTTATGCCAAAATATTTGTTTATATGTAACTGTTTATTTTTAGTTTTTGTTGATCATGGGGCATGAAATCTTGACCTGGACGATGTCCGTCATGCCTTCAGCTCAAGAATATTGGTCTACCGCTTGAGCCACAGCCAGTTTTCTGGTGGGTCTTTGGGGATAAGTGTCTCACGGACTTTCCTGCCTAAGTTGGATTTGAAATATGATTCTAACAAAGTGTGCCTGAAATTAGGAAAGCTACTCCATTTGTAATAGCCCCACAAAAAATAATATACCTAGGAATTAACTTAACCAAAGAAGTAAAGGAACTCTATAATAAAAACTTTAAAAACTTGTAAAAGGAAATCAAAACAGAACTTAGAAAATGGCAAAACCTCCCATGCTCCTGGATTGGAAAGATTAACATCGTAAAAATGTCAATACTTCCCAAGGCTATCTACAAATTCAATGCAATACCTATCAAAATTCCAAACTCATTCTTCAAAGAAATAGAAGAGGCAATCCAAAAATTCATAAGGAACAATAAAAGACCCCGAATAGCAAAAATGCTCCTCAACAGAAAAAACACTGCTGGAGGAATATCAATACCATATTAAAAACTCTACTATAAAGCCATAGTAATCAAAACAGCTTGCTACTGGCTCAAGAACAGATCTCAGGACCAATGGAATAGAATTGAAAACCCAGAAATGAACCTACAGACCTATAGCCCTCTAATCTTTGAGAAGGGAGCTAAAAAAAAATAAAATGGAAGAAAGACAGCCTCTTCAGTAAATGGTGCTGGCAAAATTGGTTAACTACTTTTAAAAAACTAAAGCCGGATACTTATATATCATCCTGCACCAGAATCAACTCCAAATGGATCAAAGACCTCGAAGACAAAGCAGACACGCTGAAAACATTATAGGAGAAACCCTAGGTCTCCTTGGTGCAGGCCGAAATTTTCTGAATAGAGACCCGGAAACACAACAAATAAAAGAAAGGTTGGACAAATGGGATTGTATGAAGTTGCAGAGCTTCTGCATGGCAAAGGACATATCTAGCAAGATCAATAGAAAGCTCACGGATTGGGAGTAGACCTTCACCAGCCATACAAGTGACAAGGGTCTTATATCTAAAATATACTTATAATATAAATCCCCCAACAACAAATCCTCAAAGAAACAACTGCCCAATAAATAAGTGGGCTAAAGACTTAAAGAGAAACTTCTCTGAAGAAGAAAGGAGGATGGCCAATAGACACATGAAGAAATGCTCAGACTCCCTAGCCATAAAAGAAATGCAAATCAAAACAACATTAAGATAGGACCTCACCCCAGTTAGAATGGCTATAATCAAGAACTCTAATAACAACAGATGCTGGAGGGGATGTGGACAGAAGGGAATCTTACTTCATTGTTGGTGGGAGTGTAAATTTGTTCAACCACTTTCAAAAGCAGTATGGAGTTTCCTCGAAAGACTTCACATAGAGCTCCCCTATGACCCAGCAATCTCACTTTTGGGCATTTACCCAAATGTTTACAAACAAGACCCCACTGAAGCTACCAGCACAACTATGTTTATTGCAGCATTATTTACCATAGCTAAGGTATGGAACCAACCCAGATGCCTGTCAGTAAATGAATGGATCAAGAAAATATGGTATATATGCACAATGGAATTCTATGCCTCCATCAGAAAGACTGACAGTGCCCCTTTTGTTAGGAAATGGAAAGACTTGGAAAAAATTATATTAAGTGAAGTAAGCCAAGCCCAAAGAAACATAGGTCCCATGGTTTTCCTTATTTTAATATCTAGTATATGTATGAGTCAAGCGGAAAATATGTAGTATATGTATGAGTCAAGTGGAAAATGTCAGATAATGTGATGTTAGGAAAATGAACCCTTAGATATGTATTTAAATGTTTTTTTGTCTTTCATTCATTTGTTTCTAACACATTTATTAGATTATTTCTTTGTTGCTTTGTATGTCCCTCCCCCACAGCATAACCCCAGCTTTCACTATATTTGATGTTGGTATAATTTGTGCAGGAGAAGGGGAAAAACAAGTCGTTTAAGGATACAGGTGGACCCGTTCCAATGAGAAGTACAAGTTGTTATGTCGAAAACGAACTTTACAACTTTGGTGGGGGGGGGAGGATTGGGTGTTGGGGCCCGGGAGGCTGGGAAGGGAAGTGAAGGGTAAAAAAAGGAGGAGGCTGAAATGCTTGATAAGAAATGTACTCATTATCTAGCCCAGGTAACTGTAAGCCCTCTGTACAGTATGTTCACAGTAAAAAATAAAAAAGAAATATGATTCTCACCTATCAGCCTCCTTAGTAGCTAGGGTTACAAACACGAGCCATTGGTGCCTAGTTATATAATTATTTTTTACACATTTATGAAGTATTGACTGGTAATCCCATTCATTTATATGTTGTTTAATGATCAAGCTACATCATATCCATTAATTTCTGCATGTAACACTTCTTTATAGTGAGAATGCTCAAAAACTTATCTTCTGGCTATGATGAAATATCTATTCTTAACTATAATCACTTTGCTTCTTGTTGTATAGCATTAATATATTTACTTTTAGTCATGGAAGTCTGCTAATTAAAGTTATATCAAACATGAATGGTAAAGTGAAAGAAATTCATAGTTCCATTACATGTTGAAAGAAAATGATTATGCATTTTTTCAATTATATTTCTTTGGAATGTGTAATATTCTTTGATTTAACTTAAAATTGATAACAATTATATTATATCAAATTGATTCAAACTTGTATTTGAAAATTGCACACAGCACAAATATACTTCCACTTTCTTCTAACACATAATTAAAATAACAGTATAGGAAAGTTTGGTGTTAGCTGTTCATGTGTAGAATCATAGAAACTCAGGAGGCTAAGAGCTGAATATTTTAGTTCAATATCAGTCCAAACAGACAAAAATGTGAAAACGTATCTCCAATTATCTAGCAGGAAGCAGAAGGTGAGGATGTGGCTCAAGGAATGGCGTGTCATAAGCCATGAGCAAAAAGTACAATAGAGACTATTAAACATTGAGTTCAAGCCCTAAAAATGGCATATACACAAAAGACAACAGCAAAAAAGTAGTATAAACATCAATAATAAAGACAAAATAGTAGAAAAGATCATGAGAAATGTTGTGTGAACATCTGGAAGTCAGAAATCATTTGACAGAATTTTGATTCATTAGAGGTAAAAGTCACAGTATAATTTTAACAATCTCATTGAAGTTATTTCTGTTGAAACCTGGCTATTGGGTAACATGTGAAAGAGCACACTGGATTACCTGACATAGCAGACATTGCCTGTAACTATACACCATCCCACTCTGCAAAAATCTAAAATCATGCCTGTTAATTTAAAAAGAACCTCTTGCTAGAGACTTTTTGGTCCACACAGACTGGGGTCCTTATTTTGAGGCTTCAGACCAGTGCTTTCTTAACTAACCACTCCTGTTTTACTCTCCTTCACTGGTGAAGCTATACCCTAAGCTGGCACCAAGCCACTCCCTAGAATAGGGCAAGAGCATTTGCTGATGCTCTTCCAACTTCTCTCTGTGGCTCTGGATATCCAGACTCTTGTAGCTAGGATGGGTTACTTTGATGTCCAGGTTGCCTCAAACTGGAGATAAACATGTAATGGATATGTCAACCTGAGTTAGTTTCAAACTATGATCTTCAGATCTGAGCCACTATGCTCAGCCCAGTATTTCCAGTAAGTTACTTAATCTTTCTGACACTCAGGTTCTTCCTGTGTGGAAAGTGAAAAGAATTACTTTGTGGACCTATGAATCCAGTGGGAGTTATGACTATGTGCAGGATGTGTGGACAGAGTCTGACACTCTCATAAAACTACTGGTATTTATATTGAAATGAATTCCAGGAATTGGAAACAAGAGTAATTTTTCTGTTCTTGTTTATCCTTTTATGGATATTGAAGGAGCCACAGAAATTCAAGGAGAACGGGGAAACCAATGCACCAGTTGTACGCTGTAGATATTATATTCACAATGAGCTAAACTTGTGGACAGGGACAGGATGGAAAATCAGAGAGAGAACAAAGTGATGCGATTGTCAAACAAGAAGTGATCTCATTAGCGACTTATAAAATGGTGATCTGTATGTACACTACCTTAACAAAAACTATTTGAAAAATCCAGGTTGATGATTCTCTATCCCAGTTTTTGTAGAGGTCCTTAAGACTCAGGTTCACCTGGAGTTTTTGAAGGTCACATTATATGATAATTAATGTAGAGCCAGAATCTCTTAAGAAATGTTATAAAAAGTATTTCATTCTGAGTACCTCTTTCTCTTTGAGTGGCGATTCTATATGTTGTTGTCAGAGCTAAATTTTTACTTTTTGTTTTTAGTACTTGTCAGGTGTTGAATCCTTCTTAAATCTTTGTGACAAAGGTCTGCTATATCTTGGCACCCTGCCCATAACTAAAATGGTAATTAATCTTTGAAATTATTGTACTTGAGTATGAGTTTTATTTATTGATTTAATTTGTCGGCGGTGATGAACTCTGGGCCTGGTTGCCATCCCTCAGCTCTTCAGCTCAAGTCTAGTGCTCTACCACTTGAGCCACAGTACCACTTCTACCTTTTTCTGCTTAGGTGGTGCTGAGGAATCAAACCCAGGGTCTTGTGCATTCAAGGTAAACTGTCTACAACTGATCCACCTTCTCAGCCTATCAAGCAAATCTATTGAGCAAATATATTCAATTGCCACTAGACAAATTCAAAATTATGAAATATCTGATATTTTAATGAATAAAACTGTTATCATTGATACTAGGAAGTGTTTGTCTCCCCGTACCAAACACATGGAGGAGGGTTTTTTAAACTAAAACTACAAAAGAAATTTTAAGCTCTTGTTGCTAACAAATGTGTCCAGGTGTTATTACATTAAATAGAAAATTCAAAATGTTTTTTCTTCATGAATACAGACATCAAAGGTCTTATAATTCTTATTTCAAGATGCAAATTAAAGGGGAAAAACAGTCAGGAGGTAAAATTTATGTTGAATGTTAATAGTTAAAGAGGAAAAGAAGATCCTAGATGACAAATTAAAGACAAAGCAATATCAGAGAACTATATGCTCAATAATAAATAAGAAGGTTTAACTGAAAAATTGAGCTGGAATGTGCACATCAAGCAAAAGCAAGAAATCAGAGCTTACCACCAACAAAGAAACACCATAATGCATATCTCAGACAAAGGAAAAAATTCCTTGTCCTTGATTTCAATGATACATATAACTCCCCCATAAGCGCGCGCAAGCGCACGCGCCCGCGCGCGCGCACACACACACACACACACACACACACACACATACACACACACGAATGTATGCAACAGTTCAATCTACTCACATCCATTCAACATGAATCAAAGATCTTCCTATAATATTTGGAACTTTAAAATATTCCACTCTTGGAAATAATTGATAACAGATACATAAGCAAATATTTTCTGAATAACACTCTGTTATGTAAATGAGAATTTCTGATGGTTGTAGCTACTTAAAATATCTCTAAATCTCGAAAGAATTAAAGAGACAATACGAATTTGGGACTATAATTCTACTAGCTATTCTGCAAAGGTTTAATAAGAAGTTATGAGATCCAATATTAAATACCAAATTAATACATTAATACATGTGTAAGTGAAGTAAAGACAGTTGTCAGAGACCCATGCTGCCTCCAATTCTCAGCAGGCTGCACACTGTTACACCTTTGATTCTGCTGTGCCAGGCCCACAGTTCTTTTCCCTAGAGCCGTGGCCCTCCTGGGGTTGTGGATGGGGCTGTGTGGAGAGGGAGGAGGCCGCATGGGAGGCCGAGCTTTGGTTGGGGCTAAGGGCGGTGGGGAGAGGATGGTGGGGAGGCCCTGACAGAGGCTGTGAAAGGAAGAAGAGGCAGTTGGCTAACAGCTCATGCAGCAGCAGCCCTAAAGGCAGCTGGGTTCTGGGGAGTGTCTGTGAGGTGTGGAATTTGGGGTGAATTTGCTAGGGCCTGTTTGCTTGGTGAGGAGAAGAAGAAGTCTCTAGTCCCACCCAAACAGATAATGAAAAATGAGACAACCAATGCCTGAAGATTTTCAAGAACAAAGGCAGGGACTTATAGGTAACCTCTCGGGGCAGTGAGGACAGCAAGGCTGGGCCTGTGGTTGTCATGCCTCTCTCGATGCCCTTGGAAGTGAGGGCCAGCTCTGCTGTGGGCTAGGCCTGGCTTTTGCCTTGAAGCAGGCACCAGGAATTGTCAGCACAGCCTCAGCCTGCCCCAAGGAGGTGGCCTGTTGTGGGTGCTGTAGCCTGGGAAGCTGCTAGGAGGGTATACACAGAAGGGCACAGGAAGCATGGCTGGTCGGCTCTGCTCCAGGCCAGCCAAGCTCAGGGCCACATGGGAAGTTCCAGCTCTGGACAGGATCAGGCACTGCTCCCAGACAAGTAGGGCCTCTGCGGACCTGTGCAGTGGCTGCCACGTGTGGGTTGTGAACCTCCTTAGAATGGCCGAGGAGTCTCAATGGAGAGGTGCATTTGCTTCTGTGCCTCTCCCATCTTCTGGATTCCTGCTCTCCTCCTGCCTCCTGCCATGTCCAACTACAGGAGTCAACTTCTCCAAGCCACTGAGAGGCCATCCCAGAGATGTTCACAGGGCTATTCAGGCTGCTTCACCATGCATGCAGGGCTCACAGGGTGCCATCCTCCAGGCAAAGCATACCCCCATTTCAGCTTGGCGACCCCGGCCTAGAGGACCAAAAACAGCATTCTTACACAGAAATCCAGGAGTACACAAGGCTGTCCTGAAGTCTAAGGCATCCTTTCCTTCCTCGTGCTCTGGTGTGGAGCAGCTGTGGAGCCAACTGCAACATCATGAATGATTATCTAAAAAGAAGAGGGAAAAAGCTTCATTGTCCCAGATACAGCTGTCCCTGGGGTTCTCTGTGTACACTAGTCTTGTGCTTAGATAAGGATCCCCAAAGACCACCATGAAGCCAGTCTGATGTGACCACATTAGAGTCATTTATTGCAAACTCGAGCCTGGACTCACAACTGTCACCATTGCAGTGGGTCAGAGTTGAGAGCCCAGACCCTTCAGTTAACTGGGTAATCTTATTACAATCTTATTGGCTAGAGAGTGCAGGCTAAGCAATAAAGAACAATTTGTGGAGGACAAGGGAAAAAAAAACAAATCGCTTAAATAGGGATACAGGTGGACCCATTACAACAATGAGATGTAAATGTTCTTATGGAGAAAAATGAACTTTACAGCTTTGGTGGGGGGGAGGGAGGGAGGAGGATTGGATGAGGGGCGGGGGTAAGGATGGGAAGGGATGGGAGGGGGAAACAAATGCTTGATAAGAAATGTACTCATTATCTTGCCCATGTAATTGTAACCCCTCTGTACAGTATTTTCACAATAAAAAAGTAAAAATAAATTAAAAATTAAAAAAACCTGTAGCTTTAGGTACTTCCTGTCATCCGCTGATGGCTATTGCTACGGGAGTTATGGGCAGAACGTTATTGTGACATTTCATGGTTTTTCCAGGAACCTGAATTCTAACTTTCAGTAAAAGTCTACTTACAATGAGTACTTTCAGTAAAGGTCTTCACAATGGATACTTTCAGAGTATTCGGAGTCTAAGTCTAGAATGCCTGTACTTTGGCAAAGACTTCTCACTAGGTGTGTGTGTGTGTGTGTGTGTGTGTGTGTGTGTGTGTGTGTGTGTGTTGTGTGAGAGAGTCAGACACAGCTGAGGTTTGGGGTAAAATACTCCTGCCCTTCAGCATTGAGTTTTGGTATCTATTTTTTGTCCCACCTCCCCAATTTTGAGTTCTGAAGTTGTCCTAAATTCTTTTATCATTTGATCTTCTTGATATTCAGATTCCTAAGGTCTGCTTATGAACTTCAACATTTTCTTCATGAAGGTGATGTCTTTCTTCTAACTTTTATGAAACCCTTTGCTCTCTTTAAATGCAGTTTGTGCTGTGTTAGTGGTTTTACTTAGCCTAGACTGTGATGGCCCATGCTGTGACTGTTAATTCTGAGATCAGTTTAGGCCAATATGAGATACTATACTTTCAGTATATCAGTGAAAGAAGTTCAGCATCTTTATTGAAACAATTTCCTGGCTGTAAATACAAACAAAAACATCCAGTGATATAAATGTACAATCTGTTGTTTTTAGTTAATTGTGCACCACTGTAATGAAAAAAAATCTTTTTACTAACTGAGTATTAGTAATGGGAAAAAATCAAACGTTATAAATCTTTAAAATCGATCAAATACCAAAAGAGAAAGAAAGACACTAATCAGGAATGAAGGAAAAATGTAAGTGTTTAATAAATAAATGAAATGTTTGAGATTCATATACACATAGGAAATAAGAAGGAAAATAAAGAGGAAAGTCACTGAGATCCTATCTTACACACCAGAATAGCTATCACCACTCAAATAAATATAATGCTGGAGAGGTTGAAATAAATCTGGAACTATATTTGGATTTGTGGCATTGTAAAGTAGTGCAACCGATAGGGATATCTTAATGGAAGTTTACACAATATCAAAAAGACAGATATGTTGATGTCCTTTACCACCATTGGATGCATATTGAAGGAATATAAATCAACATGAACATCCATGTTCATGGCAGCAATATTCATAGAAACCAAGCTGTGTAATCAACCTAGATGCACCAGAAAGAGGAAATGATTAAAATGTGCTATTCATAGCTGTAAACATGTTCTGGTATATGAGAAGTGAATGTTTCTACTGTATCATTGTTAAATATTTTTAATATATACCTAATCCTACTTTCACTAGGTTTTGTGGCATTGTGTTTTTGCTTTAATGAGGAACATCCATATTGATTTTCAGACCAGTTACAATAGGTTGAAGATATCCTATAATATGTGGATATTAGATCAAAATTTAAATATATCCATGAACACATAGCGGACCATCATATATAGTTTATAATTTGAACCAATTTTAAGAAGGCAACGGTTGGGGAAATAGACGCTGTTACATGCTTAACAAATACACAGCCATGGAAAAATACAAAAATATGTGAAACTAATTACTGCTAATAGTAAAACATTTTCCTCAAGTTTTAACAATGAAACTATTAAAATAATAATAACATCAAATAAATATGCCATGGAAGAAAATGTACCATAGATGTACGTTTCCCCATAATTTGTTTTACTTTATAACAAATGGATTAGGAGAAAGTATAATTACATATTTGAAGATGCTAATACTTTCAAGTGTCATTGATTGAATCCAGGAAAGGAAATTAACAGAGAAGTAGAGAGTAAGAACAACCTGGGGTATGGATAAAGATACTCAGTAGAACTTTGAGGAAAGAATGTGTTCCGTTTTCCTGATCAAAATAGAGCTAGGACAGCTAACTTTTGATAGAACACTTGTAATGTAGAGCAGTGGAGTTAGTAATTTAGGTAGTAATTTATTACTTTTATTCCCTAATCTTTTGATGTGATTCCCAAATGATGTGAGTTATCCTAGCATTTTCTTTTTTTTTGGGGGGGGGGATCCGGTTGTGGGGCCTGAACTCTGGGTCTGGGCCCTGTCCCTCAACTCTTCAGCTCAAGGCTAGTGCTCTACCATTTGAGCCACAGTGCCATTTCCAGCTTTTTTCTTTTTGCTTATGTGGTGCTGAGGGATTGAACCCAGGGCCTCAGGCCTGTAAGTCAAACTTTCTACCACTGAGTCACCTTCCCAGCTCCCTGATTCTAGATTTTCTGAGCCCTTTTTTTCACCCAAAGTTTCTAATTCCTCACCCTGCCAATGGTTCTTCTGCTACTCTCATTTCTCCTTGTTTCTGAACTAAACTCCTGTAATCTTTTGTTTCATGAGAAAAAGCTGGAGAAATATGAGGATGGCTTGGAGTCTGAGCTAACATCCCCTCCAGCTTGGAGGATCTGGTAAAGGACTTCCACTTGGCTCTCAGAATATGATATTAATTGACCTCTTTGGAAATGGAGAAACTCACTCCCTCAGGCAGAATCTGTCATTAATTGACTTTCTCTGAAGAGATTTGATACTAGGGCACAAATCAGAGAATGAGTTTTCCCATTGTCAGAAGGAACAGGTTGAAAACTAAAAGTGGCCTCAGGTCCCAAACGGCCAGTCAGAAGCCAAGAGATCACACTTTCCTCCTCATCAAGGACCTTCTGGTAGGAATAGAGTCTGAGCAAAGTCTAAGATGGATATAAACTGAGACTGGGCCTAAGGAGGAAACAAAAGAATGACCCTCTCTTTGATTACAAGGGAGTTATGTATTGAGACATGACAACTTCCTTCATCTCACTGCCACTTTGCAGGAGGTCAGTTTCATCAAAGGAGAAGTTGTTAAATGTTGTGACTGCCAGTTTGCTCTCTAGGCTGTTGTCTCTCTCACCCTTCTCATGTCAGGAATGCATTGCTTCTTTCAGGCACTCAACTACCTGTCCTGACTCCTAGGCAGGAATACTGTAGGCTCTTCTTTGGCTAACCTCTTGCATTTAAGGTAGAATAGCCCCAGGCTATGCTCATGTCAAAAGGTAGATTCAAGAGGTGAAAATAAGCTCAGATTTGTACAGAACAACAATCATATTGAAAAAAATTAAATTAAGTTAATAGTTAAGTAATTTAGGGTTTATAGCCACAAAATTAGGTAATTATTAGTAATACATCTAGAATCATGGATTAGGAAGAGAGCAGTAAAGTAGGTTCAGGATACAATGGAAAGACACACCATAGCCATAACAGGAGATGAGAGTATGAAGGAAATATTGGCATAGGTCCATTTACTATCTTAGGAGTGACCTTGGATAGGAGGCTTTTAGAATAATATCTAAAAGAGAGTGACTTGCGGGGCACTGGTGGCTCACACCTGTAATCCTAGCTACCCTGGAGGCTGAGATCTGAGTATTATGATTCAAAGCAAGCCCAGGCAGATAAAGCCAGAAGTGGTCCTGTGGTTCAAGTGGTAGAGCACGAGCCTTGAGCTCAGGGACAAGGCCTAGGCCCTGAGTGCAAGCTTTAGGATCAGCAAAACAACAAGAAACAATAATGATAATAGAAATAAAAGGACTTAAAGATATGCGATGGAATGATGATCATGTGTAACTGTTTAGGGAACATAAAAGGAGAAAAAATTTGGAGCAAAATGATATCTATTTTTACTAATCAAGAATGCAAAGCAAATGCCAAATTCCTCTTCTCAAAAACTTCTAAACTTGGGCTGGGAATGTGGTTCAGTGGTAGAGTGCTTGCCTTGCATGCATGAGGCCGTGGGTTCTATTTTTCAGTGCCACATAAGCAGAAAAATCCAGAAATGCTGCTATGGCTCGAGTGGTAGAGAACTAGCCTTGAATTGAAGAGGTGAGGTACAGTGCTCATGGCCCAGAGTTCAGGCCCATTGTCCGGCCTGAATAAAAACAAAAAAATAAAACAAAAGACAAAACTTCCAAACTAATCTTTTCTCATAATTGAAGAGAGGCTCCTTTTACAGAAATTCTCCTTATCTAGTTCAAGCTCATCAGAACTTCAGTAGACTTTTCCTGTTGAGATATAATGCCCCTAACTCTACTGAACCTAATCATGGCTAGGAAAGTATGGACATTGATATGTTTGTTGTATTTTTCCTTATAAATATATAATACTGTCAGTTATTATATAATATATATTATAATATAGAATATATTATACATTGTATTATATATTAAATATATTATAACATGTATTATGTATTAACAGACTGCCTAATTTTAGATGTAGGAACAGGCAACATATTTAAAGAAAAATGATTGAATATATGAGTTATTTCTCTACCACAGGACAACACCATGGTTCATTCTTATTACACAGAGAGCAACATAGGAAAGTGATGCCCATGGATGTGGTTCTCTGGATTATGGATATTGTGATCTCATATATATATATATGAAATAGATCATATATATTTACATATATATAACATATCGTTTATTAATAGTGAATATGTAAAACTATAACAACAGATAAATAAGTAAATACCTATGTGCACACACTCCCAGTCACCTTCATGTATAAGAATTTCTTTTCTTGCTCCTATTCACCAACACAGAGAGTATATGAGTTGCCCTTGAATTGACCTGGAAGTTCTTTATCGGGATACTGTAGCTTCACATCCACTGTTCCCTAAGTAGCCAGATGCTATGTATTCAATAACAAAAGTGTTACAGGCAAAAGTATCCACCCTGACACACAGAGGAACTTGGATTTCAGAAATGCCACAAAAAAGTGGAAGGTACAGCAGTACTTTTCAAAATTGAATAGATTACATATTTATTAGAAATCTTGTAAGAAAAAAACTTCAGTGTTGGATGATACACTTGAAGAAAACTACAGTTTAAATTACATATAGCCAGTGCTGCAATAGACAATAAATAAGAATTAAAAAAATAAATTATATATGACATCAAATTACAAAGTTCCAGGGCATTTCCCTACTCTTGAGAACTAGCGTAATCCATATTAAAAATAAGTAAAAGAAAAGATGAATATTTTATACCAAATTTCAAAACATACTATATGTTATACAAAGGAAATGCAATAAGCATGCATTTTACAGTCTAGTAACATGATATGGTATGAAGAATCTGATTAACTGATTCATAAAAATCAATACAATGCAGTTAAAACATCCGATATCTCAAGTGTCAACTTAGCAGAATACTTTCAATCTATGGTGTCTATTTTGCATATTATTCAGCCCTATCCATCCCACCATGGCGTAAGGCTCTTCCTGAGAAAGTCCAGAGATCGGTCTACTGTGAGTGCTCAATGTAGACCTGTTCCCATTCTCTTTTATTTGGGCATGTGACAGACTGACTATCTGTTAACTTGCCAAAGGCACAATTTAGACAGGCTTCCAGTAATGATATTATAGCTCTCAGAAAAAAAGGGAAATTGAAGACAGAGGGAAAATCTACCAGATCCCTGAAAGATTTCTATCATTGTGCTAAACCTGTAGCTTTCTATTGACAGTTGAACAAACTGCAGTAATTGCCACTCCAACCACATGTCCAAAAAGCGTCTTTCTAAATATTGGCCTATTTTCACTTTGGTAAAACAAGACACACTATTATGGCCAAGTTTTACTTAAACTATCAGCTATAGTTGACCCAAAGGATAGTTGAACTTACCAATTTCTTAAATTTTAGGTCATTACACAATCACTTCATAGACCTTAACCATTAAAAATACCTACCCATATAAGCCTGCATTACATACTTATTACTGTTTTTCTTCATTTCTCATGTTTTACATATTTGTGTATCCCAGGACTTAGCTCTGTAATATTCCTTCTCATGGTTGTTACCACTGAGTACAGTAATTATTTCTGTATTTTTTCTCCAGTTCTGTTTTATTTAATTCAAGTCCTTAATAGCATCCTGTCTACTGACAACTCCTAAGTACTGATTTTAGCAAACTCAAAAGATCCCAATGTGAGCTTTGATCTCTATCTACAAACCAATCCCTCATTACTATTTGATTAAGTGATAAATCTTCCAGCTGTCTTTTCAAAATACCTTGGAGTCATCAGACTTACATACTTTTTCACACCTCATATTTAATCTATGACCAGGTTTCGACAAATAAACTCACTGTATATTTTAGGAACTACACACACACACACACACACACACACACACACACACACACACATATTTGTATATGTATATATATATATATATATAAATATATATATATATGGTATATGAGTGCCAGAAGTATGACTTAAATTTGGGGCCTAGGTTCTTTTATTTTTCTTTTTTTGGGAGGGGGAGGGTCCAGTCATGGGCCTGAACTCTGGGCATGGGTGCTGTCCCTCAGCTCTTCAGCTCAAGGATAGTGCTCTACCACTTGAGCCACAGCGCCACTTCCAACTATTTTCTTGTTGCTTATGTGGTGTTGAGGAATTGAACCCAGGACCTCATGCATTTAAGGCAAGCGCTCTACCACTGAGCCACCTTCCCAGCCCCTTACTTTTCTTTTTTGCTCAGGCTTTAGTTGGTATAATGATCACCTACAATGTCATTACGCACACCCTTTTCATTTAAAAATATGTATTTGAGTCTGGCTTCCTTCACATAATGATTTTTTTCCAAGTCTTTCCATTTTCTTAAGAAAGGGGCTGTGTCATTCTTTCTGATAGAAGCATGAAATTCCATTGTGTGTATATATATATACCACATTTTCCTGATCCATTCATCTATTGAGGGGCATCTGGACTAGTTGCATATCTTAGATCTGGTAATAATGCTGCAAAAAACATACTTGTGCTGGTAGTTTTAGTGTTTTATTTTTTAGAGTCCGGTCGTGGGGCATGAACTATGGGCATGGATGCTGTCCTTCAGCTCTTCAGCTCAAGTTTAGCGCTCTACCACTTGAGCCACAGTGCCACTTCTGGCTTTTTTCTTTTTGCTTATGTGGTACTGAAAAATCAAACCCAGGGCCTCTTGCATGTAAAGCAAACACTACCACTGAGCCACCTTCCCAGCCCGAGAGAAGATATTTTAACTTATTTTCTACAAGTAAATTATTATTAAGCAAAGCTAATTAAAATAATTACTTATTTACTCTTCAGAGGATGAGTATAGTACTCTTGGATATTTTAGAGGAAAAGACTTTAGACTCATTACAACTGATGGCTTGTATTGAAATTACAGGCTAAACTTCCTTCTTCATGAAACAAAACTTCAGTTCTTTCATAATTAGAATTACAAAATCATAATACCTGCATGATGATTTGTTTTCCTCTGCTATTTTCAATTCCATTCTTCATCCATTAGGTATCTAGAGATAAATTCGACAAATGACCATGAGGGGGATTGCTGGCTCCAGAGCTATGTACATTTGACCATACAAAATGATGCTAATTGAAATGAACTCCAAGACATGGAAACAACAAGTACTTTTTTTTTTTTCAGATATCAACCTTGATGTCGGAAAGTAGTGTATCTTGATCTTATTTTATTTCATTTGTCTTTGATTTATCCCTGGACATCTCTGTCTTGATTCTGGTAACTTCCATCTTGTATATACATTATCAGATTTGGAGAAGGAAAGGGAAATAACATAATGATCAAAGAAGTGATCCATTGCAAAAATGATATCCACAAGACACTATACTGGCAATGAACTTTACAACTTTGGGGTGGGGGGGTAAGGGTGGGAGTGGGAAAGGATAGGAGAACAACAATGGAGTGGGCAACAATATTCAACATGGAATGTACCTTACTCATGTAACTGTAACCAATCTGTACAGTACCTTTAAATAAAATACAATTTAAATAAGTGAACCTACCCTAGAAAAAAAATAGCCTTTCAAAATAACCCATCTGTAGGGCTGGGACGGTGGCTCAGTGGTAGAGCATTTGCTTTGCATGCATGAGGCCCGGGGTTCAATTCCTCAGCACCACATAAGCAAAAAGAAAAAAGCCTGAAGTGGTGCTGTGGATCAAGTGGTAGAGTGCTAGCCTTGAGCTGAAGAGCTGAGGGACAGTGCCTAGGCCCAGAGTTCAGGCCACACTACCGGACCCCAAAATAACCCATCTGTAAAAGTACTTGTGAGGGATTCTAGAGTCAAACTGTTATACCTGGAAAGGGATATATTGGGAAGCCATCTCAAACGACAATCAAAAGGCTGAGAGCTGTGCTCTGGAAAGGTCAAACAGTTAAGGGAAGACAGGCATATGGGTTATTACCTCAAAAGTATTTGAGTTAGAGCTGTTGTACACTAAAAGTTTAAGACTTTGGAGACAAGATGGATGTCTGTGCTATGGTTGTAATGACTATTGCTTCCTTCTGCTCCCTAAAAATAAGGGATTCAATTATCACTATGTATACAAACAATACCTCAGTTAATAGTTGTAACCACAAGCTAGATTGATGCCTAAGTTTGTGGACATACCTGTAGCCACTCACTATCTCACCCCTGTAGTAGAATGAATATAAAGCATGTTAAGCAGGATTTGAGGGTCCAGAAGATAGCAATGAGGCTTTGGGTCCTCTGGTGTCTCTTTCCTATCACTTCCTGTGATTTCTCAGTTCTATGGCCAGGTATCCCATCATCTTTGCTATTCTATGGTTGTGGTTAGTGACAGTACTGATATTTTGAACACCTCAAAACAAACTATGGAAAAACACTTCCTCAAAGAAAATTTACAAATGTATAGGAGCACCTGAAAAGGTACCAAACATCAGCAGTCAACCTATGATCCTCTAGCAAGAAAGTATAATTCAGGAGTATTTTAACTTCTGATAATATAAGCGATGGACAGTTGTCCCATTTTTACATTTGGTATTTGATATTGCATGAATTTTCAGAAACGCATATACATTGTGAAATAATGTTATTTTTTTGTTTTGGGGGGGATTTTTAAATTTTTATTTGTTTTTTATTGTGAAAATAATATACAGAAAGGTTACAATTACATGGTCAAGGTAATGAGTACATTTCTTTTTTATTTTTTTACTTTATTTTGAAAATACTGTACAGAGGGGTTACAATTAGAGGGGCAATATAGTGAGTATATTTCTTATCAAGCATTGTATTCAACATGGAATGTACCTTACTCACAAACCTCATCACTGAAGTAATGATACTAATGTCTTATCTCAGTTGCCTGATTCCGACTTAGATGAGTGTGAATTGCATAATTATGAACATTTCTCCATGAAACTTAACAGAATGAAATTTGAGGGTCAGGCCACGCCATACCTCTAAAGATTTTACATATATTACAGTAATACACACCTAAACGGCTCAGTGCTCACAGCAAATTGGTGTGTTATAATTGTCTTCAAATCAGAAATACTCTACAGTTTAAAGTAGAATGATGGGCTGTACATATTCAATACAAGAGTGATGATCATCCCCTGCAATTATTCTCAGTGGAAAATCCTTCCTATACATTTTACTGACTTAGCTTCTACTCTGTGCTTTACCATTATCAGGGAACGTCACACTGTAAACAGCTACAATACTGCAGCAACCTTAGCTGCCTTTGAATTTTAGCTCTAATCTTAATACCAAGGTCAGTTCCGCAACTATAATCACATCATTAGTGGACACCTGAACTTTCCAAGCTTGGTTAAAAATTCAGCTATCATTTCTCATTGCCAGTGTTAAAGATCTCACTCCATTAGATTTATTGTCTTTCTTATTGTATTTCCAACACTGCCTTAGATGTTGGTTTTTGATATAGAGCTTTTAGTTTGCGTTTGATTTATGGAAGTGTTAGTGATGCCAGTTGAACTGCATATATTATAATGTAAGTAATTTGATGTTTTGACATATGAATTTAATTTTGGCAATTGAGGAAGTCAATACACATCACTCACAAAAGTTTCTTTATATGTACTAGTATTGCTTTATTGTGAACTTCCTAAAAGCCAGTCATAGGAGCACTTGTCCTAATCCCATCACTTCTGTCACTGAGACGAGGCTTGAAAGGTCCAGACCACTTGGCACTTTATAGTGAGGAGGTTTCTACAATGAAGGGTGAGAGAATAGAAAACAGAGCAAATGAATCTTCCAACTGTTTTGTTACATGTTCTTTACACTTAGCCATTAAGACACCATAATAGTATTTTTATGACTTCTTACCTACTCTTTTCTTGTTCTGAGATGTTTTATTTATGGATCTCTAAGAAATCATGTAAGAATCATATAATAAATCTATAAATCATATAAGAAATCTTAATAGTTTGTTAGGGATATATAACCTAAAAGGAATAATTATAGGAAAGTATTAAGCACATAAAATGTAATGCACACCTAAAATTGTCTCTTTATTTAAAACTTCAGCAGTTGTAGTTTATTTATTCTGATAACAAAGATTATAAACTAAGTTACAATAGTATTCCAAATGGAACACAGAACTAGAAGAATGAAGGGTAGCACTAAAGAATGCTACTAAACCACTAATAGATTAAGAATAAAATTTAGGCAAAACTCCTTCATAGTAAAAGCCACAGGAAGCTGGCTTTGAACTCTGATCCTCAGAAATCAGCTTCCTGAGTAGCTAGGATAATAGGCATGAGTCACCAGTTTAATCCATTTCTTTATTCTATCCTCAACCCCTTTAAGCAGAAACCTAACGCTAATCACAATCTGAATTAAAACCGAATGATTAATGTAAGGAAAATTGTCTCTATTTAATCAATCACACATTTTTTTTGCTTCTACTTCTTAGTCGAATACTAAATTTTACCCTAAAGCTTGTCTTTCCCTAACCCTAACCAGAACTAAAACAGTAACTCACACTTTAAACCAAATTATATTTGAATGTTTAAAGTAACACCGACACTGGTTTTCATTCATTGTAACTTTGATGTTATTCATTCTTCTTAAAATATGCTGCAGTTTTACACAATATCTTACATCTTTTTTTTTTTTAATTTAATTTTATTTTATTTGAGAACATACTGTACCGAGGGGTTACAATTACATGGGCAGGATAATGCATACATTTCTTACCAAGCATTGCTGCCTCCTCCTTTGTTTACCCTTCACCTCCCTTCCCAGCCTCCCCCCTCCCCCCCCACCCAATCATACCCTCCCTCCCCCCCTTCCGACATTGTAAAGCTGGTTTTGACATGACATTTTGTACTTCTCATTGTTGCAACAGGTCCACCTGAATCCTTAAACGACTTGTTTGTCCCCATCTCCTCCACATGTTATACCGAATCAACTTCTGTAGGCTCATGTATTGAAAACTTGTCATCCTATATTGAAAGCTCAATTTACATATACAGTTTTCCAGTTACTTTGCTTACCTATCACTTCTGATCACAAATCCTTTTATGAATGTTCATAGTATCTTTGAATAAATCACACAATTTGCATATACTTATAATCTTAAGCAGATAGTCTGCTACTACATGTTTCATTCTATGTGACGAACCCTTATTTTTTGTTTCTCTATTTGCTGAATAAATGTATTCCTGGAAACAGGATATTGACAGTAAATCTGGGTGTAGTTTTCATTCTGTAAATTTCAAAAATAATATAAACTTTGTATTGACTAGTCATTTTCTTAAAATGAGTGATATTCATGAACACAATATTTTGATGCTTTTAAGTAAATTGAGAATTGATGTGGTAGTTCTTGTGTCTTATTTACTTAACCACTACATTGTTTGTGTATGAACATGTGCATTGTCATTTTTTTATTTTTACATATAAAATAATCCTCAAGGGTTTACTTTAAACTAATAATGGGGTGGAGTCTTCCTATTCCAAACTTTATATTTACTTCAGTAAAAGTACTAGAAACACATGATATTTACCGGAGCAATATAAAAGATGAGAACATATTTCTAAAGAGATTGGATTTATTGGTTAAAACATGGAAAAGAGTAAAATATGTTCCTTGCTTGAGACTGCATAAATTTCATATGAATGTAGCTCAAGATGAGAAACAGATAAATTCATATTAATATTACTGAGATTTACGTCAAATATAAGCAATATAGATATTTTTAAGGAATTGGTCATTCAAAGCCCTAGGTAACTCATGGATGAAGAATGGAATTGAAAATAGCAGAGGAAAACAATTCAACATGCAGCTAGTATGATTTTATAATGCTAATATGAAAGAAATGGAGTTTTTGCTTTTCTGAATAAGAAAGTTTAGACGGTAATTTCAATGTAAGGCATCAGTCATAATGAGTCTAATGTCTTTTCCTCCAAGATATCCAAGAGTACTATACTCATCCTCTGAAATGTAAATAAGTAATAATTTTAATTAGCTTTTGTTAATATTAATTTAACTGTGTAGCAAAAAGTTAAAATGTTTGCTCTCTTTCCTTCAATATAATAACATACATTTCATACTTTACTGTCACTTCATAGAAGCCTGAAATCACTACTTCAAAGTAACACACACAGAAAAACAAAAATAACCTGATACAACAATCACAAATCCTAAATTAAATGAAAAATTCCACAATAAAAATAGATAAATCTGGGCTGGGAAGGTGGTTTAGTAGTAAAGCGCTTGTCTTGCATGCCTGAAGCCCTGGGTTCAATTCCTCAGCACCACATAAGCAAAAAGAAAAAAAAATGGAAGTGTCACTGTGGCACAAGTTGTAGAGCACTAGCCATAAGCTGAAAAGCTGAGGGACAGCACAGTGGCCCAGAGTTCACGCCCCACGTCTGGATCCCCACCCCCCAAAAAAATATAAATAAATAAATAAATAAATCTGAGGAAAAAGAAAAACAATGACAGAAGAACAACAGAAGATTACCCTAGCTTTCTCTAATGAAACAGAGATTTAGAGTCCTAGCAGGTACTCCAGTTCTAGAGGGTCACACCAAGTCAGCTATAATTACATATAGATATACAATTCGAAAGAAGAGTTTGTACTGTCTTCAGAAGAAAACAAAAATCTATGAAAAGTTCCCCAGCCAGGTAGGTGACTGTTGTGAGTGTGTTGGCCAACATATTCAAAAGCACATCTGCAGTGTGGAAATAGGGCAACATTGAAAAAAGCAGGAACAGAAATGTACATTACAGAAAGCCACATCCATATTCAGAGACAATTCACCATACCACTGGACAGTATGAACTGTGGCTGGAACCACAAGTATTAACATCACAACATCTCACCACAACTAGTTTCTACTTCTACACTTAATGGTCTAGACAAAAACCTAATTCCAGAAAAGCAAATCTCAGCAGAAAACCAACACCTGGCAAATCAACCAAGAACACAGAGAGTCATGTATTAAGATCATAGTTCCCCCAAAAGAAAATCTCCAAATGGACAGCATAAATCAGAAAAATACAAGAAAGATGATGTCAAGGTAGTATAAATCACATAGTAAATAACCAGGTATTGGAACAGACAATCAAGGACCTTGAAGATAGTTATCAAAATACATTACAAATACTGCTGAAAAATGTGATTGAAGGAAAGATAGAAAACCTCTACAAGGAAATTTGTAATACAGAATATCTTTTTTTTTTTTTTTTTTTTTTTGTCAGTCGTGGGGCTTGAACTCTGGGCCTGGGCGCTGTCCCTCAGCTCTTCAGCTCAAGGCGAGCACTCTACCACTTGAGCTACAGTGCCACTTCCTCTACAAGGAAATTTGTGAACAAGATGAGACCAACCAAAGTTTAGCAAAATAATTTATGGAGACTACAAACAGATAGATAAAAAATACTGAGAAGGCAAGGGAGTCCAAGAAAAAATAGATGCCTGGTTAAAAGATATGAGAGATGACACAGCTAAGAAAACAACCCTTGCTACTCCCCACCCAAAGAAAATACGTACAAAAAGTCCATACAGGACCTAAAACAAAGCTTTAATAAAGAGATAGAACCACTAAAAATGACCAAAATTAGAAGACAGGGAAATCAAAAACAAAGTAGAAAGTCTCCACAGCAAATAAATGACAAGGAAGATAATCTCATGGTGAAAGACAGAATAGGTCTAATAGGAAAGAGGAAATAATCATTTAGAACAAATCCAAGAAATAAGAAATGATCTTGCCAGAACTTCAAGACTCAGAAGATCAAATTTCAGGGAGATCGGTATCAAGAAAGAGAAGAGCAGGAAACTAAATTGATGGGAAACATATTACAGAATTCTAGCAGAGAACATGCCAAACATCCAAAGAGATAAGCTCATTCAGAGAAGATAAGCCTTTAGAAAACCAAACAGAATTCTAGAACTGAAAAATCCACCACCACATCATAATCCATTAGAGGATCATTAAAGATCAAGGAAAGGATTCTTAAAACTGCCAGAGCAAAAAGACTGATTATTTATAAAGAATATGCAGTCAGAATAAACACAGATTTCTTAGCTGATATGGTAAAAAGGAGAGCCTGGCATGATATAAGACAAACATTAAGGGTAAACAACTACCAATCATGAATATGGTCCCAAGCCAAACTCTCCTTTACATTTAAAGGATATATAAAAATATTTCATGACAAAGAAAACTTGAAACAATGTATCTCCACCAAATCAGCAGGATAATCATTAATCAAATATATCCAACATAGAGAAGATCAAGAAGAATAGGAACTGGTTTTATAAAATGCTCCCTACCAAAGAACAAGGTAAATATATCAACAGTAGATAAGGCACAGCTTTTAACAGCCGGGTTATAACATAGTAGGACTTATCAGATATTTCTCAGTCTTAATTCTCAATATCAATGGATTTAAATTTCCAAATAGAAGACATAGATTAGATAGTAGTATCAAAAAAACCAAGACACATCCATCTAGTATATTCAAGAGACACATTTTATTGGCAAAAACAAACACCTACTCAAACTAAAAGGCTGGAAGTAAAATTTTCAAGCAAATGGATACCATAAAAAGGCCACAGTAGAATAAGTAACATAAGATAAAATAGAATTCAAATTAAAATTAGTAGGAAGAGACATTACATATTGATAAAGGCAACTCTCAATTAGGAGGTATAGCCAGTCTAAATATAAATGACCTGAATCCTGGAGCATCCCACTACATCAACCAAATTCTACTTAACCCAAAAAGACATCTCAACACATCATTCCCATCTATGGATTGATTATCCAGTAAAAACTCAACCAAGAAACTGCAGACCTAAATAACTTAATTGACCACTTAGCCCTAACAGACATCTACAGAATATATATTCAGCATCAGAATATACATTCTTCACAGCAGCTCATGGAAGATTCTCCAGAACAGAACATACCTATGTCACACAGAAATTCTGTCCAAATTGAAAGAAAAATTATTTGAATACCCATATCTTGTCAGACCATAACAGAATAAACTTAGAATTAAACAGCTAAAGCAAAAAAAAATTTCAAACCCATGAAGAGTGAACAAAAATTTGCTGAATGACCAGTGCAACACTGAAGGGATTAGAATGGAAATCTGAACTTTTCTAGAATTTAACAAAAATGAACACACAAAATACCAGCTCCTCTGGTATTTGCAGTAATTACAGGAAGATTTATAGCTCAGAGTGCCTACATCAATAATTGGGGAAATCTCAAATGAATATTTTAATTATGTATCTCAAACTCCTTGAAAACGGGAAGAAGCCTCAAACCCAAAGCAGTAGAGAGAAACAAAAAAAATTAAATGAGAAATAACTAAATATAGTGAAAATAAAACGTAGAAAGAATCAACAAATCAGAGTTGGTTTTTTAAATAAATAAACAGACTTGGCAGACCCATACCAAATCTGACTAAGAAGAGAATTTATATAGATGTATAGATAAAAAGCACGAAGATTGGGTGAAGAACTTTAGTTGCTCTGTAATGCACAATTGCCTCATATCTCAAATATATTTAGAGTGCCAAAAATTAACTCATCAAAAAAAATTCGCAAAGAAACAACAACTTTCTTAATAAATGGGCTAAAGATTTAAAGAGAGACCTCTCTGAAGAAGAAATATGCATGGCCAATAGACACATGATGAAATATGCAAATTTTCTAGCCATAAAAGAAATGCAAATCAAAGCAACATTGACATTCCACCTCACCACAGTTAGAATGACCATTATGAAGAAAATTAATAATAACAGATGCTGGACTGTGGAGATGTGGCCAAAAAGGAAAATTACTACACTACTGGTCAAAATGTAAAGTTGTTCAAATACTCTGTAATGAAGTATAGAAGTTCCTCAATAGAGCTCCCCTATCACCCAGCAATGATGGGTCAAGAAAATGTCATATATATTCACAACAAAACTCTATGCTTCTGTCAGAATGAATGACATTGACCCATTAGTAAGAAAATAGAATCACTTGGAAAACATAGTAAGTCAAACAAGCCAGACCCAAAGAATCATAGGCTAGAGATTTGCACTCATTTGGAAAAACTAGAATATGTCTACGATATTCATAATAGCTCAATTACAACGTGCATATCACCATATAAAAGGATGCTTATCGAAATGAGCTCCAAGAAATGGAT
The DNA here is from genome assembly GCF_019054845.1 of Dipodomys spectabilis. NCBI lineage: Eukaryota > Metazoa > Chordata > Mammalia > Rodentia > Heteromyidae > Dipodomys > Dipodomys spectabilis. The sequence goes on from NW_024870924.1 coordinate 509,427, forward strand.
ACAAGATGATTGTATAGTGAACAGTTTTTAGTTATTTCTATTTAGTGTTTACCCTTTGGTTTATTCCCTGTAGTCATTGTTTTTTATTTCTGTACCCTTTGTCTTATACCTAAATTAATGTGATTTGGGAAAGGGAAGGGAAATCACAGAAATGGTCAGACAAAGAATAACCAAAGCAACAGTAATATACACTACACACTATGTTAGAAATAAACTTCATAACTTTGGGGTGTAGGATGTCAGGGTTGGGGGAAGGAGGAAAAAATGAGGAAGGGTAACTTTGTTAAAAAATGTAGTCATTACATATGTAACAGTAACCCACCCCTAAGTATATCACATTCATGATACAAAATCCAAAAAAAAAAATAAGAGAACTCACCCAAATAGAGAAAATTAGAGACAAAAATGAGACAACACAACAGATATAAGCAAAATTAAAAATGTTATAAGAGAGTACTTTGAAAACCTTATGCTAATCACCTGGAGAATCCTGGAGAAATTGATGCTTTCCTATACTCGATCTGAACCAAGAAGTAACACAAAAGAAGTAATGAAAATGAAATGTCAATAAACCATATCCCATTCTAGAGAAATCTAGGACTCAATGAATTTATCATGAAATTAAGGCCTGCAAAGAACTTACAATACTCAGATCTAACTCTGCAATGGAATAGAAAGGGAAATGGAATTTTCAAAACACATTCTTTGAGGCTAGAAATGAGAATCTTCCCCAAATCACATAGGAACTCACCAAAGAAAGAGAACTATAAACCCAAATCTTTGATAAGCATTGATGCAGAACTTATTAATAAAATTCTCACCAATCAATTTCAGGAACTAACAAAAAATCATATGGTATGATCAAATAGGATTCATTTTTCATACAATTGGTTTCAATATTCTTGTCAATAAATATAATAAAAACCATCAGCAGAAGCAGGGACAAGAAACACATGAACCTCTATAGGGGTGTAGAAATAGCTTTTAACAAGCTCAAATACCACTTTATGGTTAAAAGGTCTGAGAAGCTAGGAATGCATGGAACATTACTCAATATAATACATAGTATGTACATAACAGAGATAATTAGCCTTTACCTAACAGTGGAAGCATGAAAATATTAACATCAGGAATGAGACAAGAATGTCCACTCTCTCTACTACTCTTCAATATGGTAGTGGATTTTCTAGCAAGAGCAATATACAAGAGAAAAGCATAAAGAACATACAAACAGGGAATAAGTAAAACTATCCCTTTTTACAGATGAAATGACCTCGTATTTAAAGGACTCTATAGCTTCCTCCCTCAAGTTAGTAAAGGTGATGCTAACCTTCAGCAATGTAGCAGGGTATAAAACCCATAAGAATCAGAATTTTTTTTTATCAAAAATGGAAAACTCCAGGCTGAAATCCAAAAAACAACCTCATATGTATTAGCCTCAAAATCAAATCAAATCTAACCAAAACCAAACAACAACAACCAAACCAGGAATTAATTAATTTAACTAAAAATGTGGAGGACCTCTACTCTAAAAACTGTAAAAATCTAAAAAGGGAAATTGAAAGAGATTCAAGGAAATGGAAAGTCTTTCAATGCTCGTTGTTGGAAGAATTAACATTTTGAAAACTGAAATACTGCCCCTAAACAATTGGCAATGCAATACTCATCAAAATCCCAACAATATTTGAGAAAGCCATTCAAATTTAATATGGAATTACAAAATTACAGATGAAACAGAAGGCTTAGAAATGAGCCTATAGTCATGGGCCTATAGTCATCTTACACACACACACGCACACAAACACACACACACACACAATGGAATTCTATTCACCCATCAGAAAGGATGACTTTTCACCAGTCTTAAGGAAAATGAAAGGCTTGGGAAAATTATAATAAGAGAAAAGAGAAAGAAATGTAGACACAGAGCAATATAGGTTTCATGGATTCATTCATTTATGGTAGCTAGAAAGTGCCCACAAATCTACAAGTAAACAATACATATTCTACCTCATCCCAGTTAGAATGGTCATTATCAAGAAAACTAACAATAGCAATTGCTGGCATGGATGTAGCAAATTGGGAACTCTATTATACTGTTGGTGGGAAATTAAACTTGTTCAACCACTGTGGAAAGCAGTACAGAGTTTCCTAAAAAGATTAAATATAGATATCCCTTAAGACCCAGTAATTCCCCTCATGGGTAGTAATCCAATAAATAACAATCTCACATGAAAGGCTACCAGTATAACCATGTTCATTGCCCAGGCCCAGAGTTCAAGGACTGGAAAAAAGTTACCACTGCTGGTATTTGTTCCCGCAAATATGAACTGTTGGACATAAGATACAAATCATTCTATTTGCAGTAGCTAGCATAGGACTTAAAGGTAGTGGGTGATAAAATGGCTTCTTTGTTGAATATTAAGAAAAGATGTAGGCAGTCCAAGAAAAGAGAAATTTGTTGTTGTTGTTGTTGGTCGAGGGGCTTGAAGTCCTGGCTTGGGCTCTGAGCTCTTCAACTCAAGGTGAGTGCTGTATCTCTTGAGCCACAGTTCCACTTCTGATGGTTTTCTGGTGGTTAAATGGAGATAAGAGTCTCAGGGACTTTCCTGCCAAGGCTGTCTTTGAACCACAGTCCTCAGATCTCTGCTTCCTGAGTAGCTAGGATTTCAGCTGTGAGCCACTGGCACTAGGCTAATAATGGGGGATTTTTAGAAAAGAAAATGCACCTCTTCACTTGTGTCTAGACCTCAGATATCACTATTAGAACACTTCACCTTCAACTCATTTCATCAGACATTTATAATTTTTTTCTTTTTGTTCATGTAGGAATACTGCAGTGAATATCAACTCAGCTTTGGGATTGGATCAGTTGTAGGGCAATTGCTAACACCTAAATTAAGAACTGTTACATCAAAACAAGTGAGACCCTCTTTTGGAATAACTGTTTTCTCTTTTTATTACAAATTTTTGCTGGATTACTTCCTAATGTGATATTGGTCCTCCTAACAGAGTGATGACATTTTCATTCTCTTCAGCCTTCTCCCACATGTGGTCAAATATTTAAGAATTAAAAGATGTCCATTGAAAATTCATTAAGCTGACCTCTAAGGAAATGTGCATTTCTGGATTTTGGTCTGCTGTCTTGTTCTTACATGCACAGGCTTTCTTTGATGTATTGGTTCTACAAGGAATTCTACTTTCTAATCTTTGTGTGATCAATTTTAGTCTCTCTGATCCGTATTTCTGACCATCTCTCTGGAGCCTCATTTCAGTCTGCCTCATAAAAACTGTATTATTTATCAACAAAATGACTCTCAGCTTCTGTTTTTTTGCCTGACTTCATGTAGGCTGTGATAGCAGTCCTGACTGGCTGTGCTTACTGGAGTTTTTGTTTGTTTGTTTGTTTTGTGTGGGGTTTTTTTTGGTTTTAGAGGTCTAGGATTACTATTCAAGATAGTAGATTCTCTGGGTCCCAGTGACCCCTGACCTAGATTCAATGGGTTTTTTTCTCCTAAAGATACAAAGAACAGCTGACTAAATTCCTGTTTTAATTTTCTCAAAATGAGGCAATCTGACATCCTTGCAAAGCCATCAATAATAATCTGTAACAACATCCAGAAATATTCTATCAAGATGGCTTTTCAAGGTTGACTGTGAAAAATTTTCATTTCCAAGTCACCACCATAAAGCAGATCACATTCCTCGGAGCAGACTTTTGGAAGGAAGGTTCCCCTTCCTTCCTTCTCTTATGATACACCAAACCATAATATTCTACATTTGTGACCAGCCTGCAGCACATTTTCCCAAGAATATTTTGTAGTGTAAAGAAGACCAACTATCAAAATAAAGGCAAAATTCCTTGTCTACTACAGACTGATTTATCTTGCTTATATCTGTTGTTATTTTCATTACTTCAAACACAGGGATAAATTATATTGGGATTAGACATGTGGGAAAGGATTAATGGAATAGATATTCAGTTTACTTTCATATATCCAATATCCAATATAATACACTTAACCCCTTAAGGAAAATTAAATCCAACTGTAGAAACAATGTCAGAATTATAAAATAAGCCTCAATATGAATAATCTGGCACACATATACCATAATCTACTCAGAAATTCAGTCTCTCTATAAATATTTATTTGGTACAAGATAGTAAAAATTTAATTAATGAATATGACTTCTAAGTATCATCTGAAATACACCTCGTATATATAATTGTATATTCTTTTTAGATGTCACCTAGACAGGAATTTAACATGCATGTAGAAATCAAATTTCCACAATTTAAGTGAGATTAGAGGAGTCATACACTCCTGTATTGTGTGGTGTGAATTTTACTACAGTGCTGAACCTTTCCACGTAATACCGAGTCATGTGCAATAATTTATTATTTGCTGTTAAGATGAGTGCTGAGTGTAGGATACACTTTGAATTAATACATTAATTCACACAAATGAAACAATGATGATATATTATTTGTTTAAATTCTAATGCTTCTCAATTTTAAAATTCAAGAAATATATTATTAAAATTAGTTTCCCTTTTTCTTTTCTAGAGATGCAGAAATTAAAATCATCTATTAAACATTCACTATTAAGAAATAAGTAATAAATATATTAATATTAACATGATATACTATTAAAATGTGATTTGATTTATAGTTCTAACAAATTGTAATGTAAACAACATTTAATAGAATTATGGGTAATACTTTTAAACTTACCAGCTTGTTATTGTTTCCTAATTGTGTCATTTGTTATTCTTGGTCCAAGTCATCTATTCACCTTAATTGTTTAGTTTTCTATTTTATCTCTATTGGTTTGCTGATTATGCATTTTGTTTTCCCTTTATAGTGACTTACATGAGGATGAAAATCTGTATCCTAGTTTATTACTTCCTATGTTAAAGTCAAATTGCTGCTCCTCACAGCTGTTCTACACTTCTTTGTATAGTACAGAATTTCCCCTAGTCCCATCGACTGTATTGATGCTCTCATATATTTTATTTTATTTTTATTTAAATTTTATTGTCAAGGTAATGTACAGAGGGATTATAGTTACATAAGTAAGGTAATGAAATCATTTCTTTTCTAACTTGTTACCCCTTCACCCAATTTTCTCCCTCTTCCCTCCCAACGCAACTCCTAAGATTATATCCAACATATTGTTTTGTATCACTGTTGCCTAGGTTCCCCCTTCGTCCTTTGTCTCACCGTTTTGTTTTTTTTCATTCCCCTTCCCCAGTTCAGATCAACATATTTACAATACCCAGGGTATCAAAATCAAATACAGTGACTACAGGAGATAAACCACAGGTGGGGAAAACACAAAATGATAAAAATAAATCACCTAGTACATTAAGAACAACAACAACAAAGAACATGTCTTGGAGTTCATTTCACTTAGAATCACCTTATACAGTCATATTTACATAGCTATTCTGCTCATCTACTAAGATTATCCTTGATGTACATAATAATGCTCCACTATTACCCAGTAATCCCACTTCTGGGCATTTAACCTGGTGACCACAAACAAGGCCACACTAAAGCTACCAGCACAATTATGTTTATCACAGTAATATTTACCATAGCTAAGATATGGCATCTAATTTGAATTACCCTTTCTTTATCAGAGGCTAATCAACTTGAATGAGATCCAACTATACAATATTTTCACAATATACTTGTCATTATTTTGAAAAACACATATTTTATTATTGTATCATAGTAAAACAGAAAACAGTTTAATTCAATTGAAAGTTCTAACTTTCAAAACTGAATAATTGTTAACAGGACAGAATATATGCATTCTTCAAAATTCCTGTAACTACTAACTATTCATTTTCAAATTCTGAACATTTCTTTCAAGAGACATTCAAAACAGTACCTGTTTGCATGTTATTTAATTCTTCAATAGATGCAGTTTCCAATGGGGTGTTACGTATTGATAAGTCAACAGAAAATATAGCCACATTTTAGTAGAGGATAAAACTATGAAGTATTCGTAAAAATTAATTCCTCAAAAGTAAACATTTGTTCATCAGAGTAAGCTATTATTTCTACGACCATCAATCCCAAGCTTTTATTCCATAAAGTCATCCCACCCCAACAGTTTCCAACTTGTAAGGTGTACCTTAAAATTCCCTTAATTCACATCATGAATAGCTTATGACTATTGTGAAAAAATTCTACACTTCTACTAATATGATGCCTTCCTATTGTGGAAAGAACACTACACTAATCTTTGCTGCAACGTCCCACCCCACCCCCACCCCCCCGGCCCCGGTCAGTGGTATTCTTGAAATCAAAACACTTGCAAATATTATTTATATTTATACTTTTTTAAACTATCATAGATATTCAGGAGGCTAAGATCTGAATATTATGGTACAAAGCCCACCCAGGCAGGAAGGTTTGTTAGATTCTTATCTCCAATAAACTTATCAGGAAAAGACAGACACATGTGGCTCTGAGGTTAAAAGTGGTATATAGCACGAACCTTGAGCACAAACAGGCTCAGAGAGAGTGGCCAGACAGAGTTCAAGCTCTAGGACAACATAAATAAAATAAAATAAAATAAAACAAGCCCCAACTCTAGCATTTTTCTCATTGTATACAGAGGCACATAATTAAAGAAATTGCTTAATGTGTTAGGAGTAGATAGAAGAACCAAGATGTCACACATTTACTCTCTTCATAACATGCTACACCAAAGCCTCAAAAAATTGTTTTTCCAAATTTATAAATTAATATCATACATTTGTTGGCAACTCTTTCTAGATTATTCACATTATTTTATACATGAATTCTTGGAATTATCTATTAACTAAGTTCTAATTATACCTTGCTTTAAAGAATATTTTAGGCAAATAGAATGTCAGAATCATTTGTGAATTTGTCAATTAAACCCTCTACTTTAAAAGAATTTTGTAGTATCCTATAGAATATGAAATTACAAACAAAACCATAATATTTATTTTAAATATAAATTCTAACTTAGCAAGTTCTACAAAATCCTACATTAGATGAACTTTGCAATTACTCCAGCCTTAAACTATTGTAATCTGTCACCATTTTTTTGGAATCCAACAGAACGATGCTTATTTTTTCAAATTTTTGGTTGGAATCATGAGACATTATCCATCTAGGAATGCTATGTAATGAAGAGAGATTAAAAACACAACTGAGTATTATTTTTAAGAATTTTATTTTTTAGTTTTTCATGTCTCCTTTCTATCTGTCCCCTTCTCTCATCCTATTTTTTTCTTCTCTCAATATCATTTTTAAACTTACATAATTTTCATGGGTTTCACTTTTTAAATTTAAATTTTTGTTTTTTCCATTTTCCTTGTTTTTTTAAAATCTCTCTCCTATCATTCTGTCCAATCCATTTCCCTTTCTGAGATTAGGACTTGGTTAAATTCACTCTTCTTTTACCTCCCCAAATCCCTCTACTCCTATTTTTCCCATCATTTTTCCCTAAACCTAATAATTTCTGGTTTGCCCAATTCTTCTTTGCTCTTCTCATCCAATTAATCCATAGTTGTTTGATGTTGAACAGATTGTATGTATTGAATTAGATTGTATCTGCAGCAACTATAGGACTTTGGTTGATCCTTGCCTCAAAAGAGTTCTAGCACAAGACTGGTGAATTGCATTTGAATAAGAAACTTGACTTCTAAAAACATAATAACAAAATTTGCCCAAACATCCAACCTTGTATACCTTTTTTGTTGTTTGGTATGTTTCATTAAGACAAAATTATACTACCAGATCCAGGGAAGGTATCACTACATAATTCCACTCTCTAACTTCCTGTCTTAGTCTGAATGCTAGAATTCCAGGCTTTTATCACATTGCCCTGCCATAAGTTGTTGGTTTATTTAATCTAGAAAGAGACTAGCAATTCTGAATTTCTCCGATGATCTTATCCAATAGACTGACTGCTCAGACTGTTTATGTACAATTTTTAAAGATGTTCTAGCATTTGACACAGGATATGAACATTTTCAGATGCACCTGCAAGGGTCTCTGATTCAATCCTCCATGGATCTGATCCATTTAATCTTGATTACTTAACTCTCTTACTATCTCTGTTCCCTACCTATGTAAAAGTCTCAAACTTTTTTGAAGAACGTTCACTTGAGGACTTTTTAATATTAGAAAATGTCATTTAATCTAGTCTTACTCAGGACATATTTTCTATTGTTTTCTAACTTTTCTACATATTCTGAGAGTTGTTTCATTTGTGTATTTGTGTGTGCACATATAAGTGCCTCTCCGTGTATGTATATGTTTGGATGTATATATGCAAAAGCCTCAAGCTCTTATTCAGCAATCTCGATCATGACTGATATTCCATCTCTTGAACCATTCTTCCAATGCAGCTTTGGCTGGTTAATTATAGATAGTGTCTCAAACACTGTTCTTCCTTGGCTGGATGCAAACTGAACTTCCCAGACTCTTTTACCTCCTTAGGTTTTATTTTTCCAGCAGTATCAACTTTAAAACTAGAAATATTCTTGTGAGTGTGAACTCGAAGCTCTAGCCCAGATTTTTAACTTAAGAATTCATATAAACATAGGTGAACAAACACATTACATTTCCTGTTAGAAATGTGAGCTTAAGCCATGTGCTGTTGTCTCATGCCAATAATCCTAGCTACTCAGGAGGCTGTGATCTGAGGATTCCAGTTCAAATCCAGCACGAGTAGGAAAGATTCTGAAGCATTTATCTCCAACTAACCACCAGAAAACTGGAAGTGGTGCTGTGGCTCAAGTGGTAGATCACTAGCCTTGAGCTGAAGAGCAGAAAGACATCACCCAGGCCCAGAATTCAAGCCCCCCTATATGCATTAACATTGAACAAAAAGAAAAAACAAAGAAAAAGAAATGGCCTATTTTTCTAGTTAAGTCCATGATCTCTAACTTGCTTTGGAACCAGAATTATTCTTCCATTCTGTGTTTAAAAATTTGATTGATTAGCTACCATGATTTAGAGCTAAAAGATGAAAGAGAATGGACTCATCCTTCATGTTGCACATAGTAGTAGTGCTTTCTCTGTATCACTCCCGTAGTTTTACATACTGGCTTTGGCTCTATTGTTTCAAAGTTGTCTTCTATAGTATATAAAACCATTACATTTAAACACAGAACTATTCTTTCTCCTATTATTCCTATTGTTTCTTCTATTGTTAACTTATGTACACTTGGGAAATAATGCACAAAACACACTAGCAAAAACAAACAAACAAACAAAAAAAACGAACAAACAACAACAACAAAAATAAACGTTTCAGAGAAACATATTCCCACTAAAAATTGGCCTTCATTTATGGAGTACTTATGAAATTTGAACTTAATATACTCCTGTATAATTGTTTTTTTCATATTTTTATTATAAAAATAGTGTACAGAGGGGTTAGAGTTACATAAGTAAAGTAATGAGAATATTTCCTATCGAACATTCTTACCTCCTCTTTTGTTTTTCCTCTGCTATCCCTTCCTTCCCCATCTCCCTAACTCTCCGCTCCACTCCCGATCTTGTAAAGTTCGTTTTCTACATAGTGTCTTGTTCATCTCATTGCTACAATGGGTCATACTGTATCCTTGTTTCAGCATTTTGTTTTTTCCCTTCCCCTCCCCACATTAGAAAAATGTATATACAAGATGCAGGGCACTGACATCAAATCCAGTGAAAACAGGGATTATATCAAGGGGGAAGAGCATAGAAAAGAAACAAAAATATCACATAGTACATTTTAGATACATTAAAAACAATAGCAAGAAAGAAAAAAATGTATGTTGTGTAACTATCTTGGGGTTCATTTCACTTAACATCATCTTATATGCCATATGTGAATGGATAAAGATTTTGTATACCATTTAAATTCCGTATTTTGTCTTTACTAAGTTGTCTCTGAAACACGTGTTACCTCATGTCCAAAGATGTCTTTGTGCTATATCAATGAAGCCTGAAAACATTCATTTTACCTCGAGCAACCCCTTAGATTGTTACTGGAAGTTAAGTGGAAGGAACTGTTATTTCAAGTGGAAATTGATCACGAGAGGAATTGAGCATAGAGAAATGACAAAATTTCAGTTATTTTGTGCTGTCCTTTTTACTGTACAAGAAAATATTCCAAGGCTTGAAGGAAACTCTGTCCCTGAATTGTTCGAGTGGTTTATTTACCCATATAAAACTGTAACACGAAGCCATATTCCTAGAGCTCTAAGTGACTTTCTTAAGATGGCATTACTTTTTCATTCAGTTACTACGTATTATAATTCAGAAAGAAGTGGAACACAATACTAAGTCCAGGAAGGCTGACATTCCTATCACATCACTAAGGAAATATAGTGTTAAGGCCTGCAGGACTCATAGGGCTGTTACATGTGTAATTATTACATAAAACATCATTAACATTCATCTCTGACACCCATAATATTCTGCTTCCACTTAAAATCTGAAGAGCCAAAAATCTAAGCCTTTTTATTGATTGGGTATATTTCCTAGGAAGGAAGAAGGAGGTTGTGGAAGGTGATGGTGGAATAATATGTATATTGGCTCCCTATCCACATTTTCTGCATTTTTAAAAAGTGCTACTGATAAACTCTCATTTACATCTAATTGACTATGTAATCTGCACAAGATGCAGAAATATGAAGGCATTTATTCTGGTAGATAGTCACAAAGTTTAACAAATTCCATTTCTGGAAAAAAAATGATACTTGGTAAGAAAGTAAATAGTATTGTCGATAAAATGCTTTCTTCTCCTAGCAGAACAAAATGTAATATTGAAATAATTACTCCAGGATTCTTTGAGATTTAATGTTGTCTCAGTATCAAAATGTTCTCTAATTCCTTGGCCTTGGCAAATTTTTTAAAACAGTTTTTTTTTTTTACTAAATAGAATTTTTTAAATGTTTTAAAAACAATTTTAAATAAATAATGATTTGTTGTTTGCTTTTGGCAGGCATGAAATAAGACTGCATTAACATTGTGTGAATTGAGAGGCTAAATTTTTATCAGAATCTAAACATAATGAAAAATAGATGATTTTAAGGCAAATAGCTTATATGTTGTTCAAATTTAATGACAGGATTACAGGTTATAGTGGAAAGAATGCTAAACAGCAAAATACCTTCCCAATATATCTATCATCCCCAAATAACTAATTCCTCAAATGTAGATTTATATATATATATATATGTGTGTGTGTGTGTGTGTGTGTGTGTGTGTGTGTGTGTGTGTAAAACAATCACCTTTATCACCCAAGGAATGCCAATTTGAATAATTATCAGATGGGAGAAACATACTCAAATAGGTACTTAAAAGTCCCAGCTGTATTTTGAAAGGGACATGATAAGGTAAGAACCAGCACAAAGAGGTAAAGAAGCTACATTAGAAGATAAAGGAAAAGACAACAATCCAGATTCTGAAGTTTCTGGAAAGCGGAAGGGGAAGCAAATGCCTTTCCACTAAAATCATCTGAAAGTATTTCAGCTCTGTCAGTGGTTCAATTTTAGTCTAGTGAGACTTCTTTTAGAGTTCTGTCTTTAGAACTGTAAAATTATAAATACAGATGGTACAATCCACTTAACTTGTAGAAATTTGTTACAGCACATTTAGTTTAGTAAACTAACTCAACTACAGCCTTTTTCCTGATGCAAATACAGGGACATCATATGTCCTTGTTTCTGAGAGTAAGAAAAAGTTGCCACTGGTGTTGTACACATGTATGATGTACATACTACTAACGGTCTTCATTAATAAAGTATGGAAATACTAAACAATATCTAAATAAGAAGCCCCCTATCTTTATTTTCACATTTAGGGATCACTAAGTACCAAAGTTATGTAGAAGGCTAGGGTAAGACTATGGAAATGAAATCTGTCTCCTAATATTATAAAAATAATTTATGTCATTTTGAGCTACACTTTCTAAAGTAATAAAAAAATAAGGTAAAACAGAAAAAGGAACTCAATTTTCCATTTTTCCTAACATTCCAACAGAAATTAGAGAATCCAGTAAAGATATAGCAATCCCAGGATGGTATAGGATGTTATAGGATCACTAGATGGTGAAAAAGAATATAACAAAAATGGATTTCCTGATACAATGGGAAGCAAAATCTGCAACTTCATATTGTGATATAGATAGAAAGTGGTTTCCACTAGGCCGTCTTTGATATTTTAGGTTTGTTTACACACCAACATTCCTCTCAGGAAATGATTTTATTAATACTCAAGGGTTTGCAGCTTATAACCCAGCAACAAATAATGCTTCTAAATGTAAACAAATATGATACTAAGAGTAACCAAGGTTACTTCCATTGCTATAGCTGATAAATAAGAATGATCTTGGGGAATAGTCAGTCTTGAACTTTTTCATACCTTTCCTCTTCTCCAACATGAGAAGTCCAAGGCAAGATATGTAAAACATTATCAGACGATATTTTAAGTGTTTTATTGTTCAAACTAAAGCAAGTACATTTTCACACTTTGGGGACCTGACTTTCAAAGAGACAGACGCTCACAATTATTTTATAGACAAAAGTTTACTGCTTTGGCTTAGATGTTTTCTAGCCTTTCAGGTTTGCTCTCTATTATTTTGGCAACTACATTGAAAAACAAGATAAATCCATCATGTGTATGTTGGATTGTTCAAAGTCAAGCCGTCTCCAAACACAGTGAAAATATTGTACAAAGGGGTTATAATTACATGGGCAAGGTAATGAGTACATGTATAATCAAGCATTGTAGCCTCCTCATTTGTTTCCCCTTCCCACCCCTTCCAACCTTCACCCTCCCCCCACAAAATCCTCCCCCACAACCCCACACCAAAGTTGTAAAGTTCGTTTTCGACATAACGACTTCTACATCTCATTATTTCTTTTCCTTCTAATTGGTCAGCTTTGATGGCTTAAAATTCTTTGTTGAAATTTTGTTTTAGATCCTGTATGAACTTCTTTACTTCCTTAATTTGGTGTTCAGTGTTTATTCTCAAATCACTCAGTTGATTGTTTATGGTTTCCTTGAACACCCATTCCTTCTGTTGGGTTCCATTCAGCACTCCCTTTGTGGTCTCCCTGACTTACTTCAGCTCTTTGGTAATGGATTCCATGAATGCCTTTAGTGACCTTTGTGTATTCTCATCCTGCTCTCTCAATTCCTGTACTACTCTTTGATTAGCTTCTTCACCTTCACACAATTCTTGTAGTTCTCTTTGAGTGTTCTCAGCCTGCTCATGCCATTCCTGCCTTTCTCTTTGAGTGTGCTCAAACTGCTCACGCAATTCCTGTATCAGTTTTTGAGTAGATTCCTCATGCTCATGATATTCCTGTATTAACCTTTGGTGTGCCTCCTCTCTCTCCCTATCACGCTCATACAGAGTCCTTTGTAAGTTTTCAGTCTTTTCATTTACCATGTTTACCAGCAATGTTTGTAGAGCTATTTGGGAATTCTCCTCTGGATTATTCATTATCTGTTCTGTCTCTTGATTACCATGAGTGGGAGTTGAGATACCCGGACTTGCCATTTTTCATGTGTTTTTCTGGCTTACTCTGCCCATTTGGGATGAAAGTAACACCAGTTTTGTGCTAGAACACTATATTAAGGCAAGCATCAACCAAAGTCTGTAGTTGCACAGTCAAAAGTCAGCAGATACAAGCTAGTTCAACATGAAACAACTATATATTAGTGGGCTACGAACCTCAAAGAAGAATTAGGCAAACCATAAATTATTAGTTTTAGGGAGAGATGTAGGTAAAAATAAGAATAGAAGGATGTGGGAAGGCACAGGGAGAGTTAACTAAGTCCTAATCTCAAAGCCAGAAATAGGTTGGATAGAATGAAAGTAGAGAGAGAGAGAAAAGGAAGAAAGAGAAAGAGAAAAAAGAGACAAGAAAAAATAGAAAAGAAAAAATTAAAATATGCCATGCTTAAAAATTATGCAAATTGAAAACAAAATGTTCTGAGAGGAACGTGGATAAAATGAGAGAAGGGGAGGGATATAAAGGAGACGTGAAAAACTTACAAAAAATGCTTAAAATATTATATAGGTATAAAGAAGTAGTACTGCTATTAAGGAATTTAAGTCTCAGAGGTTTGAATTGAGTCATAAATTTCTGGATTAAGTGTGTACACAATGGGGGATAAGGTCTAATAATCGATTATGGGTACATCTGAGGAAGTGCAGAATATCAATTAAGTCACACAAAGAATAACAAAAGAGAAGAAAAGGTGAAAAGAATGAGAAAGAAAGAAAAAAAGATCAAAAGTTCAGTAGAGCTAAATAAAAAACAAAAAAAATAAATTTTTTAAAAAGAAAAAAAGAAAAATGCACACACACATATACCCCTAAAATAAAAATTGTAAGAGTAAGCAAAAAAAGTTACTAGAAAATAATTTTTTAAAGTTAAAAATTAAAAAAGTTTTAGAAAAAAATTTTTTATACAAGGTACCAAAAAAAAGTTCTTGATTTTTTTGGGGGGGGGAAGGGAAGATCCTGTATTTCCCGTTTGCCATAACCACTCTCTTGTTGGAGTGTCTGGTCTGCTTGTGGTGTTTGATTTTTTTGTGTCTTGGTGGGTTTCTTAAGTCAGAATGTTTGAGCAGACAGAAAAATGCTTTGCTTTACCCAGGATTTTGTGTTCTTCTACCCAGGCTAGTTCAATGGGAGGGAGATTTGCTTTGAGTATCAGAAAAGAGGGAGATGGTGGTTTCCTCTAGTTTGGAGATGCTGTGATGAGGCTATGTTTTGGGTAGAGTTGAGGCCTTTCAGCAAACAGTAGAATTTCCCTGAGGGGCTAGCTTGTGAGACACTCACAGAGTCCAGCCTGGAGCCATACTCAGGGTTTATGTTTACTGACTTTCCATTGATTGACAAGGCTGCTGTAAGGAGGTGCAGCCCCTGGCTCTGTTTACCCAGTGAAGAATGCCACTCCTTGGGCTGGTGGCCCTGGCTGAGTGACTTTTCCTTGGGTGGAGCTGAGTGTGGCAGGTCAGGTTATGTTCTTGTAAACTGCTAAATGACAATACTTTTCTTCCAAGGCCTTAGTTGGAGCTAGCAGCTCAGCTGGGCCTTTGTCAGTATCAAAGATGGAGATCTCCAGTACTGTGGGGGGATGGGTGGCTTTCCCTCCTCTGCTCCCTGAGAAGGAGTGAGGATATGAGGCTTCTACTCACAACAAGTCTTGGTTCCTGTCTCCTCTCTGGTCTGCGAACTGCAGGATGAAGATGTATGCTCCTTTTAGGTTCTTGCTGGTATTGAGTAGAATCCGTTCACCCACCATGTCTGGCTCCTTCATTTGGGACTCTCTGTCCTACAGGTATGGCGGCTATGGCCTCCCTCACTGCAGCTCCAGCCGCAGCCGCGGCTGCTGGCAAGCGCTTAGATCTATCTCCTTGCCTGGATTTTCCCTCTCTGGCCTAACTCTCTGTCCTGTGTTGGCACACTTGGTATGATTCTCTGGCTTAGGATTGTTCACTGGAACACTAAAACTGCTTTCTATGTGAGAACTTGTTTAGCCTCCAGCTTCTCCACTGCCATCTTCCTGGAACTCCTCCAAACAAAGTTTTCTGTTACGTTCTTCACTGCTAATTAAAGTTTAATTATTGCTCTTTAAATGATGACAAAACGTGTTACTTTAACGAATATTCTCATTGCATCAGGTGAAGACAGGAGTGTCTGCCATTGCTTTTTAAATTGTTTTCAAGTATTTTCCTCCACTATTTTGATTATTGCCTTTGTTCTGGTCTTCTAATCAGGAACACAGGGTTGCACAAAAAGATCTTCTAAAGATATAGGATGTTAGGCAGAAAAAAAAATACATGTATAATTAAAGATTTTCATCTCTTAAGATACTGAAAAGCTCAGAAGACATCTTGCTGTTACTGGCATGGTTATGATGACTTGAATGTTTTGGTTCTTAAAATAAGTGAAATGCATGTAAAATGTTACAGTTGTTCCAAACAATGATTATGGCTTATACTTTTCTGCTCCAATGAGACGAAACCTCTGACAAGGTTGGAGGGCATATCGATTTTCTGGTAGAAGGGTTAATGTTAGAAAGCCAAGGGAGATTCCTAAAACAGCTCTGCCTATCACGAATCAGTTCATTATACTTATGGCATATAAGTATATAAACATACAAATATGAATTGAGTGAGAAATGTCTGACTTACACAATTGATTCAATGTCAACTAAAAGCAGAAAACACTTCTTGACATTTATATAAACTAGTATATCTAGTGAGGATTTAAAAAAATTTAGAATATATATTTTAACATTTATGTCAAGTTATTTGTTTATTTTTAACCATTTATTTTTAATTGTTGTCAGTCGTGAGGCTTGAAATCGGGGCCTGGACACTGTCACTCAGCTCTTCATCTCAAGACTAGTGCTCTACCACTTGAACCACTGCCAGTTTTCTGGTGGCTCATTGGTGATAAGAGTCTCACAGACTTTCCTGCCTAGGTTGGCTTTGAACCAAGATTCTCAGTTCTCAGACTCCTTAGTAGATAGGGTTGCAAACATGAACCACTGGCTCCTCGTTACACTATTATTTTTTACACATTTGTGAAGAATGGAGAGGTAATCACATTCATTTATATGTTGTGTCATGGCCAAACTATATCATATTCATTAATTTCTGTATGTAACATTCCTTTTTAGTGAGACTTCTAAAAATATTATCTTTTGGCAGTGATGAATATCTCTCCTGAAGTATAATCACTTTATTTCTTGTGCTATAAAATTAATACATTTATTTTAGTCTTGGAAGTCTGCTAATAAACTTATATAAAACAAGAAATTTAATATGAAAAAAATTCATGGTTCTATTACTTGCTTTAGGAAAACAATTATGCCTGTTGTTTTCAATTATATTTCTGTGGGAATGTGTAAAATTCGTTTATTTAACTATTAAAATCTATAACAGTTACATTATATCAAGTTGATTCAAACTTATAATGTGAAAAATTGCACACTTAACTCAAATATACCTCCACTTTCTTCTACCACATATTAAAATAACAGTAAAGCAAAGCTTGGTGTTAGCAGCTCATGTGTAGAATCTTAGAAACTCAGGAGCCTAAGACCTGAAGATTTTGGTTCAATGTCACTCTAAGCAGACAAAAGTGTGAAAACTTATCTCCAATTGTCCAACAAGAAGGAGAAGTTGAGGATATGGCTCAAGGAATAGAATGTCATCAGCCATGAGCAAAAAATGCAAGAGAGACTATTAAAAATTGAGTTCAAACCTTAAAAATGGCATATACACACAAAACAACAAAAAAGTAGTATGAACATGAATAATGATGTCAAAATAGTAGAAAAGATCATGAGAAATATTGTGTAAACATCTGGAAGACAGAAATCATTAGACAGGGTTTTAATTTACGAGAGGTAAAAGTCACAGTCTCATTTATACAATCTCATTGAACTGATTGTGTTGAAACCTGGCTAACGGGTAACCCGTGAAAGAGTAGATTGGATGACCTGACATAGCAGACATTGCCAGTAATTATGTACCATGTCACTCTTGTGAAATCTAAAATTGTGCTTGTTACTTTAAATAAACCTCATGAAAGAGACGGTTTGGTTCACATATATAAGGATCTTTATTTTGAGGCTTCAGACCAGTGCTTTTGTTTATCACCACTCCTGCTTTACCCTCACTGCCTTGTGCATCTAAACCTTACTAAACTGCCCCAAGCCAAGGCTTTGAACTAGAGCCCCCTGCCTTAATCCCTCTTTTCTCCTGCTACAACACATTTCACATGCTATCTCTGTCTTAGCATTAGTTGCTGTCATTCTAATCCTCACCAGAAAACTCTTATGCAAACCTACAATAAATAACCTGTTAGAAAAAGGAGTAAGGATTTAGCATTGGCTGAGGCTCTCATCTGTAGGTTTGTTCCCTAATAAATCTGTGCTACACTATCCCTTTTGTCTCCATGGCTTTTGAGTCGGACAAGTGATTGATTTGGTTTGATGCAATCCCATTTATCCAGACTTATTTTGGAAGTTTTGACCTGTGCGAAGGAGCCCTCGTGTTTCCCCTAACACTTCCTGTAATATTATCAAGTATCTGGACATAGAGGTCTTCGATCCATTTGGAATCGATTCGGGTGCAGGGGGATATATAAGGATCTAAATTCATTTCTCTGTGTACAGCCAATTCTACGGACATACTTTTTTGAAGAGGCTGTTTTTCTACCCTCCTGTGATTCTGACTTCCTTATCCAAGATTATGTTCCTATAGGAGTGGATTCATTTCTGGGCCTTCAATTCTGTTGCATTGATGGAATTCTGTGCTTTTATTGGAAAGAATGGCGTTACACCATTCTGGAGGAAATGGAAAGACTGGAAATTAGCTACATCCAAATAAATATATGTTGCATGGTTTTCCTCATTTGTAATAACTAGATATGTCCATAAATCTACAAATTATCCAATAGATAGTAAAGGACAAATAATTACAATTGGACATGATTAACTAACAGCACTGTAAGCATTCACATGTCAAGAACAAGGGAAGCTATTCTTAGGAGAGAATCAAAATGGCTCAATAGCTATGTGCATATGACCATACAAAGTGATGATTATTGCAATGAACTCTAAGAATCAATAATACATGTGAAATACATATATCTGTATATAATTTTAATAGATGTCATAAAATTAACGGACTTCCCTGTAATCTCAAAAGCAAAATTTTATGTTCAGAAGATAAAATTGAGGAAAGTTTTCAACACATAAACTAAAATACATAGGGGAAAATGTAAGAGAGAAAAGATAAGATGAAAATTAGAGTAGCTATCTATTGAAGAATTCATAAACATTTTCCAAAACTATACAAGAGAGTTGGGGTACAGCTCAGTTGTAGGACTAGACTAATATATACAAACACATGGATTCAATCTCCAAGAAGGCCAAATAATAAGTTAATAAATAGCAATAATAAAATAATTCTTTGAAATAAATACTTTCATATAAGAGAGGCCTGGATCCTACCAGTAAGAAAAAAATACTTTCAATTCTTGAATCCAATGACATGAAACTACAAGAATGAAGAGGAAATGGTTTTCCTTTTCTATCCTTTCCTTTCCTTTTCTGCTTTCTTCTTTTCTTTTTTCCTTTGGCACTACTGGTGCATGAAGCTAAAGCTGTGACACTTTAGATTATTTTTCAGAGGAGGTCTTGCTTTTGGCCAAGCCTCCCTTGAGCAATAATCTCTTGACTATGGCTTCCACAAACGTGAGATAACGGGGAAATTACACTATATCTAGCTTTCTTTGTTTTGTTGTCTCTCACGAATTTATTATCAGATCTGGCCCTGGATATCAGTCTTCTAAAATTCTGCCTTCTAATTAGCAAGGTATATTTCATCTCAGGTGGGACTCAGACAATTTTTCAATATAAACATTCAATATTTACTTCAGTTTTCTAGATATCATTAAATTCAATCGAGGTTAGTATAGATCTTTATGATGTTATAAGAAGAACACAGAGAAAAAATACAATCCTCAACAGAAAGAACAGTGCTGGAAGAATACCAATACCAAATTTCAAACTTTACTATAAAGCCATAGTAAACAAAACAGCTGGGTCCTGGCACAAGAACAGACCTCAGGACCAATGGAATAGAATTGAAAACCCAGCAAGGAACCTACAGACCTATAGCCATATAATCTTCCATAAGGGAGCTAAAAAAATAGAATGGAAGAAAGACAGCCTCTTCAGTACATTGTGCTGGTAAAATTGGTTAACTACTTGCAGAAAACTAATGCTAGATCCTTATATATCATCCTGCACCAGAATCAATTCCAAATGGATCAAACACCTCGGAGTCAAAGCAGACACTGAAAACATTACAGAATGGAATAGGAGAAAACCTAGGTCTCCTTGGCACAGGCTGAAATTTTCTTAATAGAGACCCACAAACACAACAAATCAAAGAAAGGTTGGACAAACGGGATTGCAAGAAATTGCAGAGCTTCTGCATGGCAAAGGACATAGCTAGCAAAATCAATAGAAAGCCCACGGATTGGGAGAAGTACTTCGCTATCCATACAACGGACAAGGGTCTCATATCTAACATATTCCTGGAACTCAAAAAATTAAATACCCCAACAACAAATCTTCAAAAAAACAACTGCCCAATAAATAAGTGGGCTAAAGACATAAACAGAAACTTCTCTGAAGA
Organism: Dipodomys spectabilis; assembly: GCF_019054845.1. Taxonomy (NCBI): domain Eukaryota; kingdom Metazoa; phylum Chordata; class Mammalia; order Rodentia; family Heteromyidae; genus Dipodomys; species Dipodomys spectabilis. Next base: position 529,654 of record NW_024870924.1, read on the forward strand.
GGAAAGAAGGATGGCCAATAGACACATGAAGAAATGCTCAACCTCTCTAGCCATAAAAGAAATGCAAATAATACAACATTGAGATAACATCTCATCTCAGTTAGAATGGCTATAAGCAAGAACTCTAATAACAACAGATGGTGGAGAGGATGTGGACAGAAGGGAACCTTACTGCATTGTTGGTGGGAGTATAAATTTGTTCAACCACTTTCAAAAGTAGTATGGAGGTTCCATAAATGACTCCACATAGAGCTCCCCTATGATCCAGAAATCCCACTTTTGGGCATTTACCCAAATGTTCACAAAAAAGACCACACTAAAGCTACCAGCACGACTATGCTTATTGAAGCCTTATTTACCATAGCTAAGATATGGAACCAACCCAGATGCCTCTCAGTAGATGAATGGATCAAGAAAATGTCGTATATATACACAATGGAATTCTATGCCTTCATCAGAAAGAATGACATTTCTCCATTTGTTAGGAAATGGAAAGACTTGGAATAAATTATATTAAGTGAAGTAAGCCAGTCCCAAAGAAACATAGGTCTCATGTTTTCTCTTATTTTCCATAAATAATATATGTCTGTCAAGCAGAAAAGGTCAGATAAGTTGATGTTAGGGAAATGAACCCTAAGATAAGGATTCAAATGTTTTTTTTTTTCTTTCACGCAATTGTTTCTAACACATTTATAAGATTATTTCTTTGTTGCTTTGTATGTCCCTCCCCCATGGTATAACCCATGCTTTCATTGTATTTGATGTTGTTATAATTTGTACAGGAGAAGGGAAAAAACAAATCGATTAAATAGGGATACAGGTGGACCCATTGATAGAATGAGACGTACCAGTCGTTATGTCGAAAACGAACTTTACAACTGTGGTGGCGTGGAGCAGGGTTGGTTCGGGGGGTAGGGGGGAAAGGGAGGATAGATGGGAAGGGGAAACAAAGGAGGAGGCTACAATGCTTGATAAGAAATGTACTCATCCTCGTGTGCATGTAATTGTAACCCCTCTGTACAGTATTTTCACAATAAAAAACACAAATAAAAGAACACAGAGAAATCCCTTGAATATTTTTCCAGTTTATTTATATATTTCTAGTATGACATCACAAGGAGTACACTAATACTTCACAAATACCTTATACAGACTTCAGTTATTTAAATTATTTTGTGCAAATATTAAATCTATTATAGTTTTATCAACTGAATATGAATATACCATATTTACAGATACGTTTCTTACCACAAATAAGTCTGTCTCGTGCTTCACTTTTATAATTAAACACACTACTTCTCTTTGTCCCATCCCAAACCTGTTTTATCCTGGCAACCAACACATTTTTTCGCTCTGATTTCTAGATCATACAATAAATAAGCTTTTAGGATTGCCTTCTTATCTTTGGTAGATTATTCCCAGGTATTGGATGCCTTAATATTGTATTGTGTTCACTCGAGTTGCTTTTTGGTTCTGTCATTATAAAATGTAGCATAATTTGTTTGCCATTCACCTGAAGAACGCCTGAATTGATTTCCATTTTTTTGACTAGAGGAAATAATGCTATTATAAACCTCTGTGTTTTGGCCTTTGGGTGAACGTTACATTTTATTTCAATGAGACAATGCCTGAAGAGATCAATTCCTGTGCTATACTGTGAGTGGTTGCATATTTAATATTCTAGGTACCTGACAAAATTTGTTCAGAAGTGGCTTTCCTATTTGACATCCTGCCAGTTTCCAGTTTCTCTGTTTCTTGATAGCATTTAGTATGGTCATTATTGTATTATGGGAAGTTATTCTCATACATGTTTTATGATGTAATTTTAGTTTCAATGTACATTTATTTGATGACTGATGATGTTTTTCTTGTGCTTATTTTCCACAAGATGTATTGTTTTGGTTTGTAATTGATGTTCTTTTTTAACATTAGATTTTGAGAGTTCTAGGCAGAGTCTAGACTTGAGTCATTCTTCAGGTATAGGATTTGCAAATATTTTATCCTTGACTACGGGTACCCTTCATCATTGTTATATTCATCATCATCATCTACATAATCGTCATTGTTAGTATTACTACTATTATTTTTGTACATGTACGTATCCTCTTGGGGTTTGAACTCAGGGTACTTGAGATTTCTTGCAATTTGTTAACAATTTACCATTTGACTCATGCCAAACTTCTGCCTTTTTTGCCGTTAATCAGAGGTACGATTCTCAGGGACTTTATTTTGTGGGCTGCCTGCAAATAGCAATACTCAAATAACAGCCTCCCAAGTAGCTAGGATGAGATACATGAGCCCCTTACTCCCAACTTCTATTCACTGCTTGCATATGAGCTTTCACAGACTAAACTATTTTACACTTTTATTGATTTCTACTACATCCAGCTTTCTTTTCCTGTAATTTTAATGCCAAATTTAAGAATTCTTCATTTCAAAAATTGTCAAGACATCTTTCTGTGCTTTACATTTACATCACTCTTTTTGTTTTATATGCCACGTTTTAATCCTGGTTGAAGTTAATATTTGAATAAATTATGATTAAATCATTGTTCACTTTTTAATTCTCCCCAATACTCTCTATCCTATCACCACTTATTAAGGAGAATGTCATTCCACAAATGTTTGGTTTTACACTCATTAAATATACCTTGATAATATGTATGTGGCTCTAATCTGGTGCCCTACAGACCCATTGAGTTGTATAACCTTTCCTCTACAATTTGTATAACAATTTTACACTAACAGTGTTAATATTGTACAGAGATATATATTCCAGTTTATTTTTCTTTGTCATTGAGTCAAAGAGTGCTGATCAAGTGTTTTCAGAAATTGTCATAAAATTATAAATACAACTGTGAAACTGGGTACTGGTGGCTCATGCTTATAATCCTAGCTGCATAGGAGGCTGAGATCTGAAGATTGCTGTTCAAAGCTAGCTGGAACGGTAATGTTTGTGTGAATCTGATCTCCAATTAACCACCAGAAAACCAGAAGTGACACAGTTGCTCAATGGGTAGAGGACTCACTTTGAGCTGAAGAGCTGAGGGACAGTGCCCAGGCCAGATTTCAAGCCCCATGAATGACCAAAAATAGCGGTGTGGGGGACAATTAATATCTTTGTTCAATTATATCCTCCAATCCACAAAAACTATATGTCTCCATTTATTTAGATTTTTGCTTTTATATTCAGCATTGTATAATTTTCAATGACAGTGGATGAATAACACTGAAATACATTTTGACGATGTGTGAAGCTAGCACAAAGATATTCTCAGAAAACAGTTGAAAATTAAGGGGCAATGGTAATGGAGAAAGACAGAAAAGGTTAATAAGGCCCTTGATCAATATGTGAGTGTAAAATATTTCAGTAAGATTACTTCTATACACCAACTAATAAATATCTTCCAAAGGCATTGGTATTCAAGTATGACATACGGATATAAACAGATTTTGTGTTGAAATGAAAGAAAGATAGATGAGAAAATATAGTAATTGTGTAAATTAAGAAATTTGGTCAATATTTTGAGGGCTCATGGCTCACTGGATTAGAAGTCTGTTGGTATCTAAGATAATACTTAAATGTTAGACATGAGCCTATCTTTAAGACTGCTTAAAGCTATTGTTTTTGAGTCAGTATTCTTTTTGCTGTTGTTGTTTACATGGACTTACTTTGGAAACACTAATATTACTTGGGAGAAATGTGTAAAATAGAGTACATAATCTAATTATATGAGGTTTATAAATTGGCCCATCTGTAGAGGTAGAATATGAAATAATTGCTGCTCAAGTTGAGGTTAAGTTGAAATTATGACAGGAAATGACTACTAATAAATATTGGAGTATTTTGAGAGGGTAGTGATGATAAAATGTTCTAGAACTGAAGGTGATGTTCATAGTCCAACTCTTTAACTTTCTAAGAATTGATGTACTTTATTGAAGAATTACAGATTGCATTTGCTTTAACCTTAGGAAAAATTTTAGATTAGTAGTGGGTGAATCTGAGTGACAATTTAGAATTTAATATCACACAATTCTGAAAGGTATAGGTTTAGTATGTTGATGAATAAGACTATCAATAAAATATGATGTGATATATCCTCTGAGTGACTACATATGACATATTCTACAAAATTATGTAAGTTGAGGGATGAAATAGAATTAAGAGGGATGAGAGATAATGATCATCAAGATGCAGTATATTGGGCTGGGAATGTGGCTTAATGTAGACTTAGTGGTATTGTTTTATATGCATGTGTATACTTGTGTAATACCTTCAATGGACATGTCAATATGTTATTATATGTTATTGTAAAAGGTTTTGCTATGTATATTCCTGTACATGTGTCTCATGGGACATATGTTGAAATATATTTTGTATATAAAGTTATGATTCAAAATGTTGTATCATAGCGGCAACTTTATGTGTAATATCTAAGAGATTGCCACTATGTTTAACAAACTGACTATATCATTTTAAGTGCCAAGAACCAATGTATAAGGATTCCAATTTCTACATAGTGGTTGTGCAGTGCTCTCTTATTGTTTCTTTTTCCACTAATCACTATATGTATGCAATGTCTAGGTATGTTATGATCTTTCAATATGTTCTTTGGTTGTTTGTATATTAGTATAGAGATACTTATTTGGATTTTTTGCTAACTTATTCAGGATGGTTAAAGTTTTTCGTTGGCATTAATATGCTCTTCATATATTTCTGATTCTATTCTCTTTAAATATATGTATATGTATACACACTATGTGTACATATGCATATATTCATACTTATATGTTTATATATACAAATACCTATATATGTATACACATATATGAATATACAGATGTGAACATTCATGTATGTAGACATATATGCACATTATTATTTTCATTTGTCTGTAAGTTATCATTTTACTGTATTTGACAAACATGTCCTTTGTTGATTTTACTTTATTTTATGGTTAAGATATTGTACAGAGGGGTTACAGTTACATGAGTAAGGCAATGAGTACATTGCTTGTTGATCATTGTTACCCCTTCCTTTCCTTTTTGTTGTCCCACTATCCCTTCCCGCCCCCAGCTCACACATTCCTATTTCCCCATCCCTCACAGCATGAAGTGGTAAAGTTTGTTTGCAATATAATGTCTTGTGGGTATCTTTGTTGCAATGGGTCATCCTGTGTCCTTGGTTCAGGGTTTTGTAATTCCCCTTCCCCTCCCCAAATTAGACATGTATATACAAGATGCAGCATATCATAATCGAGTACAATGACAACAGGGGATATGCCATAGGGGAAAGAATATACAAAGGAAACAACAACAAAATGAATAAAATAACGTTGTACATTTTCAACAGTAACAACAAAGACACAATGCTCAAACATGTCCTTCATTACCAAGGTAATTATTGCAGTTCATGTCCTTATCATTTTTGGAACTTCGGAAAAACTTTTTGTAGCATTCCATGTGGATTTATATGTTCAATTTTTGATAAATCGATCTACTCATAAGGTATCTGACAGCTGTCTTCTGAAGCCAAAAAGGCAGTATTCTACAGCTTGATTCCAAACCACTTGTACGTTTACCTTGTACTAAGAATACTCTCAAGCCCAGTGCCATTGGCTCACACCTATACTCCTAACTACTCAGGAAGCTGAGATCTGAGGATAGCAGTTCAAAGCCAGCCTAGGAAGGAAAAGTCTATGAGACTCATCTCCAATAAACCATAAGAAAACAAGAAGTGGAGCTTTGGCTCAAGTTGTAGAGTTCTAGCCTTGAGCTGAAGAGATGAGGGAAAGCACCCAAGCCCAGAGTTCAAGGACAAGGACCAGGACCAGAACTACCACCACCACCAACACCACCACTACCAACACCACCACCACCAACAACAACAAAAAAAGAATACTGACTCAAAAAGCAATACTGTTAAGCAGTATTAAAGATAGGCTCAAGTATAACATTTTAGTACTATATTAGATACCAAGAGCCTTCTATTCCTATGAGGCATGAGCCCTCAGAATGTTGACAAAATTTCTTAGTTTATTTACACACTTACTATAAGTATGAATTTTCTCATCTATCTTTCATTTCACCACAGAATCTGTATTTATCCTTTATGTCTTACTTGAATACCAATGCTTTGGAAGATATTTATTAATTTGTATATATTATTTGTAAAACAAAATCTTATTGAAATATTTTACACACTCACATATTGATCAAAGGCCTGATTAAATTGTTTCTGTCTTTCTCCATTCCCATTGCCCCTTAATTTTAAGTTGTTTTCTGTGAACTTCTTTATGCTATCTTTAAACATGTCAAAATACATTAAAGTGTTGTTCACCCACCGTCATTGAAAATTATACAATGCTGAATATAAAAGCAAAAATCTAAATAAATGGAGACATATAGTTTTTGTGGATTAGAGGGTACAGTTGAACAAAGATATAAATTGTCAACTCCCTTTTGTCTTTGGTCATTCATTGGTCTTGAAATCTGTTACTGGGCACTGTACCTCCGCTCTTCAGCCCTAAGTGAGTTCTCTACTCATTGAGCAACTGTGTCTTTTCTGGTTTTCTCATGGTTAATTTGACATAAGAGTCTCAGGGAGATTCTTGTTTCAGCTGGCTTTGAACCACAATCTTCAGATCTCAGCCTCCTATGCAGCTAGGATTACAAGCACTAGCCAACAGTGCCCAGGGTCACAGTTTTATTTATAAGTTTATGACAATTTCTAAAAACACCTGACCAGCTATCTTTGACTGACTGACAAAGGAAAATAAACTGGAATATATTTCTCTATCAAATATTAAAACTGTTAGTGTATAATATTATATTTGTATAGGAAAGATTATACAGCTCAATGGGTCTGTAGGGCACCAGACTAGATCAATATAAATATTATCAAAGGATATTTAATAAGGGGTAAAATCAAACATTTGTGGAGTGACACTCTCTTTAATAAGTGGTGATTGGGTAGACAGTATTTGGGAGAATTAAAAAGTGAACATTGAATTAAACATTTTATTCAAATGTTAACTTCACGCAGGATTAAAACGTGGCATATAAAACAAAAAGGGTGATGTAAATGTAAAGCAAAGAAAGATGTCTTGACAATTTTAGAGATGAAGAATTCTTAAATTTTGCATTAAAATTATAGGAAAGGAAAGCTTGATGTAGTAGAAATCAATGAAAGTGTATAATAATTTGGTCTGTGAACACTCATATGCAAGTAGTGAATAGAAGTTGGGAGTAGGGGGCTCATCTATCTCATCCTAGCTACTTGGGAAGCTGTGATTTGAGTATTGCTGTTTGAATGCAGCTCAAAAAATAAAGTCCCTGAGAATCGTACCTCTGATTAATGGCCAAAAAGGCAGAAGTTTGGCATAAGACAAATGGTAAATTGTTAACAAATTGCAAAAAATCTCAAGAACCCTGAGTTCAAGCCCCAAGAGGATACATACATTTACAAAAATAATAGTAGTAATACTAATAGTGATGATGGTGATGATGATGGTGATGATGAGGGTAATGATGATGATCATGAAGGGTACCCATAGTCAAAGGTAAAATATTTGCAAATCCTATACATGAAGAATACCTCAAATCTAGACTCTACATAGAATTCTCAAAACCTAATTTTAAAAAGAACACCAATTATAAACCAACAAAATACATTTTGTGAAAAATAACCACAGTGAAGCATCTTAGTCATCAAATAAATGCACATTAAAACTAAAATTACATCATAAAACCTGTATGAGAATTACTTCGCATAATACAATAATGACCATACTAAATGCTATCAAGAAACAAAGAAACTGGATGCTGGCAGGAATGTCAAATGGGAAAGCTCTTCTGAAAATATTTTGACATGTTCCTAGAATAGAAAATATGCAAATACCCACCGTATAGTAGAGGAATTGAGCTCTTCAGGCTTTGTCTCATAGAAATAAAAGGTGATGTTCACCCAAAGGCCAAAACACAGAGGATTATAGCAGCATTATTTTCTGTAGTCAAAGAAATGGAAATCAATTCAGGCTTTCTTCAAGTGAATGGGAAATTAATTGTGCTACATTCTCTAATGACAGAACCAAAAGGCAACTTGAGAGAATACAATACAATATTAAGGCATACAATAACTGTGAATAATCTACCATAGATTTGAAGGCCCTATTAAAAGCGTAATTATTGCAAGATCTAGAAGTGGGAGAGAAAACAAAATGTGTTGTTTGCCAGGATGAAACAGTTTTGGGATGGGACAAAGAGAAGTAGTGGGTTTAATTATAAAAAGGAAGCATGAGACAGACTTATTTTTGGTAAAGAAACGTATCTGTAAATATGGTATATTCATATCGAGTTGATAAAATTATACTGGACTAAATACGTGCAAAAAATAATTAAAACAACTGAAGTTTGAATAAGGTACTTGTGAATTATTAATGTCCTATTTATGATGTCATACTACAAATATAAAATAAATTGGAAAAGTATTCAAGGGATATCTCTGTGTTCGTCTTTTAACATCATAAAGATCCATACTAACCTCAATAGAATTTAATGTTATCTAGAAAACAGAAGTCAATATTGAATGTTTACATTGAAAACTGGGGTCCAAGTTTGAGATGAAATATACCTTGATAATTGGAAGGCAAAGATTTAGAAGATTGATATCAAGGCCAGTTCTTACAAAAGAAAATTCATGAGAAATTACAAAAACAAAGAAAGCTAGATATAGTGTAATTTCCCTGTTATCTCACGTTTGTGGAAGCCATACGTAAGAAATTATTGCTCAAGGGAGGCTTGGCCTGGAAAATAATCTAAAGTAATTAAAGCCTTAACAACTTCAAGCATCAGTACTGCCAAAGGCAAAACGAAAAGAAGAAAACAGAAAAGGAAAGGAAAAGATAGAAAAGGAAACAATTTCATCTTCATTTTTGTGGTTTCCTATCATTGAGTACAAGAATTGAAAGTATTTTGCTTACTGTCTGAGGATCCAGGCCTTTCTAATATGAAAGCATTTATTTCAAGTAACTATTGAATTACTAATATTTATTATCTTATTAGTAGGCCTTCTTGGAGATTGAACCATGGTTTTGTACATATTAGTCTAGTTCTACAACTGAGTTGTACCCCAGCTATTTTGTATAGTTTCGGAAATTGTTAATAAATTCTTCAATAGTTGGCTATTCTAATTTTCATCTTATCTTTGCTCTCTTACATTTTCCCCTATGTATTTTAGTTTATGTGTTGAAAACTTTCCTCAATTTTATCTTCTGAACATAAAATTTTGCTTTTGAGATTACAGGGAAGTCCGTTAATTTTATGACATCTATTAAAATTATATACAGATGTATGTATTTCACATGTATTATTGATTCTTAGAGTTCATTGCAATAATCATCACTTTGTATGGTCATATGCACATAGCTATTGAGCCATTTTGATTCTCTCCTAAGAATAGCTTCCCTTGTTCTTGACATGTGAATGCTTACAGTGCTTTTAGTTAATCATGTCCAATTGTAATTATTTGTCCTTTACTATCTATTGGATAATTTGTAGATTTATGGACATATCTAGTTATTACAAATGAGGAAAACCATGCAACATATATTTATTTGGATCTAGCTAATTTCCAGTCTTTCCATTTCCTCCGGTATTGTGTAATGCCATTCTTTCCAATGAAAGCACAGAATTCCATCAATGCAACAGAATTGAAGGCCCAGAAATGAATCCACTCCTATAGGAACATAATCTTTGATAAGGAAATCAGAATCACAGGAGTGTAGAAAAACAGCCTCTTCAAAAAAGTGTGGCCGTAGAATTGGCTGTACACAGAGAAATGAATTTAGATCCTTATATATCCCCCTGCAACAGAATTGATTCCAAATGGATCAAAGACCTCAATGTAAGTCCAGATACTTGAGAATGTTACAGGAAGTGTTAGGGGAAACACGAGAGCTCCTTTGCACAGGTCAAAACTTCCAAAATAAGTCTGGATAAATGGGATTACATCAAACTAAATCAATCACTTGTCCGACTCAAAAGCCATGGAGACAAAAGAGATAGTGTAGCACAGATTTATTAGGGAACAAACCTAAAGATGAGAGCCTCAGCCAATGCTAAATCCTTACTCCCTTTTCTAACTAGGTTATTTATTGTGGATTTACATGAATATAAGAGTTTTCTGGTGGGGATTAGAACGAAACCAACTAATGCTAAGACAGAGATAGCATGTGAAATGTGTTGTAGCTGGAGAAAGGAGGGATTAAGGCAGGGGGTTCTAGTTCAAAACATTTGTTTGGTGCCAGCTAAGTAAGGTATAGCTGCACAAGGGAAGTGAGCATAAAACAGGATTGATTATAAACAAAAGCTCTGGTCTGAAGCCTCAAAATAAGAACCCCAGTCTGTGGGGACCAAACAATCTCTAACATGAGGTTTTATTTAAATTAACAAGCATGATTTTAGATTTTTGCACAGTGGGATGATGCATAGTCATAGGCAATGTCTGATATGTCAGGTAATCCAGTCTAGTCTTTCACATGTTACCCAATGGCCAGGTTTCAATGCAAAGGACTACAATGAGAATGTACAAATGAGACTGAGACTTTTCCCTCTCATGAATCAAATTTCTGTCAAATAATTTCTGTCTTCCAAATGTTTACACATTTCTCATGATCATTCCTACTATTTTGTCTTCATTATTTTTGTTCATAGTATTTTTTTTCTTGTCGTGTGCGTATATGCCATTTTTTTAGGGCTTGAACTAAATGTTTAAAGGTCTCACTTGTATTTTCTGCTCATGGTTCATGACACTTTATTCCTTGAGCCACATTCCTCACCTTATGCTTCTTGCTGGATAATTGGAGATAAGTTTTCACATTTTTGTCTATTTGGACTGACATTGAACCAAAATCTTCAGGTCTTAGCCTCCTGAGCTTCTAGGATTCTACACATGAACCACTAACACCAAGCTTTGCTTTGCTGTATTTTTAATTATGTGTTATGAGAAATTGGAAGTATATTTGTGTTAAGTGTGCAAATTTCAAATACAAATTTGAATCAACTTGATATAATGTATCTAAGTTTTAACAGATAAATCAATGAATTTTACACATTCACACAGAAATAAAATTAAAAACAAAAGGCATATTGGTTTTCTTAAAACACGTAATGGAACCATGAATTTCTTGCATTTCACAATTCATGTTTTATATAATTTTGATTAGAATATTTCTATGAATAAAAGAAATTATATTAATTTTATACCACAAGAGGCAAAATTACTTTAGTTAAGAATAGATATTTCATCACAGTCAGAAGATAAGTTTTTGAGCATTCTCACTAAAAAGAAATGTTACATGCAGAAATTAATGTATATGATATAGCTTGATCATTACACAACATATTAGTGAAGAGGATTTCCACTCAATACTTCATAAGTGTGTAAAAAATAATTATGTAGCTAGGCGCCAGTGGCTCATACTTGTAACCCTAACTACTAAGGAGTCTGAGAGCAGAGAATCATGGTTCAAAGCCAGCCTAGGCAGTTAAGTCTGTGAGACTCTTATCGCCAATGAGCCACCAGAAAACTGGCTGTGGCTCAAGAGGTAGAGCATTAGTCTTCAGATGAAGAGCTGAGGGACAGTGTCCAGGCCCTGATTTAAAACCCCACGACTGAAAACAATTAAAAATAAACAAATAACTTGACATAAACGTTAAAATATATATTCTAATTTTTTTAAAATCCTCACTAGATATACTAGTTTATATAAATGTCAAGAAGTGTTTTCTGCTTTTAGTTGACATTGAATCAATTGTGTAAGTCAGACATTTCTCACTCAATTCATATTTGTATGTTTATATACTTATATGCCATAAGTATAATGAACTGATTCGTGATAGGCAGAGCTGTTTTAGGAATCTCCCTTGGCTTTCTAACATTAACCCTTCTACCAGAAAATCGATATGCCCTCCAACCTTGTCAGAGGTTTCGTCTCATTGGAGCAGAAAAGTATAAGCCATAATCATTGTTTGGAACAACTGTAACATTTTACATGCATTTTACTTAGTTTAAGAATCAAAACATTCAAGTCATCTTAACCATGCCAGTAACAGCAAGATGTCTTCTGAGCTTTTCAGTATCTTAAGAGATGAAAATCTTTAATTATATGTGAATTTTTTTTCTGCCTAACATTCTGTATCTTTAGAAGATCTTTTGTGTAACCCTGTGTTCCTGATTAGAAGACTGTAACAAAGGCAATAATTAAAATAGTGGAGGAAAATACTTGGAAACAATTTAAAAAGCAATGGCAGACACTCCTGTCTTCACCTGATGCAATGAGAATATTCGTTAAAGTATCACGTTTTGTCATCATTTAAAAAGGAGTAATTAAACTTTAATTAGCAGTAAAGAAGGAGGGAACTTTGTTTGGAGACAGCTTGACTTTAAACAATCCATCATAAGCATAATGGATTTATTTTGTTTTTCTATGTAGTTGACAAAATAATAGAGAGCAACACTAAAAGGCTGGAAAACACCTAAGCCAAAGCAGTAAACTTTTGCCTAAAAACTAATTATGAGGGTCTGACTCTTTCAAAGTCAGGCTTGCAAAGTGTGAAAGTGTATTGGCTTTAATGTGGACCAAAAATATAAAAATCCTTTATTAATATTTCACATATATTGACTAGGACTTCTCGTGTTGGAGACGAGGAAAGGTATGAAAAAGTTCAAGGTTTTTTGTCTGTTCCCCACGATCATTCTTATTTATCAGCAAAAGCAACGGAAGTAGCCTTGGTTACTCTTAGTATCATGCTTGTTTACATTTAGAAGCATTATTTGTTGCTGGGTTATAAGCTCCAAACCCATGAGTATTAATGAAGAGTCATTTCCTGAGAGGAATGTTGCTGTGTAAACAAAATTAAAATATCAAAGACTTAGCATAGTAGAAACTATTTTCTACCTATATCACAATCTGAATGTGTAGATTTTGTTTCTCATTGTATCAGGAGATACATTTTTGTTATATTCTTTTTCACCATCTAGTGATCCTATAACATCCTATACCATCCTGGGATTGCTGTATCTTTACTGGATTCTCTAATTTCTGTTGGAATGTTAGGAAGGATAGAAAATTGAGTTTCTGTTTCTGTTTTACCTTATTTTTTATTACATTAGAAAGTGTAACTCAAAATTACATAAATTATCTTTATAATATTAGGAGACAGATTTCATTTCATTTCCATATTCTTACCCTAGCTTTCTACGTAAGTTAGGTACTTAGCGATCCCAAATTTGAAAATGAAAATAGGGAGCTTCTTATTTAAATATTATTTAGAATTTCAAGAGTTCATTAATGCAAGTCCCTTAGTAGTATGTACATCATTCATGGGTATAAAGCCGGTGGCTACTTTTTCATATTCTCAGAAATTAGGACATGTGGTGTCCCTATTGTTGCATCAGGAAATGGTTGAGTTAGTTTACTAAACCAATTCTGCTGTAAAATATTTCTACAAGTTAATTGTCTTGAATAATCTGTATTCATCATTTTACAGTTCTAAAGGACATAAATCTAAAAGAAGTCTCACTAGATTAAAATCGAGCCACCTACAGAGCTAAAATATTTTTCAAATGATTCTAGTAAAAAAGGCATTCACTTCATATTCAGCTTTCCAGAATTTCAAAATCTGGGTTGTTGTCTTTTCCTTTATCTTCTAATGTAGCATCTTTACATCTTTGTGATGCTTCTTTCCTAATCATGTCCCCTTTGAACTTCAGATGAGTCTTTTAAGTACCCATTTGAGTATACTTCCTCCATCTTACAATTATTATAGTTTGTGTTCCTTGAGTAATGAAAGATGATCATTTTACAAACATATATAATGCAAATCTACATTTAAGGAATTAGAATTAATGTAGATAGATATATGGAAGGTATTTTACTGCCTACTACAATGAGTGTGTAGCATTCTTTCTACTATTACCTGCTATTGTTTCATTAAATTTGAATCACATATTTCTTCAATGAAATATAACTAGAAAAAAGTAGTCCCTGAAACCTATTAATCCTGATTAAAACATTGTTATGTACTAGAAATTGTAAATTCCAGAGAGCAGCTCCTGAAGCAGTTCTGACACTATCATTTTTTATACATTCTGATTAAAATCTTTTCTTTTCAAGAGCATTTGATTGTTATTATTTTGGAATTATGGTTATATTTATTTGACTGTTATTTTTAAACTGTGCATCATGAATACTGGTTCTCTTTTTCTAACTTTTTTGTCTAATCTATTTCTGAAAGAATCACAGTTATTTGTATTACATAACTGCTTGTTGAAGTTGAATCAGTGTGGAGAGGGAAAAAAGAAAAAAGATGTCTCTCTCTGTATTTTACATTAAAAATGTACCTAGAAGCTATTTATCTAAATCATCCGTTTTCATTATGTTTACATTCTGATAAAATTTAGCCTCTCATCTCACACAATGTTAATGCAGTCTTATTTCATGCCTCCCAAAAGCAAACAACAAATTACTTTTTATTTAATTTTTTAATTTTAAAATTATTATTTATTTTAAAAACTATGCCTTAAAGAGTTAGCGAAGCCAAATGGTTTATTAGATATTTAGAGTCATGTTCAGACTCTGTGGTGGAAGCCAGAAAGAGAAAAAAATCACGTTTTTATTCTTCCTTGAGCCACTTTAATTTACTTCATCTACTTCTGGAAAAATGAAATTCTTGATTTGAAGCCTTTTGCTTGATATCCACAATATGTCATTCTTTTATTAATAGGAAAATTAGAAGAAAGGATGAGAATTCACGTTAGGAAATGGAGAAGAGGAAAAGAGAAGACGAATTCTTGATATTTTGTTCTTCCTCATCTCAATCACAAGGTCTGGATAATGATTGTGAATATTAGATGCAGTGCTATAGAGGGATTATACCAATCTAAACGAAAAGATAACCCCACAAATGATGACATGAAGAATGCTTATTTATAAAAAAATGTAATAGCATCAAACAGGAAGTGTTATCTATTTGTTTAGTTCTTGTTTATATTTGTTAAATTTTGGCATGCTGTATTCAACTATCATAAAGATATACATGAATGGTAAGAAACTAAAATCTTAATATTATATTCTAATGTTGGCTTAGTTCTGCCTGTTATATATATGTAGCTGTATTTGAGTTTTGCCTCAATTTTACATGCTATGTTCTTCCAGTATATAAGTTGAAAGAAGACTCCCTCTAGAAATATGCTATTTTTATATATAAGGGAAAACAAGTCAGCTGTTAGACACATAATAAGATAGAAATCTTCCCCTAGAAATATCTTTTCACCATTTCTGGTCATTTTTGTAATCTGAAGTAAGTCACATGACCCATCTTGTCATTTCCGAATAGAGGTAAATCTCACCTACAGAAAGCTGAAACAGGACATCGAGTAGTATGTCAAGATATGCAACATTTGACGTAAAGAGGAAAAAGAAGAGAACTGTAGTACAATCAATCATACTTGCCATCACATGTCACTTCAAGAAGGAAGCTATTATGTACCTTTGTTTCTAAAACTCCTGAGATTTTCAAATCCTGTCTTTTTTTCTTCGATATTACAGGAATTAGAAAATATTTTGATACGGAGGCAGCAAAAAATCTCTAAGAAAGCTGGAGTAATCATTTTAATATTACATTTTGTTCTGCTAGGAAAAGAAATCATTTTATAGACAACACTTTATACTTTCATGCCTAGTATCTTTTTTCCAGAACTGTATTTTGTTAATGTATGTGACTATCCACAAGAATAAATGTCTTCATTTATCTGCATCTTGTGCAGACAGCATAGTCAATTAGATGTAAGTTGGAGTTTATCAGTAGCACTTCTTAAAAATGCAAAAAAATGTGGACAGGGAGCTAATATACATATTTTTCCACCATTACCTTCCACATCCTCCTTCTTTCTTTGTAGGAAACACATCCAAAAAGGCTAACATATTTGGCTCTTGACCTTTAAAGTGGAAGCAGAATGTTATGGATGTCGGAGATCACTGTTAATAGTGTTTTCCATTATAACGTCATATGCAACAGCCCTATGAGTCCTGCAGGTCTTAACAGTACAGTACTTCTTTAGTGATGTGATAGGAATGTCAGCCTTACTGGACTTAATATTGTTTTCCATTTCCTTTTCTACCACCTGGCTTGAATTATAATACGTAGTAACGGAATAAAAAAGTAATGCCATTTTATAAAGTCCCATTGCAACTTTAGAACTTTGGTGCTGGGTGGGGGGGGGGCGACTAGTGGGGGGAAATCGGATGGCAGGGATGGTAAGGTGAAGCAAAGGAGGAGATAACAATCCTTGATAAGATATGTACTCATTAGCTTGGCTCATGAAATTGTAACCCCTCTGTACAGCATTTTCACAATTAAAAAACTTTTTTACATAAAAAAGAAAGTTATTTAAGGCTCTGGAAATTTGGCTTCATGGTACAGTGATTTCCTAGCATTCATGAAATCCTGGGTTCAATTCATCAGTACTGCATAAACAGAGAAAGAAACACTGGAAATGGTGCTGTGCCTCAAGTGGTAGAGCGCTAGCTTAGAGCAAAGAAAAGAAGCTAAGGAACATATTGCTGGCCCTCAGTTCAAGCACCAGGACTGTCAAAAGAGTCACTTAGCTAGTAAATGCAAAATAAAGAACCCATACTTGGAATATATAATAGCTCCTTCCAACTGATACCTAACAATAGCCCTTAATTCATGTACTCTACCTGTATTAGAATTCTGTGTTGAAAAAAAAAAACTTTTTTGCTGATAGGTCACTGCAATTAGTGCCAGGAATGTGCTTAGATATCAGGTGAAGATTAATCCTGGAAATTCAAAGATTCCAGGCTTTTGAGTTGTCACTGCTAATCACATTCAGAAGGGTAGTCGATGTGAGATTTTGGAAATCTTTTTGGTCAGTCATGGCAACAAAAAGGCAGAGGCTAACAAACAGTTGTGACAGAAGAGAAGGAATAAATCCAGATAGAAAGAATAAATAATAATAAAAACTAAGGCATACCAGAAACTCTTCTAGGGAACAATTTTTGGTTGTTGAATTACTAGTTGTCAACTAGGCGTATTCCTCATTGCCTTTAGCATTCAAATCACGTAGATTAGTTCTCTGTGTGATAAGTTGTATATCTTTGTATCTTGTTCTTTCATACCTGATCTCCTTTGGTTTCTAAAAATCTCAGTCTTTCTATATTTCTCTATGAACAATTTACTAAATCCACATATACAGAGAGCAGAGGATGCTAATGTAAAAGTCCCATAGCTCATGAGTCATTAATGAAACAACATGGAAAAAGGAGGACATATTTATTGCTATCTCAGTTTTTCTGAAAAGTTTCAATGTCATCCTTTGCTTCAAATTTCCATTCTTTGTCTACATAGTGTCATTAAGTGCACTAAGTGGAAATATGAGCCAGATGGCTCACGACTATAATATTAGCTACTCAGGAAGTTGAGACCAGAGGATAGTGGTTCAAATCAGCTTGGTCAGGAAAGTCCATGAGACCCATATCTTCAATTAACCACCAGAAACCAGGAAGTGGTGCTGTAGCTAAAATGGTAGAGTGTTCAACTTGAGCTGAATAGCTTAGGGACAGCACCCAGGATCAGAATTCAAGTCCCACGACCAACCAAAAAGTGCAAATATGACTTTAAGTTTCCCCAAAAGGAACAACAAAGTCAATAGTAATGTTCCCAAGCAAAAAAAATGCTAAAATGATTCAGTGCACCTACTTTTTCTGAGTTATTTAAGTTATGGCTTCTTTGATGGATGTATTCTCTTCTTTTAAAAATTGTGAAATATTACATTTATAATAAACTTCATCTAAATATTTCTTGGTTCAAAAGAGAAATCCATACAGTTGATGTCACTTGGCTTTCTTACTATCTCAGTTTAAAGCTAACCCAGGCAGGAGAGTCTGTCAAACTCTTACCTGTAATTAAACACCAAAAAGCCAGAAGTGGAATTTTGGCTCAAACAGTGGAGTACTACCTTTGGGGGAGGTGGGCGGGAAAGACAACTGTTCAGGGAGAGGGTCCAGCCTCTGAGTTCAAGTCCCTGAACCAGCAAAATCTAAATAAGCAAACAAGGAAACAAAAAACCCCACATACTTTTTTGGGATCATCCTTAAAGCACTGGTTTGAAAAGCCGATCCTTTTGCTGATCATACTCACTGGATCCTGCTTTTTGGAATCCTTATTGCTATGGAGAACTCAGGACCAGAATAAAGGAATGGATAACTGACTTTTGCAAGAAGAGAATCATCTCAGGAGGGAAATATCCATGCATGACACTTTAAAACTTCCATTTCTTTGTTTTTTTGCAGTAGAACAGTTTTTTGTTCGTTTGTTGTGTTTTCTCCTTTTTCGATTTTGTTATTGTGAAAATACTGTACAATTACATGACCATTGTATTGGGTACATTTCTTATCAAGCATTGTTGCCCTCTCCTTTGTTTCCCCTTCCTATCCCTTCCTCTTTCTTCCCCCCCCCCCCGACTAATGTGGTAAAGTTCGTTTTTCGACATAAAGTCTTGTACATCTCATTGTTGTAACAAAGTTAGTTCCATTTTTCTATGCTGGATTTCAAGTGGAATATTATTTCCTTTTGTAATACTCTCAACTAGAAGTTTAAAGAAAAGTTTTATATGAGTAAAGAACATACTCCAAGTCAGGGAGAGAGATTCTTTCATGCCTGAATTCTTTCCTTCTACAGTAAAAAGGACAACAAAAATTAATTTGAACTTTGTCATTTCTCTATGTTCATTTCCTCTTTTGGAATCAGTTTCCACTTGCAGTAACAGTTCCTTCCACTTACTTATAATAACAATCTATAGTGCTGCTCCAGGTAAAATGAATTTTTTCTGGCTTCACTGACATAGTTCAAGTATATTTTGGACATGAAGTAACACGTGTTTCAGAGACAACTTAGTAACGAGAAAATATGGAGTTTACATGGTTTATAAAACATTATCCATGTACATATGGCCATATAAGACTGTTAACTGAAATGAGCCCCAAAATAGGGACACAACTTGTTTTTATCGTTCTTGCTATTGTGTTCTATGTATCTAACATGTACTATGTGATTTTTTGTTTCTCTGCTATTTTATTCCTCCATGGTATAACCCCTGTTTTCACTGTATTTGATGTCAGTGACCTGCATCTTTCATATATATTTTTCTAATATGGGGAGGGGAAAGGAAAAAACAAAATGCTGAAACAAGGATACAGTATGACCCATTGTAACAATGAGATGAACAGACACTATGTAGAAAATGAACTTTACAACTTGGGGAGGGGAGGGGGGAGTTTGGGACAGTGAGGAGAAAAGGGATGGCAGAGGAAAAACAAAAGAAGAGGTAACAATGCTTGATAGATAATGTACTCATTAACTTACTTATGTAACTCTAACCCCTCTGTTCAATATTTTTACAATAAAAAGCATGAAAAAACCATTTTTCTGGAGCATATTATGTTCAAATTGAATAAATGCTCTGTAAACTAAGACCAATTTTAAGTGGCAAGAAGTTTCTCAGAAACATTTTTTGTGTGTTAGTGTGCGTGTTATGTATTATTTCCCAAGTGTACATAAGTTAACAGTAGGAGAAACAATAGGAATAATAGGAGAAAGAGAAGCTCTGTGTTTAAGTATAATGGTTCAATACACTATAGAAGACTCTGCAAAAAGACAACTTTGAAACAATAAAGCCAAGGCCAGTATGTAGGTCTATGGGAGTGATATAAAGAGACATTATTACTAAGTAGAACATGAATAATGAGGTCACTCTCTTTCCTCTACTAGCTCTAAATCATGCAAATTTGTAAAAAGAAGAATGGAAGAATAATTCTGGTTCCAAAGCAAGTCGGATATAAGAGCATGGACTTAACTGGAAAAAATGCCATGTTGAGAGAGCAGGAATTATACTAGCAATGAACTGGTGGCTAAGATCACATTTCTTTTTCTTTCCTTTTTTGCTCTTTTTTTTTTTTATAGTAGTGGGGCTTGAAGTCTGGGCCTGGGCACTGTCTCTGCTCTTCAGCACAAGGCTAGCAGTCTACCATATGACCCACAATGCCACTTCCAATTTTCTGGTGGTTAATTGGAGATAATTGCCTTGGAAACTTTCCTACTCGTGCTGGATTTGAATTGCAATCCTCAAATCTCAGCCTCCTGAGTAGCTAGGATTATAGGCATGAGTCACTGGCACCCGGCTTAAGATCACATTTCTAACAGCGTACATTCAGGACATGTAATGTGTATGTTCATCTAACTTTATATGAATTCTTGTGTTAAAATCTGGGCTACAGTTTAGACTTTCCACTCATAAAAATGTTTCTAGTTTATAAGTTGATACTCTTGTAAAAGTAAAACCTAAGAATATAAAAATGTTTGGGAAGTTCAGTTTGCATCTAGGGTGGACAGAACAGTCTTTGAGACACTACCTATAATTAACCAGCCAAAAGCTGCATTGGAAGCATCGCGTAAGTGATGGAATACCAGTTATGAGCAAGATTGCTGTATAAGAGTTTGGGGTTTTTGCATACACACATATAAACATGCACATACAAACAGAGGCACTTATATGTGCAAACACATACATGAAACAATCTTCAGAATGTGCAGAAAAGTTGGAAAATGATAGAAAATATGTCCTGAGTAAGACTAGAACAAATGATAACTTTTAACATCAGAAAGTCCTCAAGTACAAGGCAACAATGCCTGATAAGAAATGTACTCATTACCTTGCCCATATTATTGTAATCCTTCTGTATGGTATTTTCACAATAAAAAAAACAACTAAACATAAAAAAGAAAATGAACTTTCCCCATTAAAGCTTGAGAATATTACATAGGTAGTGCCCAGAGATAATAAGAAAGTCACATAATGATTATTAAAGGAATCAGATCCATCCAAGGAGGAATGAATCAGAGACCACAGCAGATGCATCTGAAAATGTTCATATCCTGTGTCAAATGTTAGAATAAGGGCTGGGAAGGTGGCTCAGTGATCGAGCACTTGCCTTGCATGCATGAGGCCCTGAGTTCGATTCCTCAGCCACACATAAGCAAAAAGATAAAAAGCCAGAAGTGGCACTGTGGCTCAAGTGGTAGAGCGCTAGCCTTGAGCTGAAGAGCTGAGGGACAGCACCCAGGCCCAAAGTTCAGGCTCCATGACCAGACACCAAAAAAAATGTTAGAACATCTTTGAAAATTGTACATAAACATTCTGAGCAGTCAGTCTAGTGGATAAGATAATCGGAGAAGTTCAGAATTGATAGTCTGTTTCTAGATTAAATAAACCAACTAACTATAGCTGGGTAATGTGATAAAAGCCTGGAATTCTAGCACTCAGACTAAGACAGGAGATTAGAGAGTGTAATTACACAGTGATACCTTCCCTGTACCAGAAAGTATAATTTTGTCTCAATAAAACAAACCAAACAAGAACATAATACAGAATTGGAAGTTTGAACTAATTTTGTCATTATATTTTGAAAAGTCAAGTTTCCTAATGAAATGCAGCTCATATATATTCCTCAGTTGTGTTTTAAACGCTCTCTTCATTACAGAACATTCCTAGATGCAAAATGGCTCATGATTCCCAACCAAAAATTTGAAAAAGTAAGTATCATTCTGTTGGATTCCAAACAAATGATGAAGGATTACAAAATGTTAAGCCTGGAGAAATAGCAAAGTTTATTTAATATAGGAATTTGTAGAACTGGCTAAATTGGAATTAAAATTTAAAATAATATATTTTTGTTAGCAATTTCTTGGCAGGTCTGGTCAGGTTCCTGTGACCTGCTAAATGATGTTCGTGTTTTCTCCCAAGGCCTGAGTTGGAGCTGGCAGCTCATGGAGGCCTTTGTCAGTATTGAAGATGGAGATCTCCAGTAGTGGGATGGAGGATGGGTGCCTTCCCTCCTCTGCTCCCTGAGAAGGAGTGAGGATATCTCTACACAAGCTGCCAGAGTCTTGGTTCCTGGGCCGTCTCTAGTCTGTGATCTATAGGAGGAAGATATCTGCTCCTTGTCAATTCATGCTGATGTTAAGTAGAATCCGCTTGCCAGCTGCATCTGGTGCCTTTGTCATCAACTCTCTGTAATGAAGGTATGGCAGCTACGGCTGCCGCCTCCACCTCTGCCAATGCTGCCACAGCTGCTGGCACATTAAGACATCTGTCCCTTTCCTTGGATTTTCCCTCTCTGGCCAAACTCTCTGTACTGTGATGGCACACTTGGTGTAATTCTCTGGACTAGGATGTTCACTGGAACACTAAAACTGCTTCCTATGCTAAAGCTTGTTTAGCCTCCAGCTTCTCTTCTGCATCTTCCTCCAATCTTTGGTTTCCTATGATTTTAATCCCAATATTTGTTCACATAAATTTCTGAGCATCATTTTAAACCATCTTGTTGGTTTTTTTTTTTTATAACAAATACCATAATGGTCTAGAGCTGCCTAATCTTTGCATAAAATCTAATGAGTACCAAGATACTCTTTTTCCTTTTACATTAATCCATCTATTTTCATCTTTATAAATTCCTGTATAATGGGCTGGGAAGGTGGCTCAGTGGTAGAGCACTTGCCTTGCATGCATGAGGCCCTGGGTTCAATTCCTCAGCACCACATAAGTAGAAGAAAAAAAAAGCCAGAAGTGGCGCTGTGTCTCAAGTGGTAGAGTGCTAGCCTTGAGCTGAAGAGCTGAGGGACAGAGCCCAGGCCCAGAGTTCAGGCCCCACAACCGAACCCCCCCAAAAAAATTCCTGTATAAGGCAATGGTTCATCGGTCAGCTCAGGAAATATGATGTCACTAATTTTATATTTTGTGGGAAACTTCCATCTATTCCCTATAACTTAAGCTGGACTAAACTTAGTCATAATTGTTGGAGGAATCTTTCTATTCCTTTTATTATCAGGGGTCCCTTTTTCTATAATTCTCTGTGCTTTTGGGATAACTCCTTCTGGTTTAGTTTAATTCATTAATTCTGCCTGTTGTAACATATCTGGAAAATTTAAATTTCTATATTTACTATGAGTGAACAGCAAACCTGCTTGTGAAGTGGCAGGAGTTTCTGGAGGCAGCGTCACATCAGATGATATATTGATTGGAGCACTGTCCACATCTAATCTTTGGTGCTAGTCTTTATTATTCAGAGAAAAAAAAAACAACATGCTCTGTTCGTGGATCAATAGAAAAATAGCCAAAATGAGAATAAAGACAACAAATATACAACCATGAAGAATATAGTAAGAATAAAAGTAGAGGTAATAAAGGTGCAGCCAAGTGTATAATAATCCTTGAACCAACAACCCTTTCCTGCAGGCATGTTTCTATGAAGCTTATGCTTTGCCTGGCGTGATCTATTATGCAGACTCAGCAGGAGGTGGCGTGGCATTTCTTCCCTTTTAATTTTTTAATTGAAGTTCATGAATGTCTCAGCGCACAGAAGAGACAGATCTAAAAATCAGCATGAAAATTACTGAAAATATAAGAAAAATAATTAGGAGAATTAATGCCACAATGGCAATTATAATTATTGCATGAATCCAATCCAGAGGATTGAGGGCCTCCAAGTTATGCTTAAGTAACTCTGCCAGATATTGTAAACTTTTTACATCTTAATGAGCTTTACTAACTGCTGTAAATTTGTCCTATAAAGCCTCAATATCATGTGAGATATCATTATCTCTCTAAACTCCTAACAAATGATTTTTGGTGGCATTCCAATTGAAATAAAAGTTATATGTTAGAGTAGTAACACAGATATATTTAAAACTAGCATGACATTTAACTGAGAGTTGTGTCTTTAAATTTTGAACTTCCTGACCTATTATAGCCAGAACCACTTCCTCCAGGGCATTTACTTTCATTTCTAATTTTTATCTGTACTTCCTTTTTTGCTAGGGCTAATGAAACATTTTTGCTTAAATCATTAACAAAATGAGCAGTGCTTACTTCATTTACTAAGGCTTCTGTAGAAATGGCTAAAGAGGTAATTATTGTTATTAAAGCACTTATTCCTAAAATCAAGGATGCAACAAAGCGTTTTGACCAAAACATAATATCCAGAGTTTTCAGCATTTGTAAAGCAGAATTTTTAATCCAAGGGTCATATTGTAGATCTACAGGTAACATTACATAGGAAGGTCTTTTTAAAATAAAAATTACAGAATATGTTTTATCTAGAGAAGAAGGAAGACAATTAATAAAAACACAATAATAATTGAATTATCAAGTTTTCCAGCTAACATTCCCAAGGATAAGCCACACGTGATTTTACCCCAATTGCAGTACTCTTAGTTTCTTTGGGCTTTTTCAGTAAAATTTGTTTGTTGTGGCAAAAAAATCTGAACAAATCAGGCTGAATGCCTGTTTTATTGTGAAAGGGAGAGTGACTCACCAAAATGGAAGCCACCCACCCTGGAGTGAGTCATCTTTTTAGGAGTTCCCCATGCATATCAGGAGCATAGCCATTAAACTTTCATGAATTATGTTTTAAGTAGGCGGCATAATCATAATCGGGGTTAGCAATGGAAAAATAAAAAGTACTATCTAGTGCCCCATAGTGTTGTAAAAAAGAAGCCTTTTGAAATCCACATTCTCAGTGGTTTGGTGAGGTAATTAATGCATCCCAAAATTGATCTTTGTCATGATATTTTTGTAGGCAGTTACCTAAATGTATATTCCTCTTGGGAATGACAAAGGATTCATTATAAGTATGAAAGCCTAAGGTCATCATCCCAATTTCCCACATCAATCTTTTTTTGAACTTTTTATCATTGGATTGATCAAGAGCATCAGTCAAAAATGTTCTATAGTTTGTAGGCAATCACCCACGGAGATATTTTTCCTGATAGTGTTATGCAAATTAGGGTGGTATCTGTCATTCCTTCATAATTAATTGTTTGAGAAGTTATATGAGAATTAGAATAGTCCTCCAAAACCCCCTAGCAGGTCACTATTATTTGTCATTACTTTTATTATATACTCATCCCCCCATCCCACCGGATGTAGAAGAGGAGGGTTAGGAACATATGCCCAGTATTGTTCTCCTGAAACAAACGCTGCCTGCAGCAATAATGGCAAGCATAGCAAGAAACATATTTTCAACAGTGATATTCTTTCCTGTAGAAACCACAATCTCCTCCGTAGAAAGGGTGAACTTCTTAATTTGTTCCCAGGTTGGTGGTTGGGCCTCTTTCGTTGTCTTTTCCTGCTGAGGAGAAAGGTGAAGCCTTTTGAGCTTTTGCATCGCTTTCTTCATCTGCATCTTCTGCTTTTTTGTTTCTGGGTTTTTGTTATTATTGTAAGGGCGCATAAATCAGTTGGGAATCCAGATGGGTGACTCGGCATCCTGTGGAAACACACATGCATACCCTCTTCCCGAGGTGATTAATACATCAGGCCCTTTCTAGGTGCCTGTGAGAAAATCTTTCCACTTGAGCCAAAGCACCAGTTCCAGCTTTTTTCTTTTTGCTTATGTGGTGCTGAGGAATGGAACACAGGGCCTCAGGCATGCAAGGCAAGCGCTCTACCACTGAGCCACCTTCCCAGCCCTTGTTCTTTTTTTATCATGACAATCTGAAATATTCAAGGTATTCCAATGGTTTGCATTCGAAGTAAACTACCCAGTCCTGGAGTTCAAATGGTAGGACTGCTACCCACAAATGGAAGGAGATCCTGACAAACTCATTCTTATTTTTGTGAATGCTAATGGAATGTTATAAAAGTAATAATTAAATTTGCAGTTAATTCATGATTGTATTTTAGAATGCCACGCAAATATTATTGGATTTATGTCTTTCATTCTAGCACCATGGTATGATTCCCCTAATAGAAGGATATTGATTAATTTTTAATTAATACTCTTATAAGTATTCTACCATGATACTTCATTAAAAAGTGGCATAATGTAATAATTAATTATTGGTAATAATATACATAATTGAATATCCTCACATTCCCTCTCTTTCTGTATATTGCATTATATATAAACATACACATATACATATCTATCAATGTATATATTGGGCACGACTGTGGCTTAATCAAAGGTCCGCAGAATTTCCTCGCAGCTCAGTTTGCTGGAGGCTGGTATGCTAAGATTGAGACCCAATTTATGGATTGGGCATTCTAGGTTGTGAGTTAAAATCCCAGCAAGGCCAAAAATTTATTTGTCTAGTAAGAAGCCAATTTTTACACATTTTTCCTTTTCTGTGAAAGTCTTGGGTCTCAGTATGATGTATAATCCATATGCAAATATATTCTAGGTGATATGATGTAATAAATGAAGTGTTATATGTATAATAATACTAAATAAATAAGGGTAATAAACGTTATAGGCAGTAAACCCATGTGTGTAAATAGATCTCATATATGAATATTATTTTTTCCAGTGCTGAGGCCTTAATTCAGACCCTGGAAACTGGTCTGAATTTCTTTTCTTTAAGGATGGTGAGCTTCCCCTTCACCCACAATGCCACAGAGTTACCCAGACCCTGAGTTCAAATGCCAGGCCTGCCAGAAAAATGAAACAAATTCAAAGCCAGGGCCTTATTGTTTATTTGTTTGTTTGTTTGTTTGTTTATTGGCCAAGCACGGGGCTTGAACTTGGGTCTTGGCACCTCTGCCACAGCCAACTCTGGGATCCTAGGACCTGAGTTCAAATCTGAGGGGTGGCAAAAAAAAAAAAATAGGAAAAGGATAAAACACAAGTTCAATAAGGTGGTTTTACTTTTTTTTCCTTTGTATTGTGACCATCCTGGGTCTAAATGACAAGACCCATAAAGTGCACATGTTCTTGCATTGCTGATGTTTGGTGGGCTATTAGGGAAGCCATAGCTGAAACCGGCAACTTAGGCCTGGAAGTCTAATCCCGGAACTGTCACAAATGAATGGCAAGATGGTCTAAGAAACGCATTCCAATATTACATCCGTACAAATGGAATGTTATAAAAGTAACAATTAAATTGAGAGAGCAGGATGATAATACAAAAAGATCGCTAAATGCATTCATGAAATCCATAAACAGAGAGCTGAAAGAAGTCAGGGTGACCACAAAGGGAATGGTGAACGGAGCCCAACAGAAGGAATGGGAGTCCAAGGAAACCATAACCAATCAACTAAGTGATTTGAGAATAAACACTGAACACCAAATTAAGGAAGTAAAGAAGGTCTTACAAGATCTAAAACAAAGCTCCAACAAAGAATTTGAAGCCAACAAAGTCAACCAATTAGAAGGAAAATTTTTTTTAAAAAATAGAAAGTCTTGATAGTAGGTTAGTCCACGCAGAAGATTGAATCTCGGGGATTGAGAACAGCCTAGATATTATAGAGAAAGAACATACAACCATCCAAGACAAATCCAAGAAATGTGATAGATTCTATTCAACACTTGAGGACACCATCAGAAGGCCTAATCTGAGAATAATGAGTGAAGAGGAGCACCTAGAGACTGAAGTTAATGATATAGGCAATTTGTTTAACAGGATCCTAGCAGAGAACTTCCCAAATATGCCAAAAGATAGGCCTATTCAAATACAAAAAGCTATTGGAACTCCAAATAGACCAGACCAGAAAAGGACATCCCATCATCACATTATAATCCGCACAGGATCAATTCAGACCAAGGAAAAGAGCCTTAAAGCTGTCAAGGGGAAAAGAACAATCATCTATAATGTGAAACCAATTAGAATAACCTCAGATTTCTCATCAGAGATAAAGCAAGAAGATCCTGGAATGACGTATGCCATGACCTGAAGACAAACAACTATCAACCAAGAATACTGTACCCAGCTAAACACTCCTTCATAACCAAAGATCAAATAAAAACCTTCCATAGCAAGGAAAAATTTAAACAATATATCTCCACCAAACAAGCCCTACAAAAGATTCTTAAAGATGTCCTACACATAGAAAACTAAGAAGACCACAATAAAGCCCAAGAAACCACACCCAAACTGAGAATACAAGAACCATAAGAAGAACCCAGTTGCCGCAGCCCCCAAGAAGTGGATAAAATGGCAGGAACTCCCAAATACCTCAGTCCTATCCCTCAACATTAATGTAATTATCTCTCCAATTAAGCGACATAGACTGTCTAGTTGGATTAAAAATGAAGATATTTCTACATGCTGCCCTCAGGGGTCACATCTTGCCCATAAAAACAAACACATTTTGAATATTAAAGGCTGGAACAAATCTACAAGCAGACAGACCCCATAAACATGCACGAGTTGCAATCCTAATATCAGATAAAATTTATTTCAAATTAAAATTAGTGAGAAGAGATAAAGAAGGTCGCTACATACTAATTAAGCGATCTCTCCTTCAGGAGGATATAACAATTCTAAATATCTATTCGCCAAAAAATGAAGCACACAAATATTTCCAAGAAACACTATTTTCCTATAATCCCAAATAGATCCAATGACATTAATTGTTGGGGACTTTAACACAACAATTTCCCAACTAGATATATCAACTCGGCAAAAACTCAACAGAGAAACCGCAGATCTAAACAACTACATAGATCAACTAGATTTAACAGACATCTACCGAATATTACACCCAGTAGCATCAGAATACAAGTTTTGCTCAGCAGCACATGGAACATTTTCCAAAATAGACCACATTTTAGGCCACAAAGCAAACTTGTCTAAATTCAGAAACATTGAAGTTATACCTTGCAATCTCTCAGTCCACAAGGGAATAAAATTAGAACTCCACAGCAGAAGGCACCAAAGAAAGTCCTATAACATAAGGAGATTGAAAAACATACTGCTGAGTCACGAGTGGGTCATAGAAGAGATTAGAAAGGAAATTCAAATGTTCATGATATTTAACAAAAATGAGCACACAAAGTACCAGCTCCTCTGGGACACAGCAAAGGCAGTACTCAGAGGCAAGTTTATAGCTCTGAGTTCCTACATCAACAAATTGGAGAGATCTGAAACCAACAATTTACTGAGACATCTAAACCTCCTTGAAAAAGAGCAGCAAGATAAACCCAATCCAGTTGACAGAAAGAAATAATTAAAATTAAATCATAATTAAATGAATTAGAATCCAAAAAACCATAGAAACAATGAACAAAACAAAGAGATAGTTCTTCAAAAAAATTAACAAAATTGGCAGACCATTAGCAAATGTTATCAGAAAAAGAAGAGAACACACCCAATAAAGAAACTCAGAGATGAGAATGGAAACATCACCACAGAAACAACAAGATTCAGAACATTATAATGGAATACTTCTCAAATCTTTATGCTAATAAGTTTGAGAACTTGGCAGAAATGGACCTTTTCCTAGCACATATTGACATGCCAAAACTAAACCAAGATGAGTTAAACCATCTAACAGGCCCATATCAAGCACTGAAATAGAAAGAGAAATAAGAGACCTCCCATCTAAGAAAAGCCCAGGACCAGATGGATTTACAGCGAAATTCCTCAAGGCATTCTACAAAGTAGAGCTCACATCAATACTCCTCCAACTCTTCAACGAAATTGAAAGAGAAAGTTCACTAGCGAACTCATTCTATGAAGCCATCATAACCCTCATCCCAAAACCAGGCAGGGACTCATCAAAGAAAGAGAACTATAGACCCATTTCTTTGATGAACATTGATGTAAAACTACTCAACAAAATTTCGGCCAACCGAATTCAGCAATTCGTCAAAAAAATCAGACACCATGATCAAACAGGATTCATTTCAGTGATGCAAAACTGGTTCAATATATTCAAATCAATTAACATAATTCATGACATCAACAGGAGCAAGGATAAGAACCACATGGTTATCTCGATCGATGCAGAAAAAGCATTTGACAAATCCAACACCCCTTTATGATGAAGGTTCTGGAAAAATTAGAAATCCATGGTACATTCCTCAATAAAATAAAGGCTGGATATGACACACCTACATCCAGCATTATACTTAATGGTAAGAAACTAAATCCATTTCCTCTTAACTCAGGAATGAGACAAGGATGTCCACTGTCTCCACTTCTCTTCAATCTAGTATTAGAAAGCATAGCTACAGCAATAAGACAAGATGCAAACATAATGGGGATCCAAATAGGGAAAGAAGAAGTAAAACTCTCCCTCTTTGCAGATGACCTGCTCCTGTATTTAAAGAATCCCACAGACTCCACTCCCAAATTACGGAAGCTGATTCAAAACTTTGACAAAGTAGCAAATTATTAAATTAACCCTCAAAAATCAATGGCTTTTCTGGATGCCAACAATCAGAAAAGTGTGGCTGAAATCAGGAAAGGAACTCCATTCATATAAACCCCACCAAAATAAAATACCCAGGAATTAACTTAACCAAAGAAGTGAAGGTCATCTATGATGAAAACATTAAAAACTTGAAAAAGGAAATCAAATCAGTACTTAGAAAATGGCAAAAAAAAACTCCCATGCTCCTGAATTGGACAGATCAACATCAGGAAAATGGCAATACTTCCCAAGCTATCTACAAATTCAAGGCAACACCTGTCATTATTGCAAACCCATTCTTCAAGGAAATAGAAGAGGCAATCCAAAAATTCATATGGAACAATAAATCACCATGAATAGCAAAAACGAAACTCAACAGAAAGAGCAGTCCTGGAGGAATACCAATTCCAAATTTCAAATTACTACAAAGCCATAGTAATCAGAAACAGCTTGGTACTGGCAAAAGAACAGACCTCAAGACCAATGGAATAGAATTGAAAACCGAGAAATGAACCTACAGACCTACAGCCATCTAATCTTCGATAAGGGAGCTAAAAAAAATAGAATGGAAGAAAGACAGCCACTTCAGTAAATGGCGCTGGCACAATTGGTTAGCTATTTGGAGAAAACTAAAGCTAGATCCTTATATACCACCCTGGACCAGAATCAACTCCAAATGGATCAAAGACCTCAGAGTCAAAGCAGACACTCTGAAAACATTACAAGATGGAATAGGAGAAAACCTAGGACTAGTTGGCACAGGCCGAAATTTTCCTAATAAATACCCAGAAACACAATAAGTCAAAGAAAGTTTGGACAAATGGGATTTCATGAAATTGCAGAGCTTCTGCAAGGCAAAGGACATCGATAGCAAGATTAACAGAAAACCCACCGATTGAGAGAAGATCGTCACTAACCATACAATGGACATGGGTCTTATATCTAAAATATACCTGGAACTCAAAAAATTAAATCCCGAACTACAAATCTTCAAAGAAACAACTTCCCAATAAATAAGTTGGCTAAAGACTTAAAGAGGATCTTCTCTCAAACGGAAAGAAGGATGGCCAATAGACACATGAAGAAATGCTCAACCTCCCTAGCCATAAAAGAAATGCAAATTAAAACACTGAGATACCAGCTCACCCCAGTTAGAATGGCTATAATCAAGAACTCTAATAACAACAGATGCTGGAGGGGATGTGGACAGAAGGGAACCTTACTGCATTGTTGATGGGAGTGTAAACTTGTTCAAACACTTTGTAAAGCAGTACGGAGGTTCCTCAAAAGACTCCACATAGAGCTCCCCTATGACCCTGCAATCCCACTTTGGGGCATTTACCCAATTGTTGACAAACAAGACCATACTAAAGTCACCAGCATGACTATGTTTATTGCAGCATTATTTACCATAGATAAGATATGGAACCAACCCAGATGCCCCTCAGTATATGAATGGATCCAGAAAATGTGATATATATACACAATGTAATTCTATGACTCCATCAGAAATAATGACGTTTCCCCATTTGTTAGGAAATGGAAAGCCTTGGAAAAAATTATTTTAAGTGAAGTAATGCAGGCCCAAATAAACATAGGTCCCATGATTTCCCTTATTTGCAATAACTAGTATATGAGTCAAGCAGAAAAGGTCAGATAAGTTGATGTTAAGAGAAATGAACCCTAAGGTATGTATTCAAATGTTTCTTTTTCTTTCATGCGATTGTTTCTAACACATTTATAAGATTATTTATTGTTGCTTTGTATGTCCCTCCCCCATGGTATAACCCTTGCTTTCACTGTATTTGATGTAGGTATAATTTGTGGAGGGGAAGCGAAAAAAACAAAGCATTTTAGTAGGTATACAGGTGGACCCATCCAACAATGAGATGTTCAAGTCGTTATGTCGAAACGAACCTTACAAGGTTGGTTGGGGGGTAGGAGGATTGGATGGTGATCGGGGAGAGCATGGGAAGGGATAGGAAGGAAACAAAGGAGAAGGCTACAATCCTTGATAAAAAATGTACTCATTATATTGCCCATGTAATTGTAACCCCTCTGTACAGTATTTTCACAATAAAAAATATATTAAACAGGAAAAAATAATATAGAACATTGACTCATTTTTCATTAATCCTTTTTAAGTGTTGAAACATGATACATAATTAAATGGAAGCATTTGCCATAATCTTTACATGTTTAGAGTCTCTCTAAGTATGAACTTTGTTTTCTATATCTTTGGACACCTTCCTATTGGTATTACTTTAAATGATTTATACTCCACCAACCCCAGCAAAAAGGAAAAGACCCTAGAAGGCAGGTATGGAGCTGCTGCTCCCCACCTCTGACTAAAGCCACCAGGTTCACACCAGGGAGAGGAAGGGTGAAGATGCATGGCTGTGTGGCTCCCACTGCTCTGATACAGAGGCTCTGTTGTGCTCCTTCCTCACCGATTCCTGCATCTCCCCATATCCTGGGACACTGGCCACTAGAGATGATGTTGGGATCCGAGGGTTGACACCCACCCCAACCCCCACCCCTGGGACACATTTGTGGCAGGGCCATGTTGGATTGTGTGGCATGGGGGAGCTACGGGCGGGATGGTAGAGGGGAGGTAGGAGGTGTGGACCTGTGTCAGCGGGGGAGGGGGAGTTGTTGGGAGGGTTCCCAAGGTGCAAACCTTGGGAGGCCACTCAGGTGAGCTGCTAGGAGAAGCTGTAGGCGGTGCTCATGGTCCCAGAGTCTGAGGACCAGGGGCCAGGACTAGGTTGGGGCTGCAAGCCTTCCAAGGGTGTGCCATCTCTGCTAGGCGAATTCAAGAGGCACTGCAGGTCCAAGCCGGAAGAACCTTGTTTGAGACACGATGTTGTTGGGAAGGGGCAGGGGCGTCTAAGGGTGCAGTGGCGGGGCTGCACGTGGCCTCTGCTCCTCCTCCTCAGCCAATGCCGCCCCAAACTCAGGCGCTGGTGCTGCCTCACCTGCCGCCACTGCTGCTGTGATCCCTGCGCCAGGACATCAGACTCAAGGCCGGCCTTGCCACTGCACCTACGTGTGGCTGCCCTTGGCAATGTACCTGTTGTGCTGGCTCTGCATGCTCTACTCCCCTCCAAGATCTTTGCTAGGATCCGGGAGGCCGCCAGCTGATGAAGCTACCTAACCTTGTGCATGTGCTCACTCTTCTTTCTGTGCTCTCTCTCTGCCCACACTCCTCTTCTGGGCCGCTTTGTCCCTGCCTGGCACACCCACCCCCTTGCCCGCCCCCCCCCTGCTCCTGGCCACTGCTGCCACCACAGAGCTCCCTGGGCCTCGCCCCCCTCCTCCCCTTGGCCCCGCCCCCTCTTCCCCTCGGCCCTGCCCCCACCCCTGGCTGCAAGCCTAGCCCTGACTGGGCCCTAAGGCTTCCAGGCCATGGCAATTGCAGCCTCACCTCAGCCCATCACTACCTCCCAACCCCAGTACCTGGCCTGGGGATCGAATCTCCCCTCAGCCCTACTGCTGGAGCAGACTCTCTTTCATCCTCTTCACTCCACACACCAAGCAGGTGCATGATGACCCTCGTATTTGTGTGTGTGTGTGTGTGATTTTGGGGGACAACTACCTCTCAAGGACTCAGAACATAGCACCCTTTGAGATGACTCCACACACAGCACACTTCAAAAAACAGCACAAAGCACCCTGTGTAAAGGACTCAGCACACAGCTCCCTTTGAAGGACTCAGCATATAGTAACCTGTGTAGAGTACTCAGCACACAGCACTCTTTGAAGGAGTTAGTCCATAGCCCGCAGTATAAAGGACACAGCACATGGCATGCTTTGAAAAACTCACCATGTAGCCTCTTTCACAAGTACTCAGTGTATAACACCCTCTGTTAAGACCACACAGAGCCTCCTTTGAAGGGCTGAGTACATAAAACACTGTGTAAAACACTCATTTCACAGTACCCTTTGAAAAACTCAGCACATAGCACAATTTTAAAGGACTCAGCACATACTACCCTGTGCAAGGACTCAGCACATACTACACTGTTGAAGGACTCAGCACACAGCACCATTTGAAGGACAGTACAGAACACCCTGTGTAAAAGACTCAGTACACATCACTTGAAATATTCACCTCATCCCTCTCTTCTCAAGGGCTCAGCACAGCACATCTTTTGAAGGACTCAGCATAGAGTACATTGTGTAATGGACTCAGCACACAGCACCTTTTGAAATACCCTGGACGGCCCACTCTTCTCAGGGACTCAGCACATAGCATCCTTTGGGATGACTCAGCAAACAGCAGTTTTTGAGGACTCAGCACAAAATCCCATGTGAGAAGGCCCCAGCAAACAGCACCCTGTGAAGGACTCAGCACCTAGCTGTATGTCACAAGTTCAGCTTCACAAATCCTACTAGTTTACATTAGCCAACTTGTGTTTTAAGGGGGAGGGCTTGAGGGCCCTGTCCCTGAGCATTTTGGTTCAATGCTAGAGCTCTAGCACTTGGAGCCACAGCTCCAATTTTGGGTTTTTGGGGGGGTTGTTATTTGACAGGTCTTATGGTGATCAGGAAGGACAAGTTGTGGTGTCCATGGGCAAAGGCTCTTAGCTCAGTCTGGAGCTGACCTCTCCCTTCCTTGTGCCCTAGTAGCCGGACCTCCTGGAGTACTATTGGCCTAGTGTGGAAAAGACCTGCTCTAGCATCAGTACTCAGGGTGAGCAAAAGTCAGCTTGGGCCTGGTCACTTCCCTCAATTGAACTTTAGAGGATGATGGCAAGGGGCCAATGTCCCACATCTGGCCACTAGGGGGCAGGGGTCTCCCACTATAGGGATTGTACTTGTGAGTTGTGTTTACTCTTGCTTCCCTGGGGCCCCATCATGCTTCAAAGCCACCCTGGACAGGAAAGTCCTTGAGAATCTTACCTATAATTAACCATAGAAAGCAAATGGGACTGTGGCTCAAGTGGAAGAGCACTAGGTTTGAGCAAGAAAACTCAGGGATAGAGCCTAAGCTCTCAGTTCACACACACACACACACACACACACACACACACACACACACACACACACACACGCATGCATGCAAAATCAGAGATTTCTACACTGCAATCTTTGGATATTCTCTACCTTTTACCCATTAAGCATGAGTGCTGTTGGACAAGGAGTTTGATGCATACAACACCACCTGGCACCTTTAATATTGGGTAATAGAATGGCTAGAAGATCAGCCTTCCCCCATCCCAGCTTCTTGATTGGGTCATGGTCTATCCAGGCCTTTTTGGTCTCCTTTTACAGAATCTCCAAGATGCCTTCAAAAAGCATCACATG
Source organism: Dipodomys spectabilis (assembly GCF_019054845.1). NCBI lineage: Eukaryota > Metazoa > Chordata > Mammalia > Rodentia > Heteromyidae > Dipodomys > Dipodomys spectabilis. The sequence goes on from NW_024870924.1 coordinate 565,238, forward strand.
CTGGGCACTGGTGGCTCATATCTGTCATCCTAGCTACTCAGTAAGCTGAGATCTGGAGGATCATGGTGCCAAGACAGCCTGGGCAGGAAAGTGTGTGAGACTGATCTTCTATGAACCATCAGAAAACAAGAAGTGTCCCTGTGCCTCAAGTGGTAGAGTGCCAGCCTTGAGAAAAAGAGCTCAGCGACGCGCTCATGGACAACAACAATAAGGAGAGGCATTGCATGTTGGCTTTGGGATTGGCATGAGCTAAATACAATTGGAATTTTCAAGTGCTCCAAGACAAAGCAGTACCTCCTTTAGTCCCATGTTCCTCCATCCTGTCTCACACTCTGGCCTTGACCCTGCTTTGGGTCAGCATGGCTCTGGCTTGACCGGAGGGCTCAAAGGAGGAAGATCCCAGAGCAATCACCCTGTCACCTTCTGCCCTGCTCACCCTGCTCCTTCTGCTCTTTGCCATAAACATTCTTCCTGGAATCCATCTGTGAGGTCATTGCTACCTACATTGTGGTGGGTGGTGGGTCCGGCTAACTCGGGGCAGTCAGAGATGGAAGTTGGTCTGGGACTAGGAACTTCTACCCTGTGTGTGGGCTGAGGCCAAGGCTGACATTTATTTCATCCTGAGCATTGAAGAGGTGGTGTGACAGTGTAGACTCCACATTGAATCAGGTAAGATCAGAATCTAGAGGACCATTTGTGTGGGGTAGGCTGTGGGGCTCAGGTGGCCATTGTTCTTGGTAGTCCTCTCTTGGGACTCCCCTCTCCATCTCTCATCCCTCAAGGGAGGAAGACAAACTTTAGTTAAGGGAGTCGAAGAGGGGGCAGGGGAGTATTTCTGTGTGAACCAGACTTTTGCTTCATATGCATCCTAGCCCCTACTTCCTATATATCTGAGGAATGGCCATATGGGTTTGGGAGGGGATGGGGGAATCATTCTAGATAAGAATGTGACTCAGGGGTAGAGAGGTTGCCTAGCATGCCTGAAGCTTTGGGTTCCATTCCACACAGAAAAAGCTGGAAGGGGAGGTGGGGCTCAACTGGTAAAGTGCCAGCCTTGATCAAAAACAGCTTTCAGGGAGAGTGACCACAGCCTGAGTTGAAGCCCCAGGACTGGAAGAACAAAATTTTGTTGAAGGCTTTTTTTCCCTTTGAAAACAATTTACTGTTTGTTGTAAGCATAGCATGGGCCTCTTCCCTGGCCACCAATGGGTCATTTGATGTACACCTGGCCACCACTTCTGGTGGCTGCTGAGGATTTTGAGAGTCAGTATGTCACATAGAGTGTCATCATCCACATCACTCTACAGAAAAAAGGGAGGGAGTGCTCCTTGCCCGAGCCCGTGAGCTGTAGGATGCTCTGGGTGTGGGGCATCTTCCTCAGGACGTGCTCTGTGGGGGAATTATCTATGAGGTCTGTCAGTTTCCAAGCTGTCTTGAAGTTGCAATTCTTCAAAACCTTTCTGGTCCTCACTCATTTCCTCCACCCCGGAGTTTGAGGCATCTGAGGCAGTGGGGGGGGGGCTCTGCTGGCATCTTGACCCTGCTGTCCACACTTTCCACTGAGAGGAGCGACAGCAGCTCCACAGCTTTCTCTTCTTCTCCATCTTCTCCTAGGAGAGCTGGCACACATGCTTGGCTTTCTCCTGACACAGCTCATGAAGGATGAACATCTGCTCTTTACATGCCTCCAGGGACTCCTTGACAATGCAGATGTGTGCCAACAGCTGACTGCATCGATGGTGGAATTCATCTGCTGGACTATGGATATCCACCTCATCAGGCAAGTTGTGAACGAAGCAGATTTTCTTTTCAGATGCCCACGTGTGCTACATCCCATCCCTGCCCCTGCTGTGGTAGCAGCTTACGGGGTGGGAGCCTGTGGCTCCAGCTCTGTCTGGCACTGAGCTGCCGGGTGGGCCAGGCACCTGAAGTAGGGCTGCCGCAACTGCAGCAGGAGTTTCCCCCTGTGGATCAGTCTCTGAGAGCACTCGCAGAGCCACATCTCTCTAGGTCTGGCGCATGTCTCCATCCTCTGCAATAATCAGGGGCTGGGAAGGTGGCTCAGTGGTAGAGCGCTTGCCTTGCATGCTTGAGGCCCTGGGTTCGATTCCCAAGCACCACATAAGCAAAAAGAAAAAAGCCAGAAGTGGCACTGTGGCTCAGGTGGTAGAGCACTAGCCTTGAGCTGAAGAGCTGAGGGACAGCGCCCAGGCCCAGAGTTCAGGCCCACTACCAGACCCCCCCCCCCCAAAAAAAGAATCACCTCTGCGATAATCACATAGGTGTGGAGTCACCTCCTCACCTGTTGCTTCTCCAGCACTCACACCTTGCCCTTCCCCAGGGAAAGCCAGGAAGCTCAGCTGGGCCTGCAGGAGTTCCTCCTCTGGTCTGGTCACTTCCAGGCACTTGGGAGTGTCCTGCCACTTTCGGGGCACCCCCTGGTCGCTCAGTTGGTTGGGCCCTGCACTTGCTTCTGCTGCTCCAGCAGCTGCATCTGCCTCTGCAGGTGCTGCTGCAGGGCCTCCTTCTCGCAGTTCAGCTGCTCATTGGAGGGAATGTGCGGCTCACAGGTGGCTCTGAGCTTATGCAGCTGAGCCAGGAACTGCTCCTGCTGCTCCTGCAGCTCCCAAGCCGCTAGGCTTTCTCTCTCAGCCACCTCTTTCCGTTCCTCTATATTCTCCTTTGTGTGGTCTAGCTGTTCCCACAGATATTTCTTCACCTGCTGCTCTGAGTCCAGGATACTGGCGAGCTCCTCCTTCTCACCGCTCACCTTGTGGAGAGCATCCCACAGCAGGGCCATCTGTTCCTCTGGCTATGGGGCGCACACACATGCACATTGTGGGGTCTCTGGGATCTCCTGCCAGTCCTTGGCCTTCTGCTCTAGTCTCCGCAGTTTCTCCCGCTGCTACACATTCTGCAGATAGAGCCTCTGGTTTTCCTGGACCTGGATGTGAAGTTATTCCTCCAGGTTTTCAACTCCATCTGCATGTGGTAGGCCTGGGCCTGCAACTACCATTCGGCCTGAGATGGTCCTGTGGGGAGCCATGGCTCTGCCAGCTTCTGTGTCAGTTCCTCTAGCTCTTTCTCTAGGTCCAACACCTGCCTCACCCTTCGCTCCTTCTCCTGTCAGTCAGTGGCTCCGTCAGCCACTGACCCTTCTCCTTCCATGTGGAACTCTCAATGCTCAGACCCTCCATCAAGGTGTCTCTCTCCAGAATTGCTGAGGTCACTATCCATCTGAGGTTGTCCAGTAGTTTCTTCAGTGCCCCACGCCCCACCAGCACTTGTTGGAACTTGCAGATTCTGTTCTTCCTGTTGCTCTTCTGTGTCCAGAATGCTTCCAGCTTTCATCGAATCTTCTGGTCTTTTCCTCAAGCTGAAGTGTCACATCATTCAGCTTTTAGAAGAAAATTTTGGCCTCCTTCTGTGCAGCAGTGACTGCAGAAACCACCATCTCCAGCCTCTTCCACGTGCTGCTCTGTGGCCTGCCAGCAGCTGGTGAGACCTTCTTGCTCCATTTCTCTGTCATTGGCCTTCTGCTTCACTTGGGCCAGTGCAGATTGTAAATCACTTTCTGTAAAAACCAACCTCTGTATGGGTGGCTTGTGGATCTCTAGCTATGTTTTTGGTGCTTCGTAAACCTGGGCTATCTTCTCCCTCTCTTTCTTCAGTCGATCCTGCAGGCCTGTATTTTCCTGCTTCAGTGGTTGGATCTTGGCACAGAGTGCCTGGTTTCTTCTTTTGCTGCAGTCCAGGGCAGACACCATGTGTCCTTAACATCTCTGCAGATCCTTGGTGGTATCAGTTCCCTTGACACTCTGGACCTTGGTGGCTGTGACTGTGTCCAAAGGCAGGGGATGCCCAGGGTGGGCATCACCTTTGGCTGGACCCTCTGTTGAATCACCTTCCCCAGTGGTATTTTGGGGACCCCTCCTTTTTTCGTGTTCTTTGTTTCCTTGAATGTTGCATGTCTGATGGAAGTATTCTTCTGCCAGTTTTCTGGCTGTAGTTTCTTGCCCATAGCTCTCTCAGGGAGTCTTCTTGTTTCAGATATCTGAGCACTAGGATGGGAAAGATGGGCTGACCACTCTGGGAAATCCTCTATTCTCTGAATCACTGACTAGGATGTCAATTTCTGACTCTAATCCAAAGTCGCCTCATGTCTCCTGCTCATCACTCAGCCACCTCTACCTTCCTCAACTGCTGGTGGTGGTGACAACCAACAGAGGGAATCCTGGTGCAGGTCAGCATGGAATGTGGGCGTGGCCACAATTCTTATATCCCATTGGTCAGAAAGAACAATGAAAGAATGGGGGTGTGGTCCGAATCCTGTGATGCAGGCATAATGGATAGAGTCAAGATGAGAGCTACTCCCCCAACCCCTTTCTCAGGGAACTCTGTCCAATTCAGATGGAGACCAGAGGGTGACCTGCTTTAGCCAGATGGCTGCACAAATTGTTGTGTATGACTGTTTGTTGCCAGTCCTGGACCTTGAACTCAGTATCTGGGCACAGTCCATGAGCTGATTTTGCTCAAGTCTAGCCCTCTATAACTGGAGCCAAACAGCTCTACTTCTGGCTTTGTTGTCACTGAAGTTGGACAGGGCTCTCAAGAACTTTCCTGTGTAGGGTGATTTTGACCATGATCCTCCTATCACAGCCTTGTAAGTATCAAGGAGGACTGCTGGGAGCCACAGGTGCCAGCTTAATCATAGGTTCTGCTGTTCTTGGACAGACCAATGAGTTCCCTATCCTCGGGTTTAAGTGGTGGGAGCTGAAGCCCACAGTTGGAGTCCTGATCCTGCCACCTCCAAATGGCAGGAGATGCTTAGAAATTCATTCCTATCTATATTAATACCAATGGAATGTGATGTATGTCATGATTGAATGGGAAGTTTTTAAATAATTCTAGGATAAAAATATGCACATTTATATTATAGGACACTGACCGATTTTAATCAATACTTTATGAATCATTTAATCAATCACATTCATTAAATGGAGACATAATAAAATACCTAAGAATTGGGCATCATATAGTATAAAGGTGCAATTTTTTCTGTAGGACTGGGATTGGAACTTATGGTCTGGGTAACTCTATTGCACTGTGTGGAAAGGGAAAGCTGGCCTCCTTGAAGGCAAGAAATTCATGTTTGTTCATTATGTCTGAAATCGATCCCCAGCACTAGAAAACATCTTATTTGTGTGCATTTTAAATATATGATTTATATTTACATACATAGATTGACTCCTTATTGTGTTCAGTGTAGTTATTCCTTTTGTTTTTTGTTTTATTCATGTATTGACTGTTTATTTTATTGACTAATATGCCACATAGAACATTGATTACATTGATTAAATAGGATATTAGTCTGCATATGTATTGCACTTTTACCTGACACCCAGGACTTTCACAGAAAAGGAAAACGTGTCACATTCAGTTTCTTACTCTATGATTCATTGTTTGGGCATGCTGGCATCTGGACTCACTGCTACATGGCCAAATTCATGAATTGGTGTGTGTCAGCATGCTATCCTGGGGCAAATTGAGCTGACAGGCAGTTCCCAGGACTTGAGATCGATCCCCAGGGTTTGACAAAATAAGAACAGATTGACACGCAGATGGTAGTATGCTAATCAATATGTATCTTTATAGAGCCAGAGATGACTATCGATTGATCTGTTATATAGACTGCATTCCTACCAATTCTTCTGTATTTATTATGCCTCCATATAATTAATGTTATTATTTTCATCTTTAATAAACTATTAAGTTAATCAGTGTCCTGAATTATTGCATCCCTGTGAGAAATAGTATTCTTTTGATAATTCATAAGATATTAAATAAAATCCATCAGCTGACTGAAATTATGATGTCTAATGTTATAAAAGTATCATTCATGAGCAACTCATTCAATCGTGACACTGATAACATTCCATCGTTATTACTGTGGATGGGAAAGAATCTCTTAGGATCTCCCACCATCCGAAAGTAACATAACTGAGATTTGAACTGTAGGCCTATGTTGCTGTGTGGGACTATGGCTTCCCCAATAGTCCACAATTAAAAAAAAATTTAGCTTCCTGGTTTGCAATTCATGCCATTTTTTCTGCCAGGACTGGTATTTATACTCAAGGTATGGGCAAATATGCAGCACTGTGAGGGAAGGGAATCTGACCATACTTGAAGACAAGAATGTCAGGCTTGTTCCCTACACCTGAATTCAAGATTCTGGCCTGGAAAACATACTCCTCATATCCATTTTAAAGATAGGATTTATACTTCCATACAGATATAGAGTTCATATTATGTTGGGTGTCGTTATTCATTTTATTTCTTGTTTTATTCATTTATTTACCATTTTTTTATTGACTCTGATGACACCTCTACCATTTATTACATTGTTTACATCCTATCACACAGCATCCAGATTTGTAGATATATTCTCCATCATGCCTGACACCCAGGACTCTCCCAGAGAAGAAAAACAGTGTCACACTCCGGTTCTTACTCCAAGATTACATTTTTGGCAGTGCTAGGATCTGAACTCAGGGCCTAGCAGGCCCAATTCGTGAATGGATGAGAGTGAGCATGGCAGCCTCTAGCCAATGAAGCCCTCAGGTGGTTCCCAGAGAGCGCCAGATCCATCTATCTATGATTGAATGACACCTACTACGTTCCTACCAACTCTTAGACATTTATTATAACGCCATTGAAGGAATATTATTCTTTTCATGTGTAATATATTATTAATTATCATTAATCAGCATCCTAGGATTATTGCATCCAATTTTAGACTAGCCCGAAGCATGATCTACTCTTTCAGTTGGTATTCCTATGCATAGGAACGAGTCTCTTGTCATCTCCTGCCATTGGTAGGTGTCAGTACCAGGATTTGAACCCGGGACCTATGTTGACAGGTTGGCCTATGGATTCCCTGATAACCTGCCAGCCTTCGCAGGTCAGGTCCACTTTGCAACCATGTCATTCAGACCAAGGCTGGTCACCATGTAAAGAAAAAAAACATAAAATACCCAGCCCTCTGCAGCTCACCACTTTTTGTGCTATGATAATTTTTTTTCTTCTTGCAAGCCCTCTGGGCCTAGGATCCCTGGATTGGCTATGGGTCCGGAGGCTGCACCGCACCCTAGGGCTACTGAAGCTGAGGTAGAGTTGCTATGACCTGAGTTCAAGCCCGTGTTGGCAAAATAAAGAATAAATAAATGAATAAATAAATAATAATTTAACTAAATTAAAAAATAAATAAAGCTCCCTGGTTTGGAATTTCTAACAATTTTCTTTCCTAGCCTTGGATTTGAACTCAGGGTCTTGGTAAATATGTAGCAATGTGAGGGAAAGTGCAGAGATGCCACTACTTGAGTACAAACCCCATGCAAATCCAAAAATAAAAATTAAGTCAGCAGGAGGAGTAGTTGTGGAGATGACAGGGTAAGGATAGTAGGGGGAAAACAGAGGAGGAGGCAACAATGCTCCATAGGAAATATACTCATTACTTGCCCATTTAACTGTAACCCCTCTGTAAAACATTTTTACAATAAAAAAATGGAAAAAGTAGTGCTAAGAGAAGCATTTGGGGGATAAGAGAAAGATGTCTGAATAGATGTACAAATTTCTGCACTGCTTCTTTTTAATGTTCAGTATGTAACTGAATAAACATAACCGCTTCCATAAAAAAATTAAGTTACTGCCTTGGAACTGGGGCCAGTATTACCATCATTGCTAGATTTGATCTCACCATCCAGGTAAAACTTTTGCACCATGGGTGAAGGCAAAGCTCAATGTCTTGAGGAAAAGAAATTCAGGCTAGAGTTCCCAGCATCTGAATGAAGGCTCTGCAATGGAAAAAATATTTATATATATGTATAATATATGATATATATTTACATATGTATATTTATTACATATTATGATTTTATTATTGACTTTTAATTTATTTTTTACTTGATTCATTTATTTATTGTTAATTGTATTTAGTATTATTATACACATAATATTTAGTACATGTTGTACATCTATTATAAATTAAGTGTTGCAACATGGTACATAATTAAATGGAAACATTTATCACAGTCTTCACATGTTTAGAGTTTCTCCCAAGTATGAGATTTCTCTTATTTATCATTGGAATCTTCCTATAGGAATTTCGTTAGATGATTTATACTCAGAAGCCTTTTCTTGGGGAGACGCAAGTTCAGGGATAAAATTGTAAGGGTGGCGCTAGAAATGTGGCTTAGTGGTAGAGAGCTTGCTCAGCATGCATGAATGCTAGGGTTTGATTCCTCAGTGCCACATACTCAGAAAAAGCCAGAAGCTGTAGAGGGGTTCAAGTGGTAAAGCACTAGGCTTAAGGAAAAGGAGCTCAGAGACAGTACCCAGGCCTTAAGATCAAGCCCCAGGACTGTCAAAAACAATAGGCCAGATGCCTGTGGCTCACAACTGGAACCCTAGGTTCTCAGGAGGCTGAGATCTGAAGACCACAGTTCAAAGACAGCCTCAGCAAGGAAAGCCTGTTAGACACTTATCTCCAATGAACCACACAAAGAGCACATGTGGCACTGTGAGTCAGGTAGTTGAGTGTTTGCTTTGAGCTGAAGGGTTCAGGGACAGTGCCCAGGCCTGAGTTTGAGACACAAAACCCTAAAAAAGTGAGGGTTAACCAAAGTACTTTTCCTATTTGCTAATTAGTAGGACATTCTCTGGAAATTGAATGCTGATATACACCAGAATTGGAGTCAGAGCTTAAGAATCAAGTGTAGCCCATCCATATGTCCATTCTCTCAAACTCTAGCATTATAACTTTGTGTCCTACGGGGTTCTGAAAGGTCCACTGTTGAAAGGCTTAATATGCTTCCCAAGCATTTTGTGATAAGCAGTTGACTTGTATTGCCAATGTCATTATATTTCTGAACCTAGCAGAGCACCAGCAGCTCATGCCTGTCACCCTAGCTCAGGAAGCTAAGGTCTGAAGATCATAGGGTGAAGCCAGCCAGGGTAGGAAAATCTGACACTCTAACTTCCACTTCTGAAACATCAGATGTTCAAGAGCTTCCTGTGTTTTCCTTGGGGATAAGTTACTTGCACTCTAAATGTTCTTAGAGTTCTGGAGCTATAGAAGCAGGAATGAAATATTATTGACCCATCCTGGGTTCAAATGAAGTACTCAGGATTCGAGCCCTAGCCCTTTTATCAGGATGAACTCCACTCTAACCATATTTGAAGGCAGAAAACAGTTGCAAAAGCCAGGCTAGGTGAAGAGACCTAAGCCAGCAAGATTAGGAGGCAGAATGTACATACTCAACAGGGACGTAAGCTGCAAAACCACTTCATAGCAGGCACAGCCAGCAATGAGGGGAAATCTGAACCAATTGTTAGAATTACATCAGGGTCAGGCTTTTCTCAGCCTCTTCTAACAATGACTAATTAACCTTCCTCCACCAGGTGAAGGGAGCCGCAGGTTATCTTTAGGATACCAATAGAGAACCAGTTTAGTGGGGAAGAGGGGAGGAACAGAGTAGAAAAACTCTGCTCTTTGGTCTTAGGGAGTGGTTTTTTGACTCTCCATCAGATTTGAAAGCCCTTCTTCTACCTCTGCCAGTCCCTTCTCCTTTCTTCATTCTCCACTTCATTAATGCAAATCCCCAATCCAAGGGGAGGCAGGGCCCTTTCTCTTCTGTTTCCAAGCACCTGACTTAGAACCTGGATCTACCCTCTTGATACTGGGGCACTAGGCTGCCTGAGAAGTGCGAAAGAGACTATCTTCCTTCTCTGTGGTTGTGTGAAGGCCATGCTAGTGTCCTGGCACACTGAAGACTGGAAAGTGTTTGCTTCTTTTCTCCTGACATCCAAAACAAGATTCATCTATCATCTTTCTTTCTTTTCTTTCTTTCTTTCTTTCTTTCTTTCTTTCTTTCTTTCTTTCTTTCTTTCTTTCTTTCTTTCTTTCTTTCTTTCTTTCTTTCTTTCTTTCTTTCTCTCTTTCTTTCTTTCTTTCTCTCTTTCTTTCTTTCTTTCTCTCTTTCTTTCTTTCTTTCTCTCTTTCTTTCTCTCTCTCTCTCTCTCTCTCTCTCTCTCTCTCTCTCTCTCTCTCTCTCTCTCTCTCGACCTACCTACCCTACCTACCTACCTAGCTATTTCTTTGCCAGTTCTTGGGTTAAACTCAAGGCCTGGGTACTGTCTATAGCACTCTACTACTTGAGCCAAAGCACTAATTCTGGCTTTTTCTTTGTATGTGATACTGAGGATCTGAACCCAGGGCTTCTTGCTTCCTAGGCAAGCACTCTCTCACTAATCCACATTCCGTGCCCTCATCTTTTTCTTAATGGTAATTTTTAGATAAGTGTGCTACCATTTTACGTCCCCAAGTTTAATTTTCTAAGAAAGCTGATCTTGTCTTCCCATGCCTGGTTTGTGACTGTTCCTCCTTTTGCCTCATAATAAAATGTAAATAAATGCTGCTGAGTGTGACCTGCTTTAGCTGGATGGCTGGACAGATTGTTGTGTATGTCTGTTTGCTGCCAGTCCCAGACCTTGAACTCAGAATCTGAGCACAGTCTTTGAGCTGCTTTTACTTAAGGCTAGTCCTCTAACAGTGGAGCCATATGGCTCTACTTCTGGCTTTGTTGGCACTGAAGTTGGACAGGGCTCTCAAGAACTTTCCTGTGTAGGGTGACTTTGACCATGATCCTCCTATCACAACCTTGTATATATCAAGGAGGACTGCTGAGAGACACTGGTGCCTGCCTAATCATTTGTCTTGATGATGTTCTTGAACAGAACAGTGAGTTCCCTATCCTTGGGTTTAAGTCGGAATCCTGGTCCTGCCACCTCTAAATGGCAGGACATCCTAAGAATTCATATCCATATGAATACCAACAGAATGTGATGTATGTCATGATTGAATGGGAAGTTCTTAAATGATTCTAGGATAAAACTATAAACAATTAGATTATAATACACTGATTGATTTTAATTAATACTTTATGAAACATTTAAACAATCACATTCATTAAATGGAAGCATAATGAAAAATACCTCAGAATTGGGTATCGTATATACAGGTGCCTTTTTTCTGCCAGGACTTTCTTTAGTTATTTGGTATATCCCAATTTCTGAATGTAATTTGGTATATGAAACTAGGATATATTATAAATCAATTTATTCAAATAGTTTTTACCAGAAATGTTTATAGTGAAATGTAGAGATGAAGCTAAATTATATATATTTGAAGACAATGCTTGGTTAGTCTTTTTCTTATATTCCCCATTCCCTTCATGAGAGTAATACCCATTGTAAGGTAATGCTTGGAATGTTTTGGAGAAATAGGTTGACTTTAAACCAGTGAGTTACTCTATGCTGCATTTTGTTTACTTTATATCCAGAAAAACTAAATTCTTACTTTAACATTTTCCTTAGGCTTTATACTCGGATTTAATCTCTGATGGGTGACAAATAAAGATATAAACATTTTTATGTGGTGTATATATACACAATGGAATTCTATGCCTCCATCATAAAGAATGACATTGCCCTATTTGTTAGGAAATGGAAAGACTTGGAAAAAATTATATTAAGTGAAGTAAGCCAGGCTCAAAGAAACATGGGTCCCATGGTTTCCCAAATTTTCCATAACTAGTATATGTCTGAGTAAAGCAGAATAGGTCAGATAAGTTGATGTTAGGAAAATGAACCCTAAGATATGTATTCAATTTTTTTTCTTTCATGTGATTGTTTCTAACACATTTATAAGATTATTTCTTTGTTCCTTTTATGTCCCTCCCCCACGGTATAACTCCTGCTTTCACTGTATTTGATGTCGGTATAATTTGTGGAGGGGAAGGGAAAATACAAATCATTTAAATAGTGATACAGGTGGACCCATTGCAACAATGAGATGTATAAGTCGTTATGTCGAAAACGAACTTTAAAACTTTGGTGAAGGAGAGGAGTTTTGGGTGGGGGGGGGCAGAGGGGAGGATGGGAAGGGATGGAAATGGGAAACAAAGGAGGAGTGAAAATGCTTGATAAGAAATGTACTCATTATCTTGCCCATGTAATTGTAACTCCTCTGTACAGTATTTTCCCAATAAAAACGCATAAAAAAGTTATAAACATTTTTTAACTGTATATAAATTTAGGCTGAGGAATCTAGGTACAATAATACTCATTGAGATAAGCCTCATCAGTCATGAGACAATGATATCAAAATATTAACCAATGCTTACTTGTGTCATGCTTATGAGATTTTGTATATTATAAACAGTAATTAGAATTTTTGGAAATCAACATCATTTCATGGGTTATGAACTGAAGTGAAACATTTTACTCAGAACAAAATTTAAGGAGGCATCCAAAATTAGTTAACAAGATATACATCATGTAACACAATGTTTCAAAAATGCAAGCTAAAGGAAGTAATTTATAGAAAAAAATCAATATTTACAATAAATACAGAATCAGTGTGACTGATTTTTCTTTTACCCCAGTTGCAATATGGCTTACATGATAATTTTTCTGGTGATATGTTTAGTTAGGTCTTGATATTGAATTGGAGTAGTTATGTTCTTTCATATATTCATTTGTCAGATCAAAGAGGAAATGAATTCCATGCCAGAGTCAACATCCATAATAATGTTACAGATGTCTCCTGCTACTTTGCCAAAGTTTCAAATCAGCTCGAGTAACTTGGGTATTTTTTTGGATTTAAAAAATAGATATGCAATTTTGTCAGTACTAGAAAGATTTTGACCACCATTTATTAAACTATTTTTTTCCAGAAACTACTTCTCTCTTTTCATGAGATTTTTAATTTCATTTGTATCATTTATTGATGTTTTCGTTTAGGTAAGCCACATTCAGTCTTCTACAATGTGTGATTAGGAGTAGTTTAAAGTTATGTACACTGCTCAGATTCTATTATTTGCATATTTTTCTTGTTATATCAGTAGGGATTAGTTCTCAATATAGATACTATTGGATTTATTCATTGCATTTCTGAATTTTTTAAGTATGTCATGATTTTGTTATTTTATTCTTTTAAATATGTGCAGATCTCACTCTGCATACAGCCTCATTTATTTTAACAATTTGATCAATTCAAGGGATTTGCTATATTAGGTTCATCTAGATGAATTTAATTACAAATTAACATTACTCTATTTCTGAGACACAGTTATCTTTATGGCTCTACTCCAAGTTAACATGTATTTGAGGTTTCTGTGCTTAAAAAAAAAAGCTGGGCAAGACATGTTTTTGTTCCTGGGGAAGTTCTACTTTGTTGGTTGTTTTTCCAGTTGTGGTGACTTCAACATATGTGTGCATTTTATTTCAATTGGTTTGTGTATATATTTTGTTTCATATAACAGAAAGTACAAAAAGAATCAGTGATTTAGAACTTTTCCAAATAGAATTCTAAGAGAGACATGAAATTTTGTGACAACTGGGAATGGGCAGATCTTCATAGTGGAGCGGGTAGCAGTATAACAGACACATTGTTTGACATGATTTTAATTTTTCCTCCTCTTGCCTTACTATTTCCAATGTTATTACTTCAAAGTCTTTAGTGGAAAGAAAATAATTTTGTCTGTATGAACTCAGAATTTTTGGTTCAATTGGGACACACTACACATTCATTTTAACTCGAAAATCTTTCCTTTGTTTAAAATCACACATGTGAATTTATACTGCTAAAGTAGCACCTAATAATTTACATGAAATTGTCCAAACTATTTTCAATTCACACTATATATAATATAGAGTATAATAAAAATAGTGTGTAATATAGTATGTAATAATTGACTTTGGGGAAAGTCAATTACATTGGTTTTTTGAGAGATACTGAGTAATAGTAAAACTGATATTTGATTCTATTAAAAAATACCCAGTTACATCTAAAAATAACTCATAGTTATAAACTAATGCTGAAAAAGTAATATTGTTTATTAGAAAAAGCCAGAAGTTTCAATAAGCTTGCTTTTTAAAAATTTTCTTGAATCTGGGGTTTGGTGGTTCATGTCTGTAATCCTATCTACCCAAAAGTCTGAAATCTGAGGATTGTGGTTCAAAGCCAGCCTGGGCAGAAAAGTTTGTGAGACTCTTATCTCCAATATATCTCTTGAAAACTAGAAACTTCACTGTGGCTCAAGTGGTACAGTGCTATCCTTGAGCTGAATTGCTGAGGGACGGTGCCCAGGCCTGGAGTAAAAGGCACACGACAGACAAAAAAAAATTGACATGGATTTTTACTTTATTATTTTAAGATTTTTTTTTATTGTGAAAATACATACAGAGAGTTTACAATTACATGAACAAAGTAATGAGTACATTACTTATCAAGCATTGTTGTCTCCATAATTGTTTCCCCTTCCCATCCCTTCCCATATCCCCTTCTGTCTCCCTCACCCTGCACCAAAGTTCTAAAGTTCGTTTTTCAACATAGCATCTTGTACATATCATTGTTGCAATGGGTCCAGCTGTATCCCAATTTGTTTTTCCGTTAACCTCCCCAAGTTATACCAACATCAAATAGAGTGAAAACAAAGGTTATACTGTGGGGGAGGGTTATGCGAAGCAACAAAGAAATAATCTTATAAATACGCTAGAAAAAATAGCAAGAAAGAAATACCATTTGAGTCCTTATCTTGGTGTTCATTTCACCTAACATAAACTTCTCAGTTTCTGTTTGTCTCAGACATATACTACTTATTGCAAATAAGGGAAAGCATGGAGCCTATGTTTCTTTGGGCCTGGATTACTTCACTTAATATAATTTTTCCCAAGACTTTCCATTTCCTAACAAATGGGGCAATGTCATTCTTTCTGATGGAGGCATAGAATTCCATTGTGTACATATACCACATTTTCTTGATCCATTCATCTACTGAGGGACATCTAGGTTGGTTCCATATCTTAGCTATGGTAAATAATGCTGCAATAAACATAGTTGTGCTGGTAGCTTTAGTATGGTCTTGTTTTTGATGATTTTGGTAAATGCCCAAAAGTGGGATTGCTGGGTCATAGGGGAGCTCTATGTAGAGTCTTTTGAGAAACATTCAGACTACTTTCCAACGTGGTTGAACAAGATTACATTCCCACCAACATCCCATCCAGCTTCTGTTGTTATTAGAGTTCTTGATTAGAGCAATTCTAACTGGGGTACGGTGCTATCTCAGTGTTGTTTAGATTTGCATTTCTTTTATTGCTAGGGAGGATGAGCATCTCTTCATAGGATGAGTGTCTATTTTCTATCCTACCTTCCTCTTCAGAGAAGTTTCTCTGTAAGTCTTTAGACTACTTATTTATTAGGTAGTTGTTTCTTGAGAATTTGTTGTTGGGGGATTTAATTTTTTGAGGTCCAGGTATATTTTAGATATGAGAACCTTGTCCGATGTATAGCTAGTGAAGATCTCTCCCAATCTGTGAGCTTTATATTGATCTTGATAGTTTTGTACTTTTCCACGCAGATGCTCTGCAATTTCATGCAATCCCATTTGTCCAACCTTTCTTTGACTTGCTGTCTTTCGGGGTCTCTATTAAGAAAATTTCAGCATGTGCCAAGTAAACCTAGGGTTTTTCCCATTTTGTCCTGTAATGTTTTCAGGGTGGCTGCTTCAACCCCGAGGTCTGTCATCAATATGGAACTGATCCTGGTACAAGGTGATATATATGGATTTAGATTTGTTTTCTACATGTGATTAACCAATTTTGCCAGCACCATTTACTGTAGAGGCTGTCTTTCTTCCATTCTATTTTTTTAGCACCCTTATTGAAGATTAGGTGGCTATAGGACTGTAGGTTCATTTCTGGGTTTTCAATTCTATTCCATTGGTCCTGAGGTCTATTCTTCTGCCAGTACCAAGCTATTTTCATTACTATGCTTTTCTCGTAGAGTTTGAAAATTGGTATTGATATTCCTCCTGCACTGTTCTTTCTGTTAAGCATCATTTTTGCTATTTGGGGCCTTTTATTGTTCCATATGAATTTTTGGATTGCCTTTCTATTTTCTTGAGGAATGAGTTTGGAATACTGATAGGCAAACATTGAATTTGTAGATGGCCTTGGGAAGTATTGTCATTTTCATGATTTCCCTATTTGGATACCTTTTATGTTTGCATCTTGTCTTATAGATATTCTAATAATTAATTGAAGAGATTGGAGTGAGTGAACATCCTTGTCTCATTCCTGATTTAAGAGAAAATGGCTTTAGTTTTCCACCATAAAGTGTAATGCTGGCTGTAGATTTGTCATATACAACCTTTATTGTATTGAGGAATGTTCCCTGGATTCATAGTTTTTCTAGAGCCTTCATCATAAAGGGGTGTTGGATCTTGTCAAATGCTTTTTTGTGATGAGTTTACAAAAAGTGTGTGATGTCACAATGGGTTGGTGATATCAAAATGAAACATGTGATCTCAAATGTCAACTCACAATGAGTGTATGAGCTCACAAAGGGACTGTGATGTCTCCAAAAGCATGCGTTGTCTCAAAAGTGATGCAATCCTAACAGGTGTGTGGTGTTTTTGAGTGTTCTCAGCCTGCTCACGCCATTCCTAACTTTCTCTTTGAGTATTCTCAAGCTGCTCATGCAAATCCTGTATCAGTTTTTGAGTAGCTTCCTCACGCTTATGATATTCCTGTATAAACTTTTGGATTGCCTCCTCTCTCTCCCTATCACGCTCATACAGAGTCCTTTGTATTTTTTCAATCTTTTGATTTATCATGTTTGCCAGCAGTGTTTGTAGAGCTATTTGGGAACTCTCCTCTGGATTATTCATTATCTGTTCTGTCCCTTGATTATCATGAGTGGTAGTTGAGATACCTGGACTTGCCATTTTTCTTGTGTTTTTCCGGCTTACTCTGCCCATTTGGGGTGAAATTAACACGTTTTGTGCTAGAACACTATCTTAAGGCAAGCATCAACCAAAGTCTGAATTTGCACAGTCAATAGTCTGCAGATACAATTTGTTCAACAGATACATCTATTCAACATCAAACAATTATATATTAATGGGCTACGAACCGCAAAGAAGAATTTGGTAAACCAGAAATTATTAGGTTTAGGAAGAGATGTGGGTAAAAATAGGAATAGGGTGCTGTGGGAAGGCACAGAGAGTGTTAACTAAGTCCTAATCTCAAAGCAGGAAATAAGTTGGATAGGATGAAAGTAGAGAGAGAGAAAAAAAAGAAGAAAGAGAAAGGGAACAAAAAGAGACCAGAAGAAATAGAAAGGTAAAAATTAAATATATTGTACAGATTCGAAAACAAACTATTCAGAGAAGAACATGAATAAAATGAGAGAAGGGGAGGGATATAAAGGAGATGTTAAAAACTTAAAAATAAAAATACTTAAAATGTTATGTAGGAATAAAGAGGTCTAATAATAATAAAGAGGTCTAATAATCAACTACGGGTTTATCTGAGGATGTGCAGAACAGCAATAAATTCACATAAAGAAGAACGAAAGAGAAGAATAGGTGAAAATGATAAGAAAGAAAGAAAAAAGATCAGAAGTTCAGTAGAGCTAAACCAAAAACAAAACAAAAAAAAAAGAAAGAAAAACGCAAACACACTTATATCCCTAAAATAAAATTCTAAGAGGAAAAAAAAATTACTAGAAAACAATTTTTTTTCAAAAAAGGTAAAATTTAAAGATTAAAAAGTTTTAGATAAAAATAATTTTTTTTATAATAGGTACAACAAGAAAAAAAGTTCTTTGATCATTTTGGGAGGGGGGGGGAAATACAGTGTCTCCCTTGTGTCTGTAACCAGACTCTGGTTGGAGTCTCTGGTCTGCTTGTGGTCCTGTGGCTTGGTTGGTTACATAATTCAGTTTCTTTGAACAGGCAGAAAAATGCTCTGCGATCCTCCTCCCAGGTTAGTTCAATGTCAGGGAGATCTGCTTTGAGTATCACAAAAGAAGGAGATGGCTTTTTCCTCGAGTTTGGAGATGTTGTGATGAGGCTAGGTTCTGGGTAGAGTTGAGGCCTTTTAGCAAACAGTAGCTTTTCCCGGGGGCTGGTTTGTGAGAAACTCACAGAGCCCAGCCTGGAGCCACTCTCAGGGTTTCTGTTTACTGAATTTCAATTGATTGTCGAGGCTGCTAAAGGGAGGAGCAGCCTCTGGCTCTGATTACCCAGTGAAGAAAGCCACTCCTGGGGCTGGTGCCCAAGCTGGGTGACTTTACCTGGGTGGAGCTGAGTCTGGCAGGTTAGGTTAGGCTCTTGTGACCTGCTAGATGACTCTAGATATATTCCAAGGCCTGAGTTGGAGCTAGAAGCTCTGCCGAGCTTTGTTGTTATCCAAGATGGAGATCTCCGGTACTGGGGGGGGGGGGCTTCCCTCCTCTGCTGCTTGAGAAGGAGTGAGGACGTTAGGCTTCTACTCACGCCGAGTCTTGGTTCCTGGGTCATCTCTGGTCTGCGAACTACATAATGAAGATGTCCGCTCCTTGTCGGTTCTTGCCAGTGTTGAATAGATTCTGCTAGCCTGCCGCATCTGGCTCCTTCGTCCCAGACTCACTGTGATTCAGCGGCAGCTGCTGGCAAGTGCTCAGGGCTTTCTCCTTGCCTGTATTTTCTCTCTCTGGCCTAACTGTTTGTCCTGTGAAGGCACACTTGGTGTGATTCTCTGGCTTAGGACTGTTCACTGGAACTCTAAAACTGCTTTCTATGCGAGATCTTGTTTAGCCTGCAGCTTCTCCTCCTCCATCTTCCCGGAACCTTCTATTTAAAATTTGACATGTGTGTTGATATCAGAAACATAATGTGACCTCATAACCATTGTAGCATCATAAATCAGCAGTCAGAACAAATTGTCATTATGACATCATCAGCTCATTGTGACATCAGCAAATGACAATGGCATCATAGCATGATAAATCACAATGACATTGTTACATCATAGACATAACTGTTAAGGCCTATTCTGTGAATTCATTCTATTTCAGAAACCCACTTGACCATATAACCTTTGTGATATCACAATCCTTTGTGACATCACATTGCCATTGTGATATCATTAATCTGCTGTGCCATCACATACCAGTCCTTATAAGTTTTGTGACATGCTGTCATTGTCATATATTAGGCCCTTTGTGAGCTCACAATCTGTTTACAATCTCATATTTCTGGTTTGACATGTGATATCAGAAATCCCTTGTGACATCATACTGCCAGATATCATGACCATTATGTCACATTGTGACATCACAAACCTGTTAGAACGGCATCACATATATTCATTGCCAAATAATGACAATTGAGATCTACCATGCCACTCTGACATCATGAACCCATTGTGACATAAACTTATGGTGACCTCATAACAAGAATGGTATCAAAAACTAATTGTGGTATCAAAGCATTATTTTGACATGATATAGTGTTATTGCCATTGTGATATCACTGTCCCATTGGGTTTTTACAAACCTATATTGCCACATCCCATCTTAGAAAATTTATGGCCTTTGAGACTTCAAGCTCTTTCTGTGAATTCTAAGGCAAGGAGACAAATCATGTAGTCACATTTAATTTAATAAACCAATTTACACTAGAAAGTGGACTGTGATTACCTTATCCTCGACTGGATACCCAGTTCCAAGAGCAGCCTTGACCACCAAACCTCAGACCTCCAGTGGGCAGTCCCACCCTTTCTTAATTGGTCTGCAAACCACCAGCCAAAAAATTATGATCTGCAAATCTCCAAACCATAATGGGCAAGGCTTTTTGCTTTTCCATTCCTCCCTCCTTCATTATAGACCTGTCCTTCCATCCTGGTGTTTCCCTTTTTCCCTTCCACCACTTCCTTTTTCTCTTTAGGTCTCTCCACTCTCCACAGGCCTGCCCTACTCTGCCCCAGTGACCACTTGCCAACCTTCTGCTCTCCCTCATCTTCCTCTCTTCTCAGGTTTTTCCCTTCCAGCTGTCTCATAACTTTCTTTCATCCTGGTAGCTCCCATTTTTATCCCCCTCCTTCCAATGCTCTGAAAATGCAACCTATATATAGGTTTTACCCCTCCTCACTCCAACGGGTCTCCTGCCTAACAATTTTCAACCATTTCTTCTCAATCTACCCAATGCTCAATCTCTTCTGGACAGCTCACCATGTGAGGCTTGACAACTCCACCTTTAGCGCCATTCTCCACATTCTCTCTTGGGCCAGGCCAAGAATTTACAATGATTATCGGCTCCCACAGATAATTCTGGCAACACTGGTTATTACAGAATCCTCATAGAAATTGAAATTGTATATGTCATTGTTATATTACAAACTTGATGAGACATCACTAACCCACTGTGACCTCATCACCGTGGTGACATCATAAACTCATAGTGATATCACATTGCCATTGGGCCACCATGATCATATTGTGACATCCCAAACTTATTATGACTTCAGCAGCTTTGAAAGAAAGCATGGCCTTTGTGTCATCACAGGCCCTTTTTGTAACCATATTCTCATTTTGAGCTAATTGAGATCAGACATGCCATTTTAACATTGCAAAACCTTTGTGACATCATCACCAGTGAACATTACATTGTAATTATGACACCATCTGCCCATCGTGACATCATAAAACAACAATGACTTCATCACATTATGACACCACATGGTCATTGTGATGTCATAGATACATTGGAATGCCTATTCTGTGATTTCATTCTATTTCAAATATGACAGGTGGGTTGATATAATAAATAGATTGTCACAACATAACCATTATGACATCACAATACATTGATGACACCACATTACCATTATGATATCACTGACCCACTGTGACATCACAAAACTGTCCTATCCTCATAAATGTTTTGACATGCTGCCAGTGTGATCTCTGGCCTCTCTGAGCTCATAAATAGTTTAATTCATAATACATCAGGTATGACATGTGATATCAGAAATCCACTGTGACGTTACTACCACTGTGACATCACACTGCCAGATGTCATGAGCACTGAGTCACATAGTGACATCACAAACCTGTTAATACTCATTACACTTGTGCCAAAATTTGCCTTTGGATACATCATTATCCCTTATGAACTTATATATTCACTGTCAATTAGAGACCTACCATGAGATTGTGACATCACCATCCCATTGTGAAATCACAAATCTATGTGACCTCATCACCTCTATGGCATTACCAACTATTTGTGACTTCAAAACAATACTATCTCATGTAATGGCAACATTATATTGCCAATGGGATATCTTTGTCCCATCGCATTTCCACCAATCTTTTATGTCCTCATAATATTTTACAAAATTCATGGCCTTTCTGACTTCTAGCTCCTTATGTGAACTCGTATCTTCATTGTGATCTAGTAATATCACCATATAATGGTGATATATAACCATTACATGGTGATATATTACAAATTCATAGTGACACCATTATCCAAGTGGGACCTTATCCCCATTGTGACATCACAAATCCATTGTGACATCATATTTCCACAGTGATATCACGATCACCTTGTGACATCCCAAACCTGTTGTGACTTCTTAGCACCTTTGACAAAGCACATGGTGTTTGTGACATCATAGTCGCTTTGGATAATTATATCCTCATTGTGAACAAAGGACAACTGATATAAGACATGCCATTGTACCATTACAAATGCTTTGGGACATCATCTCCAGTCACATTGTTGTTGGGATAACATCAACCCATTGTGACAACCCAAAATGACAATGACATCACAGCATTATGACATCACATTTTTTTTTTTTGGGTCCGGTTGTGGGGCCTGAACTCTGGGCCTGGGCACTGTCCCTCAGCTCTTCAGGCACACTTGAGCCACAGCGCCACTTCCGGCTTTTTTTTTTTCCTGCTTATGTGGTGCTGAGGAATCGAACCCAGGGCCTCATGCATGCGAGGCAAGCACTCTACCACTGAGCCAACTTCCCAGCCCTGACATCACATTTTCATTGTGAGGTCATAGAGACAATGTGATTGCCTATTCTGTGATTTCATTCTATCTCAAATGTGGCACACAGTTTGATTACAGAAACCCATTGTGACCACATCACCATTGTGACATTACAAGCCCTTTTTGACTTCATATTGACATTGTGATATAATTAATGCAATGTAACATCACAAACCTATCTTGTCCTCATAAATTTTTTAACAAGCAACTACCTTGACCTGAGCTAGATGCCCAGAGTTAAATGCAGCCCCAACCATGAACCCTCAGAACTCCAAAGACCAGCCCAGCCATTTGTTAACGGGTCTGCAAACAACCATCCCCCAAAATAATGATCTCCAAAACTCCACACATCAAAGGACAGGCTTTTTCCTTTCTCTTCATCCTCCTTCTCTCCAGACCTGTCCTACATATCAGGTCTTTTCATTTTTCCCTTCCACCATTCCCTTCTCTTCAGGCTGCTCTACTCTTGACAGTCCTGCCCTGCCCTATCCAGGTGGCCAGCTGCCATCCTTCACCTCCTGCTCTCCCTCAATTTCCTCTCCTCTCAGGTCTTTACCTTCCTGCAGTCTCATCACTTCTTTCCTTCCAGGCCTTTCCCCCTTTTCTCTCCCCTTCTGTTGCTCTGAACATGCAACCTATATATATCCTGTACTCTTCCCCCACTGCAATATGTTTCCTGCATAACAGTTTT
This sequence comes from Dipodomys spectabilis, assembly GCF_019054845.1. Taxonomy (NCBI): domain Eukaryota; kingdom Metazoa; phylum Chordata; class Mammalia; order Rodentia; family Heteromyidae; genus Dipodomys; species Dipodomys spectabilis. Next base: position 587,882 of record NW_024870924.1, read on the forward strand.
CAATCATCACTTCCCAAATGTCCATGCCCAATCACTTTTTGGCAGCTCACCATGTGGGGCTTGACATCCTATCTCTTTCAGCAGCAGGTCCTGCCCCCTCCAGTGGCATGCAACCCCCCTCTCCGGTTGTCCAGACCAGGAGGCCAAGATGACTATCTGTTCCCGTAGATTATAAGGGCACTGCTGATTTTTACAGTGCCCTCATGGTGGTTTAGTAGCAATTGAAATTGGACAAATAATTGTGATATTACAAACTTGTGACATAACTAACCCATTATGACCTCATCACCAATGTGACGTCACAAACCCATTGTGACGTCACATTGCTGTTTTGACAAGAGGATCACATTGTGACATCCCAAATCTATTATGACCTCTTACATCCTTTGAAAAATATATACCTTTGTGACATCACATTCCCTTTGTGTACTCAAATCCCCACTGTGAAATATTGACAATTGAGAATCAGACAGGATATTTGAACAAAAAATACTGTGAGTTCATCACAATTGTGACATCACATTGTCATTTTGACAACATATGCTCATTGTGAAATCACAAAAATAAAATGATATGATAGATTTATAACTTCACATTGTCCTTGTGACATCACAGACACATTATGAATGCCTTTTCTGTGATTTCATTCTATTTAAAATGTGGCCTGTAAGTTGATATCATAAACAAATCATGAACTCATAACCATTGTGATATTACTATCCTATTGTATATCATGTTGCCACTGTAATATCACAATAATCCACATATCACAATATCACATAACCCACCGTGACATCACAAACCTATCCTGTCATCATAACTTTTTTGACATGCTGAAATTCTAATATCTTAGGCCTTTTTTGTCCTCATAATCTCTTGTCGACCTCATTAAATTTCACATATGCCATTTGATATCACAAATTCCCAGTGACATCATGACCATGATGATATCACACTGTCAGATTTCATAACCATTGTGTCAAATTCTGACATCACAAACCTTTTAGGATTTCAATATATTTGTGACAACACATACTTTTGGAGAAACCAAAGTCTTTTTGTGAACTCATATACTCATTGTAAGTTAAAGACAATTGATAACCATCATGTCATTGTGACATGCCCAATACATTGTGACATCACCAATCTTTTGTGAACTCATCACCAATGTAGCATCATCAACTAATTGTGACACCAAAACAATATTTTGATATGATGTAGTGAGTTGACATTGCCATGGGGATATCAATGTCCCATTGTGTATTCACAAACCTAATATGACCTCATAACATTTTTAAAAGTTCATGACCATTAAGACTTCAAGCTCCTTTTGTGAACTTGAATGCACATTGTGAAATACTAGCAGTTGAAATTGGACATGTGTTTGAGAAATTACAAAATCATTATGACATCAAAGACCCGTTGTGACCTCATCACAACTGTTTATCATAAAGTTATCATGACCCCTAAGTACCTTTGAAAACACATATGGTACTTGTGACATCACAGTCCTTTTGTGTACCCATATTCTCATTGTGAACACATGACAATTGAATTCATATATGCCATTGTAACATCACAAACCCTTTGTGACCCAAACATGTATTCATTACGACACCATTACCTCCTTGCAACATCACCAATTTAGCAATTTACAATGACCTCATAGTATTATGACATTAAATTGTCATTGTGATGTTATAGACACATTGCAAATGCCTATTCTCTTAGCTCATTCTATTTCAAATGTGGCATTTGGGTTGATATCACAGTGCCATAATGATATCACTAACACACTGTGACATCACAAACCTGCCCTGTTGTGTCGGGTCTTTGTCCATCCTACGAAAGTTGGACAGGGTCTGAGGAAAGGTATGTGTGGCCGCTGGTCTGTTCCCCAGCCTCCCTTAGGCCAAGAGACAATCACATGCGGGGAGTCAAGTCAAGCAGAAACTTGTTTATTAACACAGAGCAAGCCCTTTTTAAAGCAAAAGTCTGAATGGGAGAAGAAATGGAACCAACCATTCACTGTAAAGGTCACACCTTATCATGCACCTAAGCTTCCACAAGCTGTTTACACACTGAATGTAAACAAATCAGGTTCTGCCCACTCCACTTCCTCTCAGGACCATCTTTGCTGCCTGTGTGGCCCACAGATTCCCCCTTTTCGTTTTAATGACAGATTCACCTCCCAGTTAGTTATCCTTTTCCTCTCCTCTGTAAAGGTCATTTTAACAGGATTACATTGTTAAGAATAGTATTGGCCATGCAGGGGTTTGAGGCAAGTCTGGGGGGCGAGATTTGCCAAACAATGATAGGGCCTTTGTGCATGATACAAGAGCCAGTCCCAGTTACCTCACATTCCCGCCTAGCACAGTAATAAACATCAGCCCCACCACAGTTAGAAATGTCCAAAGCAGTTCGATTAATTTCGGGGCATATGTAACAGTCATTATCTGGTCCTCTTAAGAACACGGGAGCAGGCTGGGTATTGGGAATTCCACACATGCGGCATGGTGCATCCTCGTGAGCCCCCACTCTCAGGCCATTCTACTATAGTCCAGAAAAACAAGGAAAATTTAAAACAAACTCTGCAAAGCAATCCCGGGTACCTGGTGTCTTTCAAGTAAGCCAGTTCTTTGTATGTGCCTTCAAGCGAGTATAGGGGTCAAGATGACCTTTGAGCTTTACTGTCCTCTCCCAACACCGCAACTTTGTTTAAAGAAGCGAACCCACCTGTCTTAGGTTAGGTGGATCACCTTGTCTGTTTTACCCTTCATCTGGAGCTTCTTCAGAGCGAAGCTGAAGGCCCTGTCTTAGGTTGGTCAGACTAGCACCCCCTCTTACTCATCTCTGGCTGCAGTTCCTCTCAGGGGAAATTTATAACTGGCTGGCTAAACTCGTAAGAGTTTTGCAGTGCACATATAATGCAAGGAAGGCATAGAAAAACCATCAGCAAAAGCATTCCCAGGCCAAGCAATATCATTAGCAGTCATTTAACAGTTTGGGATGGGATAGCAATCTTTGCCACTTCAGAGTCCAGAGGTGGGGCTTGTAAAAGAAATATTAGAGCAAGTAGCATTAAAATAAATAGCTCCTACAGAAATATTAAATGGTCCATACATAATGACATAGGCTGGTGATCCAAATGAAGGTCAGGCCACCAGGTCTAATGGACACCTTCTCTTGTGGAGCTATGTCTGCATTGCCAGCACTGATCACTGCCCAGGTCACCCGTTGAGGCTAATGTGGATTCCGTAGCCATTGCCGGGACTGGGAGGGTCAGAACAACCAACAGCTGGAGTATCGCCATCTGCAATTTTTAGAGCACACAAGAGCTTCTCATGGGCTGATTGCCTTTGGGAATCTTAGTTATCTTTCTTGCTTTCCCTCCTATAAACATAAGGCTCAGCCACCATAGTCATTTTTCTTTCCTTGTTGGTTAGTTTACAGTTGGGCATCCTCTTTTATGGAGTAAATGGGTAAAACCTTAAGGTTCCTGGCAGGGATCAGGATGGAGGCTGTCACTTCTTTGGGAAAAACACATCCAAATCCCCTGCCCATGGTAACTAGCAGGTCAGGTCCTCTCCATTGTTTGTGTCAGGGGTCCTTCCACCTGAACTTCACTTGGGACTTAGGGTTTAATTGTCCCCAGTGCTTCTGAAATCTGGATTCACTCGCCCCTTTAGGAAAATTTAAAATGTTAATGGTAAACAAAGCTATCTGTAACTGTATATTAGGGTAACTCCCTCTTTTTGTTTTTATAATTGCTCCTTAAGGCATTGGTGATTTCTTTCTATAATTTCTTGGCCTTGGGGATTATAGGGAAATCCTGTAGTATGATTAATGTGCCATTTGTCAAAAATATCTGACATTGCTTTACTAACAAAACAGGGTCCATTATGGGTTTTAACTTGTGCTGGTAGAGCCAAGGTGGCAAAGCAGTTAAGAAAATGTGCTTGTAAATGTTTACTTCTTTCTCCTTTATGTGTTGTGGTCCAGCATGCTCCTGAGTAGGTATCTATAGAGACAAAGATATATTTAAACTTACCAAAGGCTAGGAAATGAGTAACATCCGTTTGTCAGGGTTAAGGCCTCTGGGACTTACCACTGGTGGTTGTAACAGGGGGTACATTTAAGAAGGGCTGGCATGTTTTGCAGGTATGTACTATCCTTTTTGAGGTCCTTTACAGGACTCTGAGGAAATCTATGTTGAAGTACTCTCCAGTTAATGTGGGTTAAATCATGCAAACAGGTAGCCTCTTGTAAGGTTAATGCTTGTGGGCCAGTAGCTAACTGGTCTGCCCAATTATTGCCTAGGAATAAAAACCCAGGAAGTTTTGAATGCCCTCTCAAATGTTGAATATGAATAGGGGCTCCCCACCCTTCTAATAGACCCTTAAGGGTAACCATAAGAGGGGAAATAGGGCTTTCATCCAGCTTAATATGTGCCTTGGAATATGGGGGAACAAGTGAATCACATATCAGCTATCAGAATACAAATTAAAGGGTTCTTTTTTTGTTGTTGTTGTTTTGTTTTGTTTTTTGGTCAGTCATGGGGCTTGAACTCTGGGCCTGGGCGCTGTCCCTCAGCTCTTCAGCTCAAGGTGAGCGCTCTACCACTTGAGCTACAGCACCACTTCCGGTTTTCTGGTGGTTTATTGGAGATATGAGTCTCAAGGTTTCTCCTGCCCAGGCTGGCTTTGAACCGGGATCCTCAGATCTCAGCCTCCTGAGTAGCTAGGATTACAGGCGTGAGCCACCAGCGCCCAGCTTTAAAGGGTTTTTGAATGTCCAGAAGGGCCATAATTATGGCCAGCATTTCTTTAAATTGTGCTGACCCTTGACAAGGTTGAAATGTTTGTTGGCTTGGGGTCTTTTGTTGCTCTTCAAAGGCTGCATACACAGATCCTGCTTTACCTCCATCAGAAAAAACATGGAGAGCACCAGGAATAGTCGTAGGAGAAAATAGAGAAGGCATTTTTAGGGGAAGTCACCATAACATGACAGTCCATTTAGATGGCCCATAATGGCAGTCAATTTGGCCTAGGAACCCCTCCACTGAGAGAGCAAGACGAGCATTGGCTCGAGTGAGGGACTCAACGTCTGCCATCTGAAAAGCAAAAACAATGGAGTGAGGGTCAAGGCCATATTGACTTTGGGCTTTGGTCCTTCCCTTGACAATAGCATCTGCAAGTTGGCCTGCCTGAGAGTACACCCGAGAGTACTCTTCCCAGGGGACTGTGAACTCACTGTAATGGCTCCCCCCTTTGAGTTAAAACTGCAGAAATCAATGTAACACCTGCAAACAACCAAAGTAAAATGGGCTCAAAAATAGAATACCCCTTCAGGTAAACTTCATCCAGGGCTTTTTGGAACTGCAAAAATATTGCCCGATGGCTTTCTGAAAATTTAATAACTTCTTGGGGCATTCTCTCATTTAGTAGGGCAAATAAGCCACAAGACTATCTTTACAGAGAGAAACCCAAGGCAAGAGCCAATTGATTTCCCTTAAAAGGCTCTGAAGTTGGGTTAAGGTCAGAGAGGCTGGAATGTCCAGCAAAGGCTTAAGGGAGCTGGCTTGAGTCAAGGTAAGGTAGGACACAAGCAACTTCAAGGAGGTACCTTTTGAATTTTATTAAGGACTATGGAAACCCCCCTTTTTAATATGGCGAGAACCTGGGCCAGAAGGCCCTCCAGGAGGCCTGGGTCTTGGTGCTCCAGAGTTATATCATCTATGTAGACATACGCAAGTGAGGTATCGGAAACCAGCACAGGCCCTAAAAGTGTGGCCAAGTATTGTTCGCAAAAAGCTGGGCTATTGGCCATTCTGTGTGGCAGCACCAGCCATTCAAACCTCCAATCATGCTCGGAAAAATTAAGAGAAGGGATGGAGAAAGCAAACTTCTTGCAGTCATCTGGATGCAGGGGATAGAAAAAAAATCTTTTATATCAATCACAACCAAGGTATATTCTGAAGGTATAGTGAGAGTCCAGGGCATGCCTCTTAGGGGCATTCCTACTAACTCCATCCTTTCATTTACTTTCCTTAGATCTTGTAGTATACACCAAGCCCCAGAGGCTTTTTGAATAACAGGTACGGGTGTATTCCAAGGACTCATAGAAGGACAAACGTGCCCAAGGTTTATCTGTTCCTTCACCAAAAAGTGGAGAGCTAAAAGTTTAGGTTTGGTCAATGGCCACTTCTCCACCTAGATAGGGCTTCTGGGTTTCCACCTAACGGGAGGTACTTGAGAACAGTGGCCTTTAGGATTGGCGATGCACCCGAGTGGATCTCCTATATTCTTCTCTGTAATTATGAAAGTTAAAAAAATTCCTTTTACTTAACTCCCTCTAGATCTTTAAGCTTTTGTGCTTCTTCTCCATCCAGGATATCATCATAGGATGCTTGATGGTCTGTAGTGGCCCTGGCATCCATTTGTCTTAGCATGTCTTGCCCTAGTAAATTTGCAGTGAGGTTTTTGCCACTAAAGGGCATATCTTTCCCTGTTCTCCATCTGGGCTAGTCCATTTCATAAGGGCAACCATCTCTTTGTACTGGGAGTTACACCCTATCCCCAATATCGGGGGACCGGGTCCAAGCTTCCAGGCTAAGGGCACTTCCTCCTCCCTGAGTATGGTTCTATCTGCCCCCGTGTCAATTAGGCAGTGAAACTACTTCCCGTCTATGAAAATACTCATTTTAAGATGGAGTCCTACCTCCAGGGGCACATTCCTATGGTCCTGGGTTGTCATGCCATGAGGCTTTCTGGGCCTCACAACAGAGGGGGTTCCTCCTTGAGTTAACGGGGCTGGAGGACGTCCCTCCCCTATTTTAAAGGCTTCCCATTTACATCAAATTTGGATCGACAATCCTTTTTCCAATAGTATACCTTCCTGCACCTGGGGCAGGGTGTAGGAGAGGTTTGGACCCCCGGACCGTTTGGCAGGGGGATTGTTATGAATAGTCCCTCTTAAAGTTACCCTCCTGCCCACATTTAAAACAAGTCCCTCTCCCCGACGGTTGTCGAGTTCTTTGGCCTTGGGCTGCCAGCACCTGGATAATAGCCTCAGTCATTGCAGATGTCTGAGCCTGTAAAGCTAAAGGTTATGATTGGGACTGGTGCTATTGTGTTCCCACATCCTGCGAGGCCACCACCCATCTGCTCATGGAACTCTCTCTCAATCCTGCACAGGCCATGCAGTGTTCTGTATTCACCCCTTCCCAAACCAGCAACTTTGCAAACTGATCTTGGAGGTTCCCTGCCAGCAGCTTGTGATTAATATTCTCTTGGACTCGGTCTAAAAACTCAGCTAGAAGTTCACCAGGTTTTTATCTCACTCCTGCTGTGGGGGATTCAGTGAGCCCATCATCCAGTTTGTACCATACTGCAAATCCTGCCTGTCTCACCTGGTCACAGTAAGGGCCACGTATTGCGGACTGTTGGTTGCCAGTGGAGTACCTTTCCCCTGTCCCTGTTAACATTGCATAAGTAATAGGTATCGTGGGTTGAGCCTGCCAGTTATTCTCCTCCCGAGCTCGATTCCTCCTTAAAGAAGGCACACCATTTAATAAACTGAGAACTGGTGAGGAGGAATTTGGTCACATCCCACCAGATACATAGGTGATAAGCAATGTCATGTAATAGGGTCTGGGCCCAAGAAGAGTTCAGGCCATCCTCCGCCACCACCTTGTGTAACTCTTTCAGATCATTAGCTTCCCATGGATACCACTCCAATGGCCTATTAGCACTTGGTGCCAGATTCACCGGATAAGCTTGGGGAAGTGAATCTTGTGGCTTAGGGTCTGTGCTCCTGGGTGGCACTTCCCTTAAAGGTCAAGACTCCAACTAGGTTACTTCCCCAGCCCTCGGCCCCTCTATGGAAGATTGGTAGGGGTCCGGGTCTTGTAGATTCCTCTTGCAGGTCCCATAGGGCACCTTACCTCTCCCCAATAAGGGGAATAAGGTGGGGGCCTAGGACTGTCAATGGCACCCGAGTCATAGTGGGTAACATTCACCCTTGTTTTGACTTCCACTGTGCATGACCCATTCCTTTACTTTCATACTTCCCAAGTCCTCCTTTACTCCCTCTAGGCCTAATGTTGCCTCCTCCTCCTTCTTCTGTGAAATAGCATTACCCATACTAAGGGTTTCACTTACCTTGAGAGCACTTAGCTTCAGCCAGTATCTTTTCCTTTCGAGCCCCACGTTGGGAGCCAGATGTCGGGTCTTTGTCTGTCCCACAAAAGACGGATGGGGTCCAAGGAAAGGTTAGAGCTGCCGCTCTCCTGTTCCCCGGCCTCCCTTAGCCCAAGAGACAATCAGACAAAGCGGGAATTCAAGTCAAGCAAGGACTCGTTTATTAACACAGAGCAAGCCCTTTTTAAAGCAAAATACTGAATGGGAGGGGAGGAAATGGAACGAACCAATCACTGTAAAGGTCACACCTTATCATGCACCTAAGCTTCCACACACTGAACTTAAACAAATCAAGCTCTGCCCACTCAACTTCCTCTCAGGGCAATCTTTGATGCCTGTGTGCCCACACTGTCCTCATAAGTCTTGTGTCATGCCCCTTATGAACTCATAATCTGTTTTAAACCTTATAATATTTCAGTTATGATATGTGATATCAGAAATCCACCGGGACATCATGACCATTGTGACATCATACTGACAGACATCATGAACACTGTGACATCATAATCCTCCTAGGACTTCAACAAATTTGCAACGACACCTGCCTTTGTAGATACCACTGTCCATTCGTGAACTCATATTCTCTGTGATTTCATGACAAATGAGACCCTTTATGCCATTTGGATATCACCAACCAATTGTGACATCATAGACCTGCTGTGACCCCTTACTTGTATGGCATCACCAGCTAATTATGACATCAAACTTTTGTGATGTCACAATGTGACACGATGATCATAACATCTGTCAATGTGATGACACAGTTGTCATGATGTCAGTGGATTTCTGGTATTTCATGTTATACATGAAATATGAGGTTGAAAAATGAGGGCAGAAAGGTCTAAGTTATCACAATGTTAGCATGACACAAAAGTTATGAGGACAGATGTTTGTGATATCACATTGTGTTAGTGATATCACAATGGCAGTGTGATATCGCAACGTGATTATGACTTCAAAATGGTTATGTAGGCACAAAAATGTGTTTCTGGTATCAACTCTCATGCCACATTGAAATACAATGAAATCACAGAATAGGCATTCACAATGTCTATGATATCAAAATGAGAATTGTTGTCATATTGCGATTATGTCATTGAGTTTGGTGATATCACAACGAGTTGATGCTCTCATAATGAAAATGTGATGTCACACTGTTGAGGATGTAACAAACACTTTTTGATGTTATAATGGCATGTCTGATCTCAATTGTCAGTTAACAACAAGGATATGGGTACACAAAGGGACTGTGCTGTTGAAAAGGGCATGGATTTTTCAAAGGAGCTAAGAGGTCATAATAGATTTGAGATGTCACAATGGAATCATGATGTCACAATGACAATATTGTCACAATGGGTTTGTGATGTCACAACGAGTTTGTAATATCACAATCAAATTTCCAATTTCAATTGCTTCTAGTTCACAAGGAGGATACTGTAATAATTAGCAGGGCCCCAATAATCTATAGGGTCCAATAATCAGCCAGGCACCATCTCCTGGCCAGCTAGAGAGGACAAAGTATGTCACCAAAGAAGGTGGGGCATTCTGTGGGAGGGGCTGGTGCATTAATCAACATGTGTTTAGCTGTTTGGGATGTGACAGTTGAAAACTGTTAGGCAGTTGGGGTACAGAAGGGTTACAGACTTTATATAAGCTACTTGTTCAGAGAAATAGAAGGAAAGAGAAAAAAGGAAATGTCCTGGAAGGAAGGAAGTGGTGTGATAGCAGAAGGGGAAAGAACCTTGGAGGAGAGGAAGTTGAGGGGGGGCAGGAGGTGAAGGATGGCAACTGACGACCCAGGCAAAGCAGTTCAGACCTGTGGAGAGAGGAGAGGCCTGAAGAGAAGAAGTAACTGGTAGAAGGGAAAAATGGAAAGACATCGAAGGATGTATAGTTCTGTAGCCAAGGAGAGACAAAGGGAAGGGGGAAAAAGGCTTGACCTTTGATGTTTGGAGCTTTGGCTATCATAATTTTGGGGGTTGGTGGTTTGGAGAACATTTATTATATTAGATGTGTCTCGATGGATTCTCTTGAACTACAGAGTTCCTAATTTTCAGAAACCCCATTGAGATAATCCATTTGGATAGGATCAGGCCTTGTCCCCAGGGAAAAATCCTCATAGGTGAAAGCATCAACCCTCAGCGTTAAGAGTCTACCTCGAGTGTTTGTCTCTGGAGGACCAACCTTTGCAAAAGTCATTTAGGTTCCTTTAGGGGTATGTCTAGGAAAACTTGCCAGCCTGTTTTGGGGACCCCCTCTGGAGGTCATTTGTGGCTTCTGGGAACTCCTTGAGAGGTCATGTAGGGCTTCCTTGGGAAGCCAACTGGAACCTCATCAAAAGTACATCTGTGACTTCCTTGAGAAGCCATCTGAAAACTACCCTGGAGGTCATCTGGGGCCTTCTCCAGGGGCCGTCTTGGACTTTCTCCAGAGGTCATCTGGGGCTTCCTCAGGAGGCAACCCAAGAACTCTTCAAAAATAGGCTTTAGGACTATCTTAAGAGGCAATCTAGGACCACCTCCTGAGGTCATCTGGAACTTCTTTGGGAGGTCAGCTTGGGTTACCTTGATGAGAAATGTATGACCGTCTCCAGACATCATCTGGGACTTCCTTGAGAAGCCAAATAGGACCTTCTGTGGAGGTCATGTATGGCTTTCTCCAGAGGGTTATCTGGACCTTGCTCTGGGGTTAATATATAGCACTTTGAGTGGATATCTGGGAGCTATTCGAGAGGTAATCTCAGCCTCATTGAGAAGACATCTTGGACCTCCTTTGGAGGTCATCTGACACTTCCTTAGGGAGCTATTTGGAACCTCCATGAGAGATTATCTAGGGCCTCCTAGAGAAGACATATGTGACATTTTCCAGGGGTCATCTGCGGCCTCCTCAAGAGGCAATCTGAGACATTCTCTCTGTCATCTGGGACCTCTTGTAGTGGTAAACATTGAGACATATGGGACATGTAAGTTAAGCGTATGTGGCTATTGGTCTGTTTATGTATGCTGATAGTTTTACCTGTGTCCTGTATGCATCTCTATTTACTCCTGTCCTCAGGATTGGAGTACAAGGCCATATCCAAGTTGCCATATCCAAAAAATATTCTCCACCAGGGTTATAGAGTCCCTCAGAGGAAGATGCATTGATGTACTCTCTCTTATTCTTTGCCATCAGTACCTGTCATATTAAGTCCTCCTATAGCAAAAGTGGTTACTTTTACCAGCCTGAGGTGATACAATGTGGTATGTTATTACCCTTGAAAGAGGAACATGGAGGAGATGGGGGGCAGGCCCCCATTTGAATATATGTTCCCTACACAACTAGTGACCTGTATAACTGGGAACAGCAAACTCCATCCTTTTCAGAAAAAAAAAAACAACCAGGGGCTCATTATTTCATTAGAGACAGTAATTTTCACACACAAGCACATCTGGAATGAGTGTCAGCAAATTTTACAGGTGCTTTTCACCTGGTAGGAAAGGGAGTAAATCCTGCTCGGTGATTTGAAAGTAGTACTTGGACCAGACAGTAGCCCCAATATTGAACCAGACCATTTGGAGCAAGTCTTTTCACAGACTTACCCAAGCTGAGACTAACAGTGATCGAGGTATGGAAGTGCTTACCTATTATTGCTAGGATTCATTAGCAGGGATACCTCAGTGGCTAGAAAGCCAAGTCATCAAACTAAGGTGAGTGAGATGGTACAGTTCCCCAGTGAGTACACTAATGCTTTTCTGGAACTTCTCCCAGAAGACAATTGGACATATAAGCCTATAGATCTTGAAGCTCTGAGGAATCAAAGGGCCCTAAATATGGCCTTTATTACCCAGTCAGCCCCAGATATTAGAAGAAAGCTTCAAAAGTTAGAAAGTTTTGAGAGAAAGGTGTATTCTAAGTTGGAAGTGCTTACCCAGTAGGTGTTTGATAACAGAGATACCCTGGATAAAAAAGACTCTAAGAAAGCGGGTTGAGTTTTGATAGGAGCACCAGAATAGGGATCAAGAAACCCTTCGCAAAGACAGTAGAATTCATTTGCAAATGGCAGTAGGGAACCTCTAGGACTAGATCAGTGAGCTTATTGCAAGCAAAATGGCCATTGGGAAAAGGAATGTCCAAGGAGGAGAAAGATAGAAAATGACATGTTATGTTAACACCTGGAAAATGTGTTCATAGCTCTGGAGTAACATGCAAAGGAGCTTGGGGCTCTGAATTCCAACTGTGTTTAATTTAAAAAGCAGCCCTCTGAACTTAAGAAGAAATGTGGCAAAGAAAAATTCACACACTTCTATCTCAAAACACAGGCTTATAAAAGACTGAATCTCCATTATGTGCCAGTCAAAAGCAACCAAGAGGTTAAAAGCACATAGAAGAGCACATTGGAAAAAACAGAATTATTTGACGTGAAGAAAATATTTGAAGATATAAACTTGTGAGAGTCAAAAATGAGAAGAAAATCCTCAAAAGGAACCTAGAAAACACTCAGAATCAAATGAAATTCAAGTTCATTAGCCTGGATGAGTATGAGGCAAATTAGGTGATCACAAGCCAACAGAAGCACAAGACAGCAATACTGCCATCCTTGCTAACCACAAGAGAGGCCAAGAAGAGATCCTGATGCTGCATTTAAGAAATCGTGGACCTGAAAAAGGAGCTGGACCTGATATAAGAATGTATTAAGCTGAAGTACATGTCAGTTATAAGCTTTGAAAATTGTCACCAGAAATTCAAAGCAACAGAGAGAGAAGGAAAGAGTATTTAGCAGAGAAGATGGGGAAGTGCTGTGTCATAGAAGATGAGGCCAAGAAAAATAAACAGGAAAATATCAGGCTCAAGAAAGAGATTGTTACTCTTCAGAAAGAGTTAAAGGACCACATGCTCTGATAGGGAATTCTGGGGAAAGGGAATGAGCATTTGGAAGAAAAACAGAGCAGCTAAACAAACAGTTGAAAGGTCTGTCACAAAAAGACATTGAAGTGGAAAACTAGAAAGAGAAACTACTAGAGTAAAAGCTCCAAAAGACTGCTGAGATCTTCATTATAAATGTAATGCAGAAGCATCGAGTCCCAATGGAACAGGGGGAGGTGGGAAAAAATACCTCGCAATAGCACCTTTGTGAACTTAAGGGAGGAGCTGAAAATCAAGCAAAGGTGTTGTGAGAAGGAGCAGCAGTTTTCCAGTCAAAGGAACTCTCCTGTGACCCTGACAAAACAGTTACAGGTTAAGGAGCACATTGAGAAGGAGAGTGGGATCTTGAAAGGAAGTTTGAGAGAAAAGGAGGAGAATAAAATGGAAGAAGTCTCCAAGGTTCAGAGTACTGTACAGGAGTTAAAGCAACTAGAGATTATAAGATACAGGGAAACATCTGAGCTGATCAGGTAACTTGGGAGATCACTCTAAAACCAGTGGGGTCTCTAGAGATACTAGTCGTTAAAATTAAAGTAAGAAGCAAAAACAGGTGTAATAAGTGTGTAAATGTTGACACTGAACTTGTAAAAAATTCATACAGACTCAAGCTTTCTGTCAGTTTAAGTGTAGATATTTGCACCCTGGTAAATTTTCCGAGGCTACTACCTAAAACTCTTCTGAAAACCAGTGGGGCATTAGCCTGACAATACTTTGTAAGGTTTGGAGGTAATTTCCAACAGGTAAATGCTGAAAAACTGAAAGCTATGGAAAGAATTCATGCGTGAGGAACCTCAGACGGTGAATTTGGGAAAGTGGACTTCACAGAGGTAAAGCTGGAAAGTATGGGTATTGGTATCTATTAATAATAGTGGACTCTTTTTCAGGCTGAGCTGAGGCATGTAATAGTTCCTTGATTTAGCTTACCCTTAGCTGTGAGGTCCAAAGATGGCCCTGCATTCATGGCCCAAGTTCTCAATTATTAACTAACACTCTAGGAATAAATTAGAAGTTACAATCCATTTATAGAACTCAGAGTTCAAGGCATTAGAAAGAATGAACATGCACTCAAAGGAAACTAACTAAATTAAATACATAGACTGTGCATGGCTAGGTGAGCCTCCTCCACTTTGCTCTCCTTCCACAAAGATGTAGCCGTTATGTTAAAGGATTTAATCCCTTTGAAATATTTTAGGGTGGACCACCCCCTTCGCTTCCTAAATTTGGGAAGGCTATATTAACAGAAATGTCTATCTACAATCTGCAGGCTTTACAACATATTTTTTTATGGACCTATCCTTTGGTAACCAAGGCCCACCGGCCACCTAAGAAAAACTCCACCTGAACGGGAGGGGCCAAGATGGCTATGGAACAGCAGGGAAACACCACATCTCTCCCCAACGAAATACAGAGTTTGGATTTCAATGCTCCATTTCTGCAATTGACCCACAAAAAAAGCGATTAGTCAGAGAGATACAGAAAGTGAAAAAAGAAAAGGGAAAAACCTACACGGACAGTAAAATGGGAAGACCCTTTCCCCACCCCTTGTTGGTGATGGGGCTCCCCGCTGAGCAGCATAAGTGGTGGAGCTTTGTGCCAGGTTGCTTTGGTGGCCTGGCTCTGGACCCTCTGAGGACCACACACCCACAAGCATCCAAGCCTCACAGAAGACTCCCCAGGTCCAGTGCCAACCCAGAGAATACAAACCAAAATCTCAGAAGAGCCGGCATGAAGATTCCGCTAACCCTCCCTGGCATGGCGCCTCTGCCTGGCTGGTGAAAGCAGCCCAACCCAGTCAGGAGCAGCAGCAGCTGTCAGCAGTGGTGAACGACCCTAGACCCACAGTGTGGCACCTCTGTCCTGCTGGTGTAAACAGCCTAGCCTAACCTGGAGCAGCAGCAACAGCTGACAGTAGTGGCAAACCATCCAGACTCTGGGCACAATGCCTCTTGGCACTAGCCCACAGGAACAGCCCAGACCAGCCCGGCGCGACAGTAATAACTGGGATGGGGACAGCTGCAGTGAACAACTCCAGACCCATGGTGCTTTGTGCCTCTCCATACTGGCCCACATAAGCAACCCAGCCCAGCCTGAGGCAACAGCACTGGTTAACACCTGACTCCTGGTGGGGTGGAGGGCCTCTCCATACCAGCTTGCATGAGCAGCCCAGCGCAGCCCATGGTGGCAAAGGTGGTGAAGAACCTCAGACATGACGCAGGGTGTGGTGCTGAACAACCCCAGAAAAGCTTTCCTGCCTGGTCTGGCTTGAACCTGAATACACAGATCTGAGCCTCCTGAGTAGCTACAATTACAGGCATTTACACCAGCAGGGTCTAAC
Organism: Dipodomys spectabilis; assembly: GCF_019054845.1. NCBI lineage: Eukaryota > Metazoa > Chordata > Mammalia > Rodentia > Heteromyidae > Dipodomys > Dipodomys spectabilis. The sequence goes on from NW_024870924.1 coordinate 603,320, forward strand.
TCTTGCCAACCCCTACACTTTTTCTACAATAGATCATTTCTTAGTTCATGCAAAGAATTCAAGCAAATACAAGAGGATCGATGTAATACCCTGTATTCTATCTGACCGTAGTGCAATCAAACTGGTTCTCAATAACAAGGCATAAAGTAGAAACAGCTTAAACACATGAAAATTAAACTGCACTAAGTTGAACAATACGTGGGTCAGAGAAGAAGTTAAAGAAGAAATTAAAAAGTTCCTACAATTCAGTGAAAATGAAGAAACATCACAAAGAAACCTATGGGACCCAGTGAAAGCAATCCTGAGGGGCAAATGTGTTGCTCTCAGTGCACATATCAAGAAAACAGAGACCAAGTAAACAATCTTATCATACAATTAAAACTGCTAGAGAAACAAGAAAAAATTGAACCTAAAGTTGCTAGCCAGAAAGAGATAACCGAAATAAGAGCTGAAATTAATGAGATAGAGACTGAGAAAATTATAAATAAAATTAATAAAACAATAAACTGTTTGTAAGAAAAAAATCACTAAGACTGACGGACCACTGGCAGGATAAACTAACAAAATAGAGAGGAGACCCAAATCAATATTATCAGAGATACCACAGGAAAAATTACAACAAACATCCAAGACATCCAAACAATCATAAGGAAATAATTCCAGACTCTACTTAGAAGGGAAGGAAAACCTAGCAGACATGGACGAATTTCTACAGAAATACAAATTGCTATTTGCCCTTTCCTTTTTGGCCCTGCTTCTCCACCATGTATGGTGGGGCAGCAGTTCAGTAAATAAGCTTCTTTACCTGCCTTAATTAGTGTATGGTATTCTCTTCATAGGTTACCGAATGAAACCTAACTTTTTAATATTCCTTACATATGATGCTGTAACTCAGATGGGGTTTTTGAGTTGGAAATGTTAGAATTTCCTAACCACTCCTTTTCTGTGAACTAAACTGCCCTGAGACACCACGGGAGACTATTCACCAATACCATTGCTGGCCTTCACATCCACGTCCACACCACTTCTCTTCTGTGGTGAGTGAAACTACTCTCTATGGCTCTCTGTTGCTCCATCTGTGTTCAGATGTGGCACCATGTCAGAGTTCCTATGGCCTTCAGCGGAAAGGCTGGTCACCCCCGAACCCGAGGTTGCTTGGTTATGGGGTCTTGCCCATTTCTCTCTACAGTGCTCTAGGGGAAGTAGGGACATCGCTTCTGCCTGGTCAGCTCTCCTTCACTCACCAGACTGACTCTCCAACACATTTAATGGGGTGCTACGAGTCATGCCCGAGCCATGAAACCCCTCTGAAATGCCTCCTGCACTCCCTGGATAGCCAGAGCACCTAATTTTTTAATGCTTTTCTCATATTTAGACAATTTTGCCTCTGCAATGGTAAATGGTCAGAAGTCTGTTCCCTTTCAGGATCTCTTTGCTCTCTGCTAATCATGTCCAACTTTCTATATCCCTAGCTTTCTTTTCTACAACTATTTGTATTGTGCCATGAAGCGTGCAACATGGGCTGGGTCCTGGGGACCCATTCTGCTTTCCCTCTAAAAGGCTGGCCAAACTAGGCTTGATTTTTTGTTCAGGCTTTCTTTGCATTTTTTTAGAAATTTGCCATCTTGAGTTCGCCTCTTGTCTAAATGGTGGGTGAAGGATTTGTCCCCCTTCAATCCTTACCCTTCCACCAAGCTTTCTTCTCCTCCATCCATCTATTCAACTGTGACTTGCTAACAATTTGCTCTTTTCACAGACTGGTAAATGACGCCCAACCATCTGATGTGCTTTGTTAGTAAAGATGTCTAAACATTGTTGTCTAAAATTTTAGGATTGGAGTTTTGCCTTTTTTATTTTGTGTTATTTAGGCTAATACTGACTACGTGATTCTAAAATATTGGGCATATCTGTGCTAAGATTTTCCCATGTAACAAGTTTTGTAATTGCAGAATATTTGGTCAATTCTTGATAAGGACCAGGTAAGCTCTACTTATTCTATTTGATCTCCTTGTTGCTTTAATTGGAAATATCAAAGGGTTTTCATGACAAAAGTTGCGATTCAAATCCAGCACGGGCTGAAAAATTCCTAAGACTCCATCTCCCAACTAACCTGCAAAGAGCCAGGCTGGAAGCTTGGCTCGAGCCTCTTATCTCCAACCACAAAACACTGCAAGAGTTTCTATAACTCAAAGTAGTAGAGTGCTAGCCTTGAGCAGAAGTGCTCAGTGACAGTGCCCAGGCATTGAGTTCAAACTCCCTTGAATACCCACTGGGACAAACCATCCCACCAATGACACTTAGACTCAGCCAGTCTGCAGAACAAAGGAACATGGAAAGGAGTAGGAGGAGATGATACCACATTAGCCACTTTGTGCCTGCCCTTTCAAAATTAAAAAGAGCAGGGAGGTCAATAGAAGTAAGAAGACTGCCCATCTAATGTCCATACCTGTCTACCTTTCAATTGGACAGGAATTTATATTCTTGCCTTTGTCACTTCTTCTCTACCTAGTCGCCAGATGTCAGAAGTAGCTAGGGACATTTCTAACAACATTTTCAGCCCCAAGTCCTTCCTCTTGCCATTTATTTGCGCTCTAGTATATATTTTAAGTCCTTCAATGCCTCGTGAGACTTCTCCATACTTCGTCCAAGAGACTTGCCTCCTCCAGACTTCATCAAAGGACTCATTGCCCAAGTGACAGCTGTTGCCTGCTGCCTTCTCTCAGAGGGGATCTCATTATAGCCTTTTACCCCTACTGTTGATACCCCTTGCAAACAGGAAATAGCCAGAGAGACTCTTCAACTTTTTTCATAATTATCAAAAGGCTGAAATGTAAGGTCTGAACAGGAACACCTCCCTCCTTCTTGGCTAAGTTTCCGCCCAATATCTGTTACATAGGTAACTAGCAGACCTGGAAGCAGTCACCTTCCCCTCCTGCTAGATCACATCCTGTGCCACCTCTGGTCACAAGCCTCCCATCTGAACTTAGGAGAGTCCCAGACCCTAAGGTCACATCGAGATCCAGTGTGGTAACAGTTTTCCCCACCTGGCCATACTTCTTCCTTTCCTTAGCCTAGATAAGTCCTGGCCCAGATGTGGGTTGCCCCACTTCCTTTTAAGCCATGCTTCTCCACTATACATGGTGTGGGAAGCAGTTCAGTAAATAAACTTATTTTCTGCCTGAAAAATAAGAAAAACAAATTGCCCAAACAGAACCAAGAAGAAAGAAATCAATTAAACATGTCAATTACCTACAATGATATAGTAGAAGTAATCAGAAATCTTCCAACAAGAAAAGCCCAAGACCTGATGGATTCACTACAGAATTCTATAAGACCTCAAGATCTTCAGAGAAATAGAAACATAGGGAGTAATCCCAAACTCATTCTATGAAGCCACTATAACATTCATCCCCAAACCAGGCAAAGACCCAACAAAAAAGAACTACACACCAATCTGTTTGATTAAGACAGATACAAAGCTCCTCAATAAAATTGCAACTAAAGGAATCCAGAAACATTTCAAATAAATCATACATTATGACCAAGTGGGTTTCATTCCAGAGATGCAGGGATAGTTTAACATATGTAAGTCAATAAATCTAATCCATCACATCAACAGATCCAAGGTCAAGAGCCACATGATTATCTCCATTGATGCAGAAAAGTCTTTTGATAAAATTCAGCACTCATTTATGTTAAACGCTATGGAAAAAACAGGAATAGAAGGAACATTTCATAAGATAATAAAAGCCTTACATGGCACATCAAAGGCCAATGTTATACTTAATATGGAAAAACTTCAACAAATTCCCTTAAAAACAGGAACAAGGCAAGGATGCCCACTCTATCTACGCTTCTTCAATATAGTTCTGGAATTCTTAGCCAGAGCAATAAGGCAAGAAAAAGACATTAAAGGGATCCACATAGGACAGGAAGAAGATAAACTATCTCTTTTTACAAATGGCATTATTTTATAAAATACCAATCCCTAAAGCTCCATCCCCAAACTCTTAGAGCTTATAAACCAATTTGGCACAGTATCAGGGTACAAAATTAAACCACAGAAATCAGTCACCTTTCTGTATAGTAACAATGTACAAATAGAAAGGGAAATCAAATAAACAACCCCATTCACAATAACCTCAAAATAAAAAGTATCTAGGAATTAACCCAACTAAAGATATAGAGGGTCTGTTTCATGAAAATACAAAAACCTTAAAAAAAGGAATCATAGAGATTACCAGGAAATAGGAAGAAATGGGAAAAAATATTTACCAGCAATATAACAGACAAGCGTCTAATATCCGTTATATTATAATATCCATTATCTTATATATGGTGAAGTCAAGAAACTAACTCTTCACAAACCTAACAAACCAATCTTGAAATGGTCAAGGAAGCTAAAGAAAGACTTATCAGAAGAAGAGATAAAAACGGCAAAGAAATACATGAGGAAATGTTCATCATCCCTGGCTGTATGGGAAATGCAAATAAAAACAACTCTGAGATACCACCTTACCCCAGTCAGAATGGCCCACATCCTATATTCAGCCAATGACAAATGCTGGAAGGGATACAAAGAAAGAAACATTACTACATTGCTAGTGGGAATGTATACTAATACCACCACTTTGGAAAGCATTCTGGAGGTACCTATGAAAGCTAAATATTGAACTGTCCTATGAACTGGCCACACCACTCCTAGATATCTACTCTGAACAACAGGAACCAGTATACAAAGACACACACACACACGTCTATGATTATTGCAGCACTGTTCACAATAGCCAAGATTTGGAAACAACCCAGATGAGTCATAAGTGATAAGTGGATCCAAAAATTGTGGGGCCTATATACAATAGAATACCATGTAGCCATTAAAAAGGACAAAATGATGGTATTTGCAGGGAAATAGATGGAACTAGACCAAATTATTTGAGTGAGGTAAGCCTAGAACAATGAGACAATAGGCATACCAGATACGTGGATGCTAAAGCCAAAATGCAAGAAGGTATGACAAAGTAAACAGAACTCGAGAAACAACGGACAGCCACTCATGTTGTTGTATCACTATTAATGACTCCATGTTCTTGACTATGTAGACGGTAGAAATATGCACCCAATGGAGGGAAGCCAGGAGGAGGAACACAATAAGTGGGTAACGGAACAACATACAACAAAGGGGCCCATCAGCTGCACTGGACATAGAAGAAAAATAACTAAGCAACCCAAACTCAGTGATGGGAATAGATGAATGAGAGGGAAAGAAGCCAAGAAGGAATAGCCTACATTTAGCAAAAGGGAAAAAAATGTAAATATCACCTGAGGTGGGAAAAATAATTTGGATTGTAAAAGCTCATAGAATTAACAAATTTTGGACTATAATAACAATAATTTGCCTTGTCAAGGTTAAAATGTGTTTGTGACTTTAACTAAGTTTCACAATTCCACAATACTGTGAAATATGTGAAATACATGTAATCACCTATCCCAATTTTTACAAAAAAGTGTGAGAATGGAAGGGTCAGGATGGATGGGTGACAGTGTTGTCAGACACCTTGTATTTGTGTACTGTTTTATAGAATGGGAAGTTCTTTGTACAACTACTTAAAGATAATAATAATAAAAAGTATTTAAAAAATAAACATTAGGATGAAAATAAAAATTTCAAATATAAAATAAGAAATTAAATCCAGTTGGAAGGAAAATTTCTTTGAGGAGAGTAGTTTCTTTTATTCTATAGCAAGTCTCACTTCAGAAATAAATTAAAAAACTAGACACCAGGTAAGTGAAATAAACTAAGAAATGGAGTTGAAAAAAGAAAATAAGGAACTCCACCCACTCTTTCTTGCCTGGACAGCTGGTGTGGGGAAAAATTCATCATGTTCCTGAATTGAAACCGAAGTGGCTAGGACCTTACTTGGTGGTGCGAACTTCATACTCGCCTATTGAATTAGCACGAAAACAGCATTGGATCCATCAGTCTCAAGTGGAATAGGTAGTGGACCACTATACAGAGAAGGCTGCAAGATGGACTGTTAAGGATATGACTTAATAAGTGTTAATCAGTGCTAACTAGGGTGTTTCTGTAATTTACTTGTTTTCTATTAATTTTACCTGTTAAGCCTGTTCATTGGGTGGAGAGAAGGCAATTTTTAGGATTTGGTAAGAAGGAATCAAGGATTTGATTGGACATGAAAAAACAGTGGGGGATATATAAAGCAGCATGGTCCTAATAATGTTCTAATCAATGTTGCTCCATGACCTGGCAGACTGGAGTGCATGGGGCATGCCACACAAGTGAGCATTGCATGTTGCTGGAGGGGGTAGGATGTCATCCTCACATGATGATCTGTGAAGAATTGATTGGGGAACAGGCAGTTTGTGAAGTGATGGTTGAACACTGTTAGGTAGGAGACCCACTGGAGTGATGGAGGGGTTCAACCTATATATAGGCTGTATGGTCAGAGCAATGGAATTGGAGAAAATCAAGGAATGACCTGCAAGGAAGGAAGTGGTGAGACAGCAGGAGGGGAAAGACCTGGGAGAAGAGGAATTTGGGGGAGAGCAGGAGGGGAAGGAAGCCAATTGGCCACATGTCCAGAGATGTGTAGTGGAGAGGCCTAAAGAGAAGAAAGAAGTGATGGAAGGGAAAAAGGGAAATGCAGGAAAAGTCTATAAAGAAGGAGGGAATAAGGGAAAAGGATAAAGCCTTACCTATTGAAGTTTGGAGGGTAGAAATGGTAATTTGGGGGTTGGTGTTTAGCAAACCAATTACCTGTGCCTATTGGACATCTGAGGTTTGGTGGTTGGGATTGGGCTGTCACTGAGTGTACAGCCCAGGACAAGGTAAATGCAAGCCCATTTCTAGTGTAAATAAAGTTATCTTCAATGTGCCTCATTGGATTGTCTTGTGTTTTATGCATCACAAGTGTGCAAGTTCACAAGTTAATAGGCTCAACGGCCACGAGTTTTGTAAAATGTTATGAGGTCATAGTAGGTTTGAAAAACCCAAAGGAATAGTGATATCACAATGGCAGTATGATGTCACAATATCGAGTGATAATAATATTTTGATGTTATACTTAGTTGGTGATGCTATAATGGTGATGAGATCACAACAGGTTTACGATGTTACAATATTCACAATAGGTTTTTTTTTTTAATTGTGAAAATACTGTACAGAGGGGTTACAATTACAGGGAAAAGTTAATGAGTACATTTCTTATCAAGCATTGTAGCCTCTTCCTTTCTTTGCCCTTCCCATCCATTCCCATACTTACCTGGGAGGGGAAATACCACGATCACACAATAGGTTTATGAAGACAGTTATGATGTCAGTTATGATGTCAGTTTTACCCAGGAGAAAGTCTCCCAGCCCAGGCAGAAAAAACTCCGCCCACAGAAGAGTGACTTTCTTCACCAGGTAAACACAACCAGAGACTGCCTCTCCGTACAACAGCCTAGAAAAACAATTGAAATTCAGTAAACATAAACCCCTAGAAAAGCTCCAAGCTGGGCTCTGTGATTATCTCAGGAGTTACCCACTCAGGGTAAAGCTACTGTTTGTTGAAAGACCTCAACCTTACCTAGAATCTAGCCGCATCACAGCATCTCCAAACTAGAGGAAACAGCCATCTTCCTGTTTTGTGATACTCCAAGCAGATCTCCCTCCCACTGAACTAGCCTGGGAGGAGGATCAAAAAACATGCATAACACAAAGCAGTTTCTGCCTCCTCAAACAGACAAGAAATCAATCAAGCCATAGGAAAACCAAACACCACAAGCAGACCCGAGACTTACCAAGAGACTCATTATAGACACAGGGAAGATACGGGCTCTTCCCATTCACCCCCCAAAAAAACAAAAACTCAAGGAACTCTTTTTTGAAACTTTTCTTAAATTTTTATTTTTTAATAGTCTTTTCTGTTAATTTTTTTGGCATAATTTTTATTTTTGGGGTGTGTGTCTGTGTGTGTGTGTGTGTGTGTGTGTGTGTGTGTGTGTGTCTGTGTGTCTGTGTGTCTGTGTGTTTAATCTCTTTTGAGCTTTTGGTCCTTTTTCACTGTTTTCATTTTTTTCTCTCTTTTTTTGTGCATGACTTAATTGATGTTCTGCTCATCCCAAGATATACACTTGTCATTAATTATTAGACCTTATTCCCTATTGTGTACATACTAAATCCAGATATTTATTACTCAATTCACCACCTCTTAGACTTAACTTCTTTAAGAGAAGTATCATCTCTTTATACCTACATAATTAACAAGTAACTAATTTTAATATTTTTTTGTTTTTTTGCTTTCATGTTTCTTTCTATCCCTCCCCTCCTCTCATCCTAGCCTTTTCTTCTCTTGGTATCATTTCTTTAAACGTACATAATTTTTAAGTGTTTCACTTCTCTAAATTTAGTTTTTGTTTTTCCAGTTTTCTTTTTTTTAATTTCTCTCCTGTCATTCTGTCCAATCCATTTCCCTCCCTGAGATTAGGAATTGGTTAAATTTATTCTCCTTTTACCCCTCCACATCCCTCTAGTCCTATTTGTCCCAACATTTCTCCCTAAAGCTAATAATTTCTGGTTTGCCAATCCCTTTTTTGTTGTTTGTAGCACAGTAATACATAGTTGTTTGATGTTGAATAGATTGTATTTGTTGAATTAGATTGTATCTGCAGCCCTTTTGATTCTGCAACTACAGGACACTGGTTGATACTTGCCTTAAAATAGTGTTCTAGCAAAAAATTGGTGTTACTTTCATACCAAAAGGGAAGAACAAGCCGAAAAGCACAATAAACATGGCAAGTCCAAGTATCTCAACTCCCACTCATGTTAATCAGGTGACAGAATTGTTCATGAATAATCCATAGAAGCTCCATAAAAACCTGTACATACACTACTAGTAAACATGGTGAATGAAATGATTGAAAACTGGCAAAGGACTCAGTGTGAGCATGATAGGGAGCGAGAGCAGGCAAACCAAAGATTAATACAGGAATCTTGTAAGCATTAGGAAACTACTTAAAGATTAATGCAGGAATTGCACAAGCAGGTTGAGAAGAGTCAAAGATAAATACAGGAAATGCATGAGCAGGTGGAGCACAGCCATAGAGAATTAATGGAATTGCATGAATGTGACGAAACAAATCAAAAAGTAATACATGAATTACGAGAGCAGGATGAGAATAGACAAAGATCAATACAGGCATTCATGGAATCCATAAACAGACCACTGAAAGAAGTCAGGGAGACCACAAATGGAAAGCTGAATAGAGCCCTATAGAAAGAATGGTTGTCCAGGGAAACCATAACCAATCAACTAAGTGATTTGAGAAACTGAACACAAAATTAAGGAAGTAAAGAATTTCATACAAGATCTAAAACAAAGCTCCAACAAAGAATTTGAAGCCATAAAAGCTGACCAATTAGAAGGAAAAGAAATAAAAAACAAAGCAGAAAGTCTTGACGGTAGGTTAGACCATGCAGAAGATCAAATCTCGGGGATTGAAGATAGCCTAGATATTATAGAGAAAAAACATAAAACTATGCAAGACAAATCCAAAAATATGATAGATCTATTCAACATTTGGAAGACACCATCACAAGGCCTAATCTGAAGATAATGTTTGTAGAGGAGCACCTAGAAAAAGAAGTTAATGGTCCAGAAAATTTATTTAACAGAAACCTCGCAGAGAACTTCCCAAACATACAAAAAGATAGGCCTATTCAGATACAAGAAGCTTATAGAACCCCAAATAGACCAGACCAGAACAGGACATCCCACTGATGCATTATAATCTGCACCGGATCAATTCAGACCAAGGAATGGAACCTTAAAGATCTCAAGGAGAAAAGAAGAATCACCTATAAACAGAAACCAATTAGAATCATCCCAGATTTCTCAGCAGAGCCTATTAAAGCAAGAAGAGCCTGGAATGGTGTATGCTTTCGCTAAAGACAAACAACTATCAACCAAGAATACTGTATCCAGCTAAACTGTCCTTCATAACTGAAGGACGAAAAAAAAATAGCAAAGAAAAATTGAAACAATATATCTCCACCAAACCATCCCTACAAAAGACAAAAGTATCCTACACATAGAAAACCAACAAAACCACAGTAAGAGCCAAGAAACAGCATCCAAGGGAATAAAATTAGAACTCAACACCAAAGGCCAACAAAGAAAGTCCTGAACAACATGGAGGCTGAACAACACACTGTTGAATCACCAATGAGTCATGGAAGAGATTAGAAAGGAAATGCAAATGTTCATGATGTTAAAACAAATGAACACACAAGTTACCAGCTCCTCTGGGACACAGCAAAGGCAGTACCCACAGGCAAGTTTATAGCTCTGAGGTCCTACAACAACAAATTGGAGAGATCTGAAACCAAAAATTTAATCAGACATCTGAACCTCCTTGAAAAAGAGCAGCAAGATAAACCCCAATCCAGTAGATGGAAAGAAATAATTAAAATTAAATAAGAATTAAATTAATTAGAAACCAAAGCATCATAGAAAGAATCAATAAAACAAAGAGTTGTTACTTTGAAAAAATTAACAAAATTGACAGACCCTTAGCAAATCTTATCAGAAAAAGAAAAGAACTCACTCAAATAAAAAAAAAAAAAAAACACTCAGAGATGAGAATGGAAACATCACTACAGAAACAACCAAGATTCAAAAAATTATAAGGGAATACTTTTCAAACCATTATTCGGATAACTTTGAGAACCTGGCAGAAATGGACCTTTTCCTAGCAAATCTTAACGTGCCAAAACAACCAAGATGAGTTAAATCAACTTAACATGCACATATCAAACATAGAAATAGAAACAGCAATAAGAGTCCTCCCATCTAAGAAAAGCCCAGGACCAGATGGATTCATAGCGGAAATCTACAAGACCTTCAAAGTAGAGCTCACACCAATACTCCTCCAACTATTCAATGAAATTAAAGAGAAAGTTCACTACCGAATTCATTCTATGATTCCATCAGAATCCTTATCCCAAAACCAGGCAGGGACTCATCAAAGAAAGAAAACTGCAGACCCATTTCTTTGATGAACATTGATGCAAAACTCCTCAACAAAATTTGGGCCAATCGATGTCAACAATTCATCCAAAAAATCATGCACAACAATCAAACAGCATTCATTTCAAGGACGCAAAGCTGGTTCAATATATGCAAATTAATTAATAAAATTAATCACATCAACAAGAGCAAGGATAAGAACCACATGGTTATCTCAATAGATGCAGAAAAAGCACTGAAAAATCCTACACCCCTTTGTAATGAAAGCTCTGTAAAAACTATGAATCCGGTCAACATTCCTCAATATGATAAAGGTTGTATATGACAAACCCACAGCCTGCATTGTACTTAATGGTGAAAAACTAAAGCCATTTCTTCTTAACTCAGGAACGAGACAAGGATGTCCACTCACTCCACTTCTCTTCAATTTAGTATTAGAATGCCTAGCTACAGCAAAAGACAAGATGCAAACATAAAAGGGATCCAAAAAGGGAAAGATGATGTAAAACTCTCCCTATATGCAGATGACATGATGTTTCATTTAAATAATCCCACTGACTCCACTCCGAAATTATTCATGCTGATTCAAAACGTTGGCAAAATAACAGGGGAAAAAGTAACTCGCAAAAATCAATGGCTCTTTTGTATGCCAACAATGAGAAAAGCATGGCTGAAATCAGGAAAGCAACTCCATTCATAATAGCCCATAAAAAATAAAATACCTAGGTATTAACTTAATCAAAGATTTGAGGGATCTTTATGATGCAAACTTTAAAAACCTGAAAAAGGAAATAAAAACAGAACTTAGAATGTGGAAAAACCTCCCATGCTCCTGGATTTGAAGAATCAAATCGTGAAAATGGCAATTCTTCCCTAGGTTATCTACAAATTCAATGTGATGCTTATCAATATTACAAACTTATTCTTCAAGAAAATAGAAGAGGAAATCCAAAAATTCATATGGACCAATAAAAGACTCTGAATAGCAAAAATGTTCCTTAACAGAAAAAATAGTGCTAGAGGAATATCAATACCAAATTTCAAACTCTACTACAAAGCCATAGTAATCAAAACAGCTTGGTACTGGCACAAGAACAGACCTCAGGACCAATGGAATAGAATTGAAAACCCAGAAATGAACCTACAGACCTATAGCCACCTAATCTTCGATAAGGGAACTAAGAAATAGAATGGAAGAAAGAGCTTCTTCTCTAAATGGTGCTGACAAAGTTGGAGCTAGATCCATATATATTACCCTGAAGGGGAAAAAATGGAGGAGTCTACAATGCTTGATAAAAACTGTTCTCATTACTTTGCCCACGTAATTGTAACCACTCTGTACAGTATTTTCACAATAAAAAATAAATAAAAATTTAAAAAAAGAATCAACTCCAAATGAAAGACCTCAGAGTCAAAGCAGACACCCTGAAAACATTGCAGGACAAACTAGGAGATAACCTATGTGTCCTTGGCACAGGCTGAAATTTTCTTAATAGAGACCAAGAAACACAACAGACTTGGACAAATGGAATTGCATGAAATTGCAGAGCTTCTGCAAGGCAAAGCACATAGCTTGCAAGATCAATAGAAAGCCTAAGGATTGGGAGAAGATCTTCACTAGCCATACAATGGACAAGGGTCTCATATCTAAAATATACCTGGAACTCGAAAAATTAAATCCCCCAACATCAAATCCTCAAAGAAGCAACTGCCCAATAAATAAGTGGCTAAAGACTAAAGAGAAACTTCTCTGAAGAGGAAAGAAGGATAGCCAATAGATACATGAAGAAATGCTCCACCTCCCTAGCTATAAAAGAAATGCAAATCTAAACTACACTGAGATACCACCTTACCCCAGTTAGAATGGCTAAACTGAAGAACTGTAATTAAAAGACAAGCTGGGACTGTAATCTTGTTCAACCATTTTGGAAAGTAGTATGGAGGTTCCTCAAAAGACTCCATATAGAGCTCCCCTATGACACAGCAATCCCACTTTTTGGCATTTACCCAAATGATCACAAACAAACCCATACTATAGCTACCAGCACCACTATGTTTATTGCAGTATAATTTACCATACCTAAGATATGGAACCAACCCAGATGACCCTCAGTAGATGAATGGATCAATAAAATGTGGCAACAACACTTGATAAGAAATGTACTCGTTATCATCTTGCCCATTTAATTGTAACTCCACTGTATGGTATTCTTACAATAAAAAAATGTGTTATATATACACAATGGAATACTATGCCTCCATCAGAAAAAATGGCATTGCCCCATTTGTTAGGAAATGGAATGCCTTGGAAAAATTATATTAAGTGAAGTAATCCAGGCCCAAAGAAACATAGGTTCCATGGTTTCCCTTATTTGCAATAACTAGTATATGTCGGAGATAAACACAAACTGTCAGCCAAGTTGATGTTAGGTGAAATGAACACCAAGATAAGGACTCAAATGTTTTTTCTTTCTTGCTGTTGTTTCTAGCATATTTACAAGATGATTTCTTTGTTGCTTTTTATGTCAATCCCCCACGAAATAACCTCTATTTTCATTGTATTTGATGTTGATATAATTTGGGGAGGAGAAGGGAAAAACAAATTGGGATTCATGTGAACCCATTGCAACAATGACATGTATAAGACGTTATGTCAAAAATCGAACTTTACAACTTTGGCGCAGGGGGAGAGGGGGCAGAAAGGGAGATGGGAAGGCATGGGATGGGGAAACAAGGGAGGAGGCAACAATGCTTGATAAGAAATGTACTCATTACTTTGTTCATGTAATTGTAACCCTCCGTACGTATTTTCACATTAAAAAATCATGAAATAATAAAGTAATAATCCATGCCAATTTTTTTTGCATGTCGTGGGCCATGAACACTGGGCCTGGGCACTGTCCCTGTGCTCTTCAGCTTAAGGATAACACTGTACCATTTGAGACACAGTGTTGTTTCTAGTTTTCAAGAGATATATTGGCGATAAGAGTCTCACAGACTTTTCTGCCCAGGCTGGCTTTGAACCACTATCCTCAGATCTCAGACTTTTGGGTAGCTAGGATTTCAGCATGAGCCATCAAAGCCCAGATTCAAAACAAGTTTAAAAAAGCAAGCTTATTGAAACTTCTGGCTTTTTCTAATAAACAATGTTATTTTTCAGCATTAATTTATAACTATGATTAATTTTTAGATGTAACTTGGAATTTTTTAATAGAATCAAATATAACTTTTACTATTACAGAGGATCGCACAAACCGCACTGTAATTGACTTTCCCCAAAGGCAATTATTACATACTACATTACTCATTATTATTATTACACTATATATTATATATAGTGTGAAGTGAAAATAGTTTGGACCATTTTGTATAAATTTGGAGGTGCTACTTTAGCATTATAAATTCAGAACTGTGATTTTAAATGAAGGAAAGAAGATTTTCGAGTTAAAATGAAATATCAATATGTAATGTGTCCCAATTGAATCAAAAATTCTGAGTTCATACAGACAAAAATATTTTCTTTCCATTAAAGTCTTTGAAGTAATACCATTGGAAATAATGAGGCAAGAGGAGGAAGAATTTAAATCATGTCAAACAATGTCTGTTATTCTGCTATCCACTCCAATATGAAGACCTGCCCATTCCCAGTTCTCACAAAATTTCAAGTGTCTCTCTTAAAATCTATTGGGAAAAGTACTAAATCACTGACTATTTTTGTCATTTCTGTTATATGAAACAAAATATTGACACAAAACAATTGAAATAAAATACACACATATGTTGAAGTCACCACAACTGGAAAAACAACCAACAAAGTAGAACTCCCCCAGGAACAAAAACATGTTGTGCCCACTTTTTTTTTTAAGCACAAAAACCTCAAATACATGTTAACTTGGAGTAAAGAAAACTGTGTCGCAGAAATATGGTTGCGTTAATTTGTAAATAAATTCATCTAGATGAACCTAATGTAGCAAACCCTTTGAATGGATCAAATTGTTTAAAACAAATTTGACTGTATGCAGACTGAGATCTGCACATATTTAAAAGAATAAAATAACAAAATCATGACATACTTAAAAATTCAGAAAAGCAATGAATAAGTCCAATATTATCCATATTGAGAACTAATTCCTACTGATTTAACAAGAAAAAATATGCAACTAATAGAATCTGAGCAGTGTACATGAGTGTATATAACTTTAAACTATTCCAAATTACAATTTGTAAAAGATTGAATGTGGGTAATCTAAAGGAGAACATCAACACATGATATAAATGAAATTAAAAATCTCATGAAAAGAGAGAAGTAGTTTCTGAAAAATAATAGCTTAACAAATGGTGGTCAAAATCTTTCTAGTTCTGAGAAAATTGCATACCTATTTATTTAGATCCAAAAAAAGACCCCAGTTACTCAAGCTGATTTGACACTTTGGCAAAGTAGCAGGATACATCTGTAACATTATTATGGATGTTGACTCTGGCGTGGAATTCATTTCCTCTTTGATCTGACAAATGAATATATGAAAGAACATAATTTCTCCAACTAAATATCAAGACTTAACTAAACATATCATGAGAAAAGTAATTATGTAAGCCATATTGCATCTGGGGTAAAAGAAAAATCAGTCATAGTGATTCTGTATTTATTGTAAATTATTTCCTTTAGTTTGCGTTTTCAAAATACTGTGTTACATGATGTATATCTTGTTAACTAATTTTGAATACCTCCTTAAATTTTTTTTCTGCGTATAATGTCTCTCTTCTCTTCCTAACCCATGAAATGATGTTGATTCCAAAAACATTCTAATAACCACTGTTTATAATAAACAAAATCTCTTAAACATTACACCAGTAAACATTGGTTAACAATTTGATACCAGGGTCTCATGACTTATGAGGCTTATCTGTATGAGTTACATTGTACCTAGATTCCTCAGCCTAAATTTAGCCAATGTTAAAAAATGTTTATACATTTATTTGTCACCCATCAGAGAATAAATCTGAGTATAAAAGCTAAGGAAAAAGATAAAGTAAGAATTTAGCTTTTCTGGATATAAAGTAAACAAAATGCAGCATAGAGTAACTCACTGGATTAAAGTCAACCTATTTCACCAAACATTCTAAGTATTACCTTACAATGTGTATTATTCTCATGAATGGAATGGGGAATATGAAAAGAGGACTAACCAAGTACTGTCTTCAAATACATATAATTTGGATTTATCTCTATATTTCGCTATAAACATTTCTGATAAAAACTGTTTAAATAATTGATTTATAATATATCCTAGTTTCATATCCCAAATTACATTCAGAAAATGGGATATAACAATTAACTAAAGAAAGTCCTGGCAGAAAAAATGGCACCTCTATACTATGTGACACCCAATTCTGAGGTATTTCATTATGCCTCCATTTAATGAATGTGATTGTTTAAATGTTTCATTAAGTAATAATAAAAATTGATCAGTGTATTATAATCTAATTGTTTACAATTTTCTCCTAGAATCATTTAAGAAAATCCCATACAATCATGACATACATCACATTCCATTGGTATTCATATGGATAGGAATGAGTTTCTTATGATCTCCTGCCATTTGGAGGTGGCAGGACTAGGATTCGAACTATGGGCTCCAGCTCCCGCCACTTCAACCCGGGGATATGGAACTCACTCGTCTGTTCAAGAATAACAGCAAGACCAATGATTAGGCAGGCACCAGTGGCTCTCAGAAGTCCTCCTTGATACTTACAAGGTTGTGATAGGAGGATCATTGTCAAAATCACACTAGGCAGAAAAGTCCTTGAGAGCCCCGTCCAACTTCAGGGCCAACAAAGCCAGAAGTATAGCCATATGACTCCAGTGTTAGAGGGCTAGCCTTAAGTAAAGCAGCTCACGGACTGTGCCTAGATCCTGAGTTCAAGGTCCAGGAGTGGCAACAAACAGACATACACAACAATCTGTGCAGCCATCTGACTAAATCAGGTCACCCTCAGCAGCCTTTATTTACATTTTATTATGAGGCCAATGCAGGAACAATCACAAACCAGGCAGTGGAAGAGAAAATCCGGTTTCTTAGAAGTAACCAGTATTCAGAAAAGTAAAATTGGGGACATACAATGGTAGCATACTTATGTAAAAACTACCATTAAGAAAAAGATGAAGCGGCTGGGAATGTGGATTCGTAAGAGAGTGCTTGTCTAGCATGCAAGAAGCCCTGGGTTTGATTCTTCAGTCATGAGGTCTTCTGCTTTGTGCCAGGACACAAACATGGCCTTCACACAACCCCAGAACAGGAAGACTGTCTCTTTCCCACTTCTCAGGCAGCTGAGGGCCCCAGAGTCAACAGGGCAGAGCCAGGTTCTAACTCAGGTGCTCTGAGCCAGAAGAGAAAGGGCTCTGCCTCTCCTTGGACTGGGGATTTGAATTAATGATGTGTAGAATGAAGGAAGGAGAATGGACTAACAGAGGTAGAAGAAGGGCCTTCAAATCTGACAGATGGAGAGTCAAAAACCCACTCCCTAAGACCAAAGAGGAAGGCTTTCTATTTTTAACCTAAAGATAGCCTGAGGTTCCCTTAACCTGAGGGAGGAAGGTTAATTAGTCATGTTTGATGAGGCTGAGAAAAGCCTGATGCTTGTGTAACTCTGACAAATCTTTCAGGTTTCCCTTCATTGGTGGCCGTGTCTGGAATGACTGAAGTGGTTTTGCAGCTCACTTACCTGTTGAGTGTGTACATTCTGCCTCCTAATCCTGTAGGTCTAGGTCTCTTTGCCTAGTCTGGCTTTTGAAACTGCCTTCAAATATTGTTACACTGGAGTTCTTCCTGCTAACAGGGCTAGGGCTTGGGAGCTGAGAACTTCAGGTGAACCCAGGATTGGTCAATGATGTTTCTTTCCTGCTTTTATAACTCAAGAACTCTAAGAACATTTAGAGTGCAAGTAACTTCTCATTACCAAGGGAAACACGGGAAGCTCTTGAACATCTGACCTTTCAGCAATAGAATTCAGAGTGTCATAGACGTTCCAGCCCTGGCTGGCTTCATCCTGTGATCCTCAGACTTCAGCCTCCTGAGCTAGTGTGATGGGCATGAACTACTCGTGCTCTGCTAGTTTCAGAAATGTAATAACATTGGCTTATCACAAAGGGTTTGGGCAGTATATTAGGCCTTTCAACATTGGACCCTTCAGACACCAGGTTATAATGCTAGAGTCTGAGAGGCTATGAATATGGATGGGCTACACTTGAAGCTTGAGCTCTAACTCCAATTCTGGTGTACATGAACATTCATTTTTCCAGAGAATGTTCTCCTAATTAGCAAATAGGAAAAGTACTTTGCTTAACCCTCACTTTTTTCCAGTTTTGTGTTTCAAACTCAAGCATTGGCCCTGTCCCTGAGCCCTTCAGCTCAAGGAGAACATTCTACCACTTGACCCACAGCACCACATGCGGTTTTTTCGTGGTTAATTGGAGATAAGAGTCTAACAGGTTTTCCTTGCCTAGCCTGTCTTTGAACTGTGATCTTCAGATCTCAACCTTCTGAGAACCTAAGGTTCCTGTTGTGAGCCACAGGCATCTGGCCTGATCTTTTTGCCAGACCTAGGGCTTGAGCTAAGGGCCTGGGTACTGTCTCTGAGTTCCTTTTTCTCAAGCCTAGCGCTGTACCACTTGAGCCACTCCACAGCTTCTGGCTTTTTCTGTGTATGTGGCACTGAGGATTCAAACCTTACTATTCATGCATGCTGACCCAGCTCTCTACCATTAAGCCACATTTCTAACACCACCCTTACAATTTTATCCCTCAACTTGCCTATCCCCAAGAAAAGGCTTCTGAGTACAAATCATGTAAAGAAATTCCTATAGGAAGGTTCTAAAGATAAAGGAGACAAAGTTCATACTTGGGAGAGACCCTAAACTTGTGAAGACTGGGACAAATGCTTCCGTTTAATTATGTATCATGTTTCAACACTTAAAATATTAATGAAAAAACGAAGCAATGTCCTAAATTATTGTGTATAAATTTATAATAGATGTACAACATGTACTAAATATTATGTGCATTATAATACTAAATACAATAAACAATAAGCAATGAAAAGTAAAAAATAAAATAAATATAAAATCAATAATAAAAATTATGATATATAATAAACATACATATGTAAATATATATCATATATTACACATATATAGAAATCATTTTTCCATTGCAGTGCCTTCATTCAGAAGGAACTCTAGCCTGAATTTCTTTTCCTGAAGGACAGTGAGCTTAGCTTTCACCCATGATGCAAAAGAGTAACCTGGATGGTGAGATCAAATCCCAGCAATGATGGAAATACTGGCCCCAGTTCCAAGACAGTGATTTAATTTTTTTTTAATGGAAGTAGATATGTTTATTCAGTTACATACTGAGCATTAAAACAAACAGAGTAGAATTTTGTACATCTATCAGACACCTTTCTCTTAACCCCAAAATGCTTGTCTGAGCACTACTTTTTCATTTTTTTATTGTAAAAACGTTGTAGAGAGGGGTTACAGTTAAATGAGCATGTCAATGAGTACATTTTCTATTGAGCATTGTTGCCTCCTCCTTTCTTTTCCCTCTACCATTCCTTCCCTCCCATCTCCACAACTACTCCCCCTGCCGAGCTCAGTGACTTAATTTTTATTTATGGATTTTCATGGGGTTTGAACTCAAGTAGTGGCAAATCTGAACTTTCCCTCACATTGGTACAAATTTACCAAGACCCTGAGTTCAAATCCCAGGCTAGGGAAGAAAACTGATAGAAATTCAAAAGAAGGGAGCTTTATTTCTTTTTTAATTTAGTTAAATAATTAATTAATATTTTTATTTATTCTTTATTTTGCTAACATGGGGCTTGAACGCAGGTCATGGCAACTCTGCCTCAGCTTCAATCGCCCTAGGGTGGTGTACCCTCGGACCCATAGCCAATCTAGGGATCCTAGGCCCAGAGGGGTTTCAGATAGTAAAAAAAAAAAAAAAAAAAAACAACGTAGCATAGCACAAAAGGTGGCAAGCTGCAGAGGGCTGAGGGTTTTACGTTTTTTTCTTTGCACAGTGACCATTCTGGGTCTGAATAACATGGCTGCAAAGTGGACCTGACCTGCCATATCTGAAGGCTGGCGTGCTATCAGGGAATCCATAGGCCAACCAGTGAATATAGGCCATGGGTTTAAATCCCAGTACTGACACCTACCAATGGTAAAAGATCACAAGAGACTCGTTCCTATGCATAGGAATACCAATTGAAAGAGTAGTTCATGTTTATGTCTAGTCTAATTGGATGCACTAATCCTAGGACGCTGATTGATCTTAATTAATAGGTTATTATGCATGAAAAGAATAATATTCCTTCAATGGCGGTATAATAAATGCCTAAGAGTTGGTAAGAAAGTAGTACGTGTCATTCAATCATAGATAGATGGATCTGGCACTCCTTACTAATATGTTTATTTGTATTCCACCCTCTGCCTATCCATGTATCACTGTTTTGGCCAAACCTAGAGCTGGATCTCAGCACCTGGGAACCACCTGACAGCTTCATTGGCTCCAGACCTCCATGCTCACACTCATCCATTCATGAATTGGCCTTGCTAAACCCTGAGTTCACATGCCAGCACTTCCAAAAATTTAATGTTGGAGTAAGAAGCCAAGTGTGACACATGTTTTCCTTTTCTGTGAGAGTCCTGTTTGTCAGGCATGATGGAGAACATATTTACAAATCTGGATGCTGTGATAGGATGTAAACAATGTAATAAATGATAGAAGGGTCATCAGAGTAAATGAAATAAATGCTAAATAAATGAATAAACAAGAAATAAAATGAATAACCACACCCAACAAAATATGGTCTGACTATTTAAAAGGGATATAAGGAATATGTTTTCCAGCCCTGAGGCTTGAATTCAGGCCTAGGGAACAGGTCTGACTTTCTTGTCTTCAAGCATGTTCAGATTCCCTTCTGTCACACTGCTGCATATTTACCCAGACCTTGAGTTCAAATCCCAGGCCTGGCAGAAAAAAATGTCATGAATTGCAAACCAGGGAGCTAAATATTTTTTTTAATTGAGGGCTATTGGAGATGCCATAGTCCTGCACAGCAACATAGGCTTACAGTTCGAATACATTCATGCCACTTCCAAATAAATTCGTTCCCATCCAAAGGAATAATAATGGAATGTTATCAATGTCTCAGTTGAATGACATGCTCATGAATGATACTTGTACACAATTAGACTTCATGATTTCAGTCGGCTGATTGATTTTATTTAATATTTTATGAAACATTAAAAGAATATTATTTCTCACAGGGAAGCAATAATTTCAGGACACTGATTTACTTAATACATTATTAAAGATACAAATAATAACTTTTATTTATTTATTTTTGTGGATCCTGGGGCCTGAACTCTGGGCCTGGGTGCTCTTCAGCTCAAGCCTAGTGCCCTATCCCATGGTTTCCCTTATTTGCAATAACTAGTATATGTCTGAGTCAAGAAGAAAAAGGTCAGATAAGGTGATGTTAGGGAAATGAACCCTAAGATATGTACTCAAATGATTTTTTTCTTTCATGCGATTGTTTCTAACACATTCATAAGATTGTTTCTTTGTTGCTTTGTATGTCCCTCCCCCACAGTATAACCCCTGCTTTCACTTTATTTGATGTCAGTATAATTTGTGGAAGGGAAGTGGAAAAACAAATGGTTTAAATAGGGATACAGGTGGACCCATTGCAACAAAGAGATGTACAAGTCTTTATGTCGAAAACAAACTTTACAACTTTGGTGAGGGGTGGGGTGAGGGAGCAGGGAGGATTGGGTGGTGGGGCAGAGGGGAGGATGGGAAGGGATGGGAAGGGGAAACAAAGGAGGAGGATACAATGCTTGATAAAAAATGTACTCATTATCTTGCCCATGTAATTGTAACCCCCTGTACATTATTTTCACAATAAAAAATAAAAAAATAAAAATAATAAAAAATATTAATTACATGGAGGCATAATAAATACCCAAGAATTGGTAGGAATGTAGTATATAGAACTGAACAATTAGTGTACTACAATCTGCGTGTCAATCAGTTCTTATTTTGTCAACCCCTGGTGCTCGATCTCAGATCCTGGGAACTGCCTATCAGCTCAATTTGTTCCAAGATGGCATGCTGACACACATGCATTCATGAATTTGGCCCTGTAGGCCTTGAGTTCAGATGCCATCATGCCCAAACAATGAATCATGGAGTGAGAAACTGATGGTAACACATGATTTCCTTTTCTGTGAAAGTCCTAGGTGTCAGTATAACTGGAATATATATGCAGATCTATATCCTATTTAATCAATGTAACCAATGTTCTATGTGACATATTAGTCATTAAAATAAATAGTCAAAACATGTTGGGTCTTTGTTTGTCCCTGAAAGATGGATGGGGCCCAAGGAAAGGTAAGTGCGCCACTCACCCATTCCCCAGTCTCCCTTAGCCAGGGAGAAATTCAGACACAGTGGGGAGTCAAGTCAAGCAAGAACTCGTTTATTACCACACAGCAAGCAACTTTTAAAGGGAAAAATTGAGAGGCATGGAAGGGGAGGGAAAGGAACCAACCAGTCACTGTAAAGGTCACACCCTATCATGCACCTAAGCTTTATCCAATGAGATTTTAAGGTAAACAATTGGGCTGTGCCCACTCAACTTCCTCTCAGCACCATCATTGCTACCCATGTGCCCCACAAACACATGAATAAAACAAAAATTAAATGAATAACTACACTGAATGCAATATGGAGACAACCTATGTATGTAAACATAAATCATATATTTAAAATGTACACAAGTAGGACGTATTCTAGTACTGGGGATAGATTTCAGACCTAAGGAACAGACATGAATTTCTTAACTTCAAGAAGGCTAGCTTTGCCTTTCAACACAGTGCAACAGAGTTACCCAGACCATGAGTTCCAATCCCAGTCCTAGCAGAAAAAATGGCACCTTTATACTATGCGACGCCCAATTCTTAGGTATTTCATTATGCCTCCATTTAATGAACATGATTGTTTAAATGCTTCATAAAGTATTGATTAAAATCGATCAGTGTCCTATAATTGTGTATAATTTTATCGTAGAATTATTTAAGAGCTGCCCATTCAATCATAAAATACATCCTGTTCCATTCGTATTCATATTGATAGGAATGAGTTTCTAAGGATCTCTTTCCATTTGGAGGTGGCAGGACCAGAATTCGAACTGTGGGCTCCAGCTCCCACCATTTTAACTCGAGGATAGGAAACTCACTGGTCTGTCCAAGAATAGCACGACCAATGACTCGGCAGGCACCAGTGGCTCTCAGCAATCCTTTTTGATGTTTTCAAGGCTGTGATAGGAGGATCTTAGTCAAATTCACACTAGGCAGGAAAGTCCTTGAGATCCCTGTCCAACTTCAGTGTCAACAAAGCCAGAAGTAGAGGTGTGTAGCTCCAGTGGTAAAGAGATAGCCCTGATTAAAAGCAGCACACAACGTACACACACACACACACACACACACACACACACACACACTGCAGTCTAATCATGTATCTATTTATATATTGGGCATTCCTGGGGTTTGATCTCAGGTCCTCAAATTTGTCCGCCAACTTCTCTTGCATCAGACTGGTGTGCTAACATTTACCCACTCATGAAGTGAGCCTGCTGGGCCCTGAGTTCAAGTCACAGAACTGCCAAAAACTTAATCCTGGTGGAAAGCCAATTGTCCCACTTGGTTTCTTTATCGGTGAAATTCCTGAGACTCAGGAATGATGTAGAATGCATAGGCAAATCTATGTCTTATGTAATAGGATGCAAAAAATATTTTATGTGTAATATTCACTAAAATATATAAGAAACAAAACACAAAATAAAATGAATACACTTACTGCAATATGCAGTAAAAATGTGTAGGTCAATAAAATTCATGTACTTAAAATATATACGAATATTATTTTTTTGAGTGCTAGGACTTGAATTCAGGCCCTAGAAACAGGCCTGACTTTCTTGTCTTCCAGAATGGTGATCTCCCCCACCCCCACAATGCTGCAGATTTACCCAGACCCTCAGTTCAAATCCCAGGCCTGGCAGAAAAAATGGCATGAATTCCAAGCCATGGAGCCTCATAATTTTTACAACATTTTTAATGTATGTATGTATGTATTTTTCTTTTTTCAAGCACAGGGCTTGACTCAACTCATGGCAATTCTGCCTCAGCTTTGATCACTCTAGGCTGGGTGCAGCCACTGGACCCACAGCCAAACCTGGGTTCCTGGGACCCAAAGGCTGACAAGAAAAAAAAATAATTAATGCGACACAGGAAAAAAAAAACAAACTGGCAACTTGCAGATGGCTACCGGCTTTACATTTGTTTTCTTTGCTAGGTGACCGTCCTGTGTCTGAGTAACCCAGTTGAAGAATGTTGGTAACTTGGCATTGCTGAAGGCTGGAGGGCCACCAGGGAAGCCATAGGCCAACATGGCAATATAGGCCCTGTGTTTGAAGCCAGGTCTTGACCCCTACCAATGGACAGACATCCTAAGTGTCTCATTCCTATTCATAGGAATACCAATGGCAGATTATGAATGGCAAGGTTGAATTAGTTGTTTCTGAATACTACTATATAAATAGAGTGATTTTAGGAGGCCAGTGGATTTTAATGAATACTTTTGACACATTCAAATAATACTATTAATTACATGGACACAATAATTTCAGGATAGTGGTTGATTTACTTAATAATTAAGGATGAAAACAATATTAATTACATGGAGGTATACTAAATAACCAAGAATTGATAGGAATGTAGCCTATATAACTGAATAATCTATAGACATCTCTGGCAATCTATAAAAATCATTAATTATTCTTGTACTACCATCTGCATGTCCATCTGTTCTAATTTTGTCCATTCCTAGAGCTGGATCTCAAGTTCTGGAAATACTTGTCAGCTCAATATGCCTCAAGCTGGCATGCTGACACTCATCCATTCATGAATTGGGCCTTGTAGGCTGTGACTTCAGATGCCAGCACTCACAAAAATTGAATCGTTGAGTAAGAAGCCCATGGCAACACATGTTTTCCTTTTCTGTGAAAGTCCTGGGTATCAGGTGTGAAGTTTCATACATAGGAAAATCTATATCCTATGTAATAAATGTAATAAATATTTCATGTGTAATAACAGTCAATAAAATAAATGGTAAATAAATGAATAAAACAAAAAATAAAATGAGTAAGTATACTAAGCACAATGTGGGGTCAACATACGGGGTTCGATTTCAGGGCCTGGGAAGTGCCTGGCAGCTGAATTGGCTAGAGACTGCTGTGTTGACAGTCAGCCATTCATGAATCGAGCATTCTAGGGCCTGAGTTAGATCCAACCACTGCCAAAAAATGTAATCTTGGAGTGAGGAGCCGAGCATGACACATGTTTTCTTTTTCTTTGAAAGTGCTCGGTGACAGGTAGGATATATAATTCAGATGCAAATCTATATGTTATGGAATAAGATGTCATAAATGTAAAAACTGTCAATAAATGAAAAGCATATTGAATTAGTAGTGAATCATTCTAGGATAAAATTAGACACAAAACTATAGGATGTAGATGAAATTTAATATTTTATTAAGTATTACCAGTATAAACATTGCATGGAAACATAAATACTTAATAATTCATAGCAACACATGATGCATAATTTAATAATGTATAGACATCTGTCCCGTTCTATAAAATATGAAATTATGTGTATGGATGTATGTACATATGTGATAAACAATAATAGGATATTAAGTAATTTAGTTAATGCTTTATTAATTGTTAACTGGGACACATCATTAAATGGAGACATAATTTAATAAGTAATAATTCGTAGTAATATCTATAAATTAATAATATACAGACATCTTTCTGTGTATATAATGCTTGTATATATCAATCTCTATCTATTTATACCTCGTTCACTCCTGGGGCTCGGTGGTTAAGTGCTCACCTAGTGAGCATGAAGCCCTGGGTTCGATTCTTCAGTGCCACATAAACAGAATACCCGGAAGTTCTGCTGTCTTTCAATCAATTGAGTTCTACCCTTGAGCACAAATGCTTAGGTACAGTGTCAAAGCCCTTACTCAAGCCCCAGGACTGCCACCAAGAAGATTACAATGTTCTAACTGCAACTATACTTCAAATACCACATGACAGAGCAAGCTAGGAGTCTGGGGCTGACAGCTGCCACCTAAACAGACTTAGCCAGATATAAACTGTTGCAACCCAGCTCCATGGGTTACCTCCATCATCCTGGCTTACCCTGGCTTACCCCCGATATCCTGGCTGCTCTGGGGCTTTAAAACCTGGCGGGAAGTCTGCTAGACTCTTTGAAATATGGCTCGAAGTGGTAGAGTTCTAGCCTTGTACAAATGTTATTAGAACAATAATATCCCCAAGCTTTAAGCTCAAGCTACATGACTAACCCCCCCCCTCCAAAATAAAACGTTCCACTAATCACTTAGGTGTGAACTTGTGTGGTTTGTGAAATGTTCCTCAAAGAATTGTGATATTGATTATAGCATCCTAAGTCTAATGACAGCTGTGGAACAGAGCTATGTGCTGAGTCCTCCATAGGGTATTCTGTGCTGAGTCCTGCACATGATTCTATGTGCCGAGTCCTTCACAGGGTGCACTGTGCTGAGTCCTGCATTGGTGCTGGGTTCTGAGTCTTTCACAGGATGCTGTGTGTTGAGTCATGCAAAGAGTTCCATGTGTTGTGTCTTTCACCAGGTGCATTCTTTCATTGGGTCCTTGCAAGATCTCCCCACTGAGATGATTATGCAGACAAGAATATTGAGGCTCAGATATGTCTCCATGGCAGGGACAAAATTATGTATTACTGAAGACTAGTGACTTGTCTACTACAGACAATATTGTTTTGTTTTGTTTTTTCTCAGTCATGAACCTTGAACTAGGGGCCTAAGCTCTCACCCTTACCTCTTGTGCTCATGACTAGCACTCTACCACGTGGAGCCATGGACCCCCTTGCAGCAGAGGCCACAGCCTAGGGGTCTATAGCTGAGGTCTCTCATCCTGCCTTCTCAGGAAGCTGAGATCTGAGGATCTGTGTTCCAAATTATCCCAGACACAAAACTTCCCATGAGCCTATTATCTCCAATTCACTACTAAGAAACCTGAAGTGGAAGCTAGGTGCTTGTCACTCATGCCTGTCACCTAGCTACTCAGGAGGATGAGATCTGAGGATCATAGCTCAAAGCCAGCCTGGAAAGGAAAGTCCTTGAGACACTTAACTCCAATGGACCACAAGAAAAACTGAAGTGGCTTTTGGCTCAAGTGGTAGAGCACAAGACTTGAGCTGAAGAGCTCAAGAACAGCACCCAGGCCCAGACAACAATTCCTACAATAATGAAAAAAGAAAGAAAGAAACTAACAAACCTGAAGTATAGGGCTGAAAAAACCTGAAGTATGGGTCAATAATGTTTCTTTCTTGCTTCTATTGTACAAGAACTCTAAGAACATTTAGAGTTCAAGTACTTCTCATGACCAAGGGAAACACAGGAAGCTCTTGAATATCTGACCTTTCAAAAGTGGAAGTTAGAGTGGCAAAGACTTTTCTGTCCTGGCTGGCTTCACCCTGTCATCCTCAGACCTCATCCTCCTGAGCTAGGATGAAGGGTCTGAACTACTGGTGTTCTGCTAGGTTCAGAACTCTAATGACCTTAACAATACAAGTCAACTGCTTATCACAAAGGATTTGGGGAGCATATTAAGCTTTTCAACATTTGACCTTTAAGAACCGTGTAGCACACAAGATTACAATGCTAGAGTCTGAGAGGCTGGGCATATGGATGTGTTACACTTGAACCTTAAGCTCTGACTCCAATTCTGGAATACATCAGTGTTCATTTCCCAAAGGATGTTCTCATAATTAGCAAATAGGAAAAGTACCTTGATTAACCCTCACTTTTTCCCAATTGTTTGTCTTGAACTCAAGCCTGTCTTGGGCACTGTCTCTTAGCCCCTCAGGTCAAGGCGAACACTCAACCACTTGAGCCACAGTGTCACATGGGGTCTTTTCGTGGTTCACTGAAGATGAGAGTCCAACAGGCTTTCCTTGATGAGGCTGTCGTTGAGCTGTGGTCTTCAGCTCTCAGCCTCCTAAGAAGCTAGAGTTCCATTTGTGAGCCACTGACATCTCGTCTATTGTTTCTGGCAGTCTTTGGGATTGATCTTAGGGCCTCAGTACTGTCTCTGAGCTCCTTTTTCTCAAGGTTAGCCATTTGGGCCACTCCACAGCTTCTGGCTTTTTCTGAGTATGTGGCACTGAGGATTAAACCCTGGCATTCATGCATGCTAAGCGAGCTCTTTACCACTAAGCCACATTTCTATCCCCACTCTTACAATTTTATCCCTCACATGCCTATCCTCAGGAAAAGGTTTCTGACTATAAATCATTTAAAGAAATCCCAATAGGAAGATGTCCAAAGATTGTACAAAGCTCATACTTGGGAGAGACTCTAAACATGTGAAGACTGTGACAAATGCTTCCATTTAATTATGTATTATGTTCCAACACTTAATAAAATATTAATAAAATGAGTCAATATCCTAAATTATTGTATAGAATTTTATTATAGATGTGCTAATTTTAATAAATATTATGTGTATAATAATACTAAATACAACAATCAATCAATAAATGAAGAAAAACAAAATACAAAATCAATAATAAAAATCATAATATGAAATTAACATGCATATTTAAGTGTATATCATATATTAAACATGTATAGAAACATTTTTTCCATTGCAGAGCCTTCATTCAGGCCCTGGGAACTCGCGCCTGAATTTTTTTCCTCAAGGAGAGTGAGCTTCGCCTTCACCCATGGTATAAAAGAGTTACCTGGACAGTGATCTCAAATCCTAGCAATGGCAGAAATACTGGCCCCAGTTCCAAGACAGTGATTTCTTTTTTTTTAATGGAAGCAGTTATGTTTACTCAGTTCCATACTGAACATTTAAAAAAAGCAGTGTGGAATTTGTACAGCTATTCAGACATCCTTTCCCTACTCTAAAGTGCTTCTCTGAGAACGATATTGTTTCTCTTTTTTTGTACTTTTTTATTGCCAAAGTGTTTTACAGAGGGGTTACAGTTACAGGAGCAAGGTAATGAGTACATTTCCTATTGAGCACTGTTGACTCTTCTTTGTTTTCCCCCTACCATCCCTTCCCTCCCATCTCCACAACTACCTCACCCTGCCGAGGTCAGTGATTTAGTTTTTCTTTTGTGGTTGGCGCAGGGTTTGAACTCAAGTAGTGGCAACTCTTCCCTCACATTGCTAAAAATTTACCAACACCCTGAGTTCAAACCCCAGGCTAGGAAAGAAAACTGGCAGAAATTCCAAACCAGGGAGCTTTATTTTTTATTTAGTTAAATAATTAGTATATTTATTTATTTTTTGCCCATCCATGGGGCTTGAACTCAAGTCGTGGAATCACTTCCTCAGCTTGGATCTCCCTAGGCTGGGGTGCAGTCTCCAGAACCTAGGATCCTGAGATCCTAGGCCAGAGGGCTTGCAGGAAGAAAAAAAAAAGCTGAAAAGCACAAAAAGTGGAGAGCTGCAGAGGGCTGGCATTTTACGATTTTTCTTTTTAGCATGGCTGAATGACATGGCTGCAGAGTGGACCTGACCTGCCATTGCTGATGGCTGGTGGGCTATCACTGAAGCCATAGGGCAACCTGTCAACATGAGCCCTGGGTTCAAATCCCAGTCCTGACACCAATGGCAGGAGATCACAAAAGACTCATTCCTATGCATGGGAATACCAATTGAATGAGTACTTCATGCATCCGTCTAGTCTAAAACTGGATTCAATAGTCTTAGAATGCTGATTGATATTAACGTATAATTTATTAAGCATGAAAAGAATAATATTCCTTCAATGGTGGTATAATAAATACCTAAGAGTTGGTAGGTATGTAGTAGCTGTCATTCAATCATAGATAGACGGCTCTGGCACTCTTTAACAATACATATTTATTTGTATACAACTGTCTGCCTATCCATGTATCGCCGTTTTGCCCAAACATGGAGGTCGATCTCAGTGCCTGGGAACCACTTGACAGCTTCATTGGCTAGAGGCTCCCATGCACAAACTCACCCATTCATGAATTGGGCCTGCTAGGCACTGAGTTGAGATCCTCACATTGCCAGCCATGATGGAGAACACATCTAAAATCTAGATTCCATGTGATAGGTTGTAAACAATGTAATAAATGGTATAGGTGTCATCAGAGTCAATAAAATAAATGGTAAATAAATGACTAAAACAAGAAATAAAATTTATAAATGCACCAAACACAATATGGACTGAGCATCTGAACAGAAGTATAAATCCTATCATTAAATTGTATATAAGGAGTATCTTTTCCAGGACTGAGGCTTGAATTCAGTCCCCCTAGGAGGAGGGAATGGTGGGAGATCCTGAGATACTCGTTTCTGTATCTATGAAGAGTCATGTCATGTGATCAACCTCATCCTTGAATGAGTAGTTCATGCATGATGCACGTAGGAAATGATACACAAGACTCATGGGGTGAAGATTATTTCTAAAGAAGAGTTGATGAAGCATAACAATTATCATCACATACATGAAATGGATGCATCAGAAAAGATCCAAATATAGGTACTCACAGATTGGATTCCATCACAGGTCACCACAATCCTACTCTATACAAATATGTACTTATTTGCATTCTACCTTCAGCTTATGAATGGATGACAATTGTGCTCCCCACTCTCCCCCCAGGGGAGCTCAAACTCAAGTACTGGGAACGCCTAGCTCCTTCATCGCTCACAGGCTGGTGTACTTATGTGGACCCATTCACCAACTGGGCCTGTTAGGCTCCGAGTTCAGATCCAAAACCTGCCAAAAGATTCATCTTGTCAGAAGCCAATTGTTGCATCTGTTTTCTTTTCCTGTGCAAGTCTTGGGTCTCAGCTAGGATGGAGAATGCATGGGCCACCCTGTGGTCATGGGAATAAGTTGTTATCCATGTCAGCCCAGTTATACCTGTCATCATATACATAAGAAAATACACAATACATCCATGAATAGCATACAAAATAAACACAATAAGTACACTCAATGCACGATGCAGTCCATACACGGATGTGAATATACATCCCATGTTTCAATGATGCATTGAGCATTATTTTGGCCTCCCTGTGGCTCAATCTCTGTTCCTGGGAAGAGCCCAGCTCCTTAGTGGCTCACAGTCTGGTGTGATCACTTGGACCGATTTGGCAGTTGGGCCTCCTAGGCCCTGAGTTCGAATCCCAGCACTGCCAAAAATTCACCCTGATATGAGAAGCCAGTCGTTGCACCTTTTTTCCTGTGCTATACAAATTCTGGGTCTCAGCCAGGATGGAGAATATATAGGCAACTCTATACTCATGGGAATAGGTTGTCATCCAGTTCACCACAGTTACATCTGTCAACCTATACTCAAGAAAATATAAAATACATCAATGAATAAGACACAAAATAAAGAGAATGACTATACCAAACGCAAGATGCAGCCCACCCATGTTTGGAAATATAGATCCTTTGTTTAATTATGAATTTATGACTATTTTGCCCCCCCCCACCAGGGCTCAATCTCAGGTCCCAGGAATGGCCTGGCTCCTTAGAGCCTCGCAGGCTGCTGTGCTTAACATGACCAATTCACCAATTGGGCCTAATAGGCCTTGAGTTCAAATTCCAGCACTGCCAAAAGATTCATTCTGATGTGAGAAAACCAAGGTTGCACACGTTTTCTTCTCCTGTGAAAGTCCTGAGTCTCAACCAAGAAGGGGAATTCATAGGCAACCCTATAACCATAGGAACAGGTTGTCATCCATGTCAGCAACGTTATACCTGTCACCATATTTAGTAAAATACACAATACCTCCATGAAATAGAGACAAAATAAGGAGAAGTTCACTAAACACCAGATGCTGTTGACACATGTATGTCAACATAGATTGCATGTTTAAATTATGAATTTATGACTATAGTGGACCGCCCTGGGGATCTAGGGAATGGCCTAGATCCTTGCTCACAGGTTGGCATGTTCACCTTGACTTATTGGCCAATTGGTCCTACTAGGCCCTGAGTTCAGATCCCAGCACTACCAACAAGTGGGTTGTAGAGTAAGAAGCCATGTGTGAAACTTGTTTTCATTTTCTCTGAATATCCTGGGTGATCCTGAGAATACTGGCATGGTGGAGAACATTTCTACAAATCTAGATTCTCTGTGATAGGATGTCATCAATGTAATAAACGGAATAGGTTTCATCATAGTACAATTAATGGTAAATAAATGAATAAAACAAAATTTCAAGGAACAACCACACCAAACATGTATGGACCTAAGATCTATAGGTAAGTATAAATCCTGTCTTTACAATGTATATAAATAGTATGTTTCCAGGGCTGGGACTTGAATTCAGGACTAGTGAACAGGCCTGACTTTCTTATCTTCAATTACAGTGATCTTCCCCTTCATCCACATTGCTGCAGATTTACCCAGATCCTGAGTTCAAATCCGAAGACTGTAACCATAAACTGTGTGAATTGCAAGCCAGGGAGCTAAATTTTTTGTTTTACTTTTCTCAGTAGGGGACTTGAAGTCAGGTTGTGGCAACTCTGCCTCAGCTTCGATCACCTAAAGCCGGGTTGCAGCCACTAGATCTACAGCTGCTTCTGGGATCCTAGACCCCCAGGTCTTGTAGGGAAAGCCATGCACAGAAAAAAATGTGGCCTTTTTATGTTTTCTTCCTTTGCTCGGTGACCCTCATGGGTCTGAATGACACTGTTGAAAAGTGTACTTCACTTTGCAATTCTGAAGGCTGGCAGACTATCTGGGAAGCCATAGACCCACGTGGCAACATAGGCCCTGATTTCGAATCCCCCTCCTAACACCAACCAATGGCAGGAGATACTAAGAAAATGGTTCCCATCCATAGGAAGAACAATGCAATGTTATCATTGTCAAGGTTCAATGAGTTGATCATGAATGATGCTCCTATAAAATTAGACATCAGAATTTCAAGAGGGTAATTGATTTTATTTAATATTTATGAAGCATAAAAAGAATATTATTACTTACAGGAACGCAAAAATTTCAGGACACTGATTGTTTTCATTAAAAATAAAAGAATGAAAACAATATCATTAATTACATCGACGCATGATTAATACCCAGGAATTGGTAGGTATGTAGTCTATATAACTGAATAATGTATAGACATCTCTGACACTCTGTAAAAACATATTTATTAGCATACTTCCATCTGCATGTCAATCTGCTCTTATTTTGTTAACCCCTGGGGCTTGATCTCAGGTCCTGTGAACAACCTGTCAGCTCAATTTACCCCAGGATGGCGTCCTAACCCTCACTCATTCATGAATTGGGCCTTGTAGGCTTGTAGGCTGTGAGTTCAGATGCCAGCACTCCCCAAAAATGAATTGTGGTGTAAGAAGTTGATGGTGACCCATGTTTTCTTTTCTGTGAAAGTCCTGGGTGTCAGGTATGAAGTGGAATACATATGCAGACCTCTATCTTATGCAATCAATATTTTATGTGCCATAATATTCAAAATAAATGGTCAATACATGAATAAAACAAAAAAATAAAATAACTGCACTGAATGCAATATGGAGTCAACATATGTATATAAATATAAATCGTATATGTAAATTGTACATGAATAGGATGTTTTCTAGTGGTGGGGATCTTTTTCAGGCCTAAGGAGTAGACATGAATTTCTTGACTTCAAGGAGGCCAGCTCCCCTTTCCCACACAGTGCAACAGAGTTACCAAGACCACAGGTTCCAATCTCAGTCTTGGCTGAAAAATGGCACCTTTATAGTATGTAATAGTATAGTAATTCTACGGTATTTCATTATACCTCCATTTTATTAATGTGATTGTTTAAATGCCTCATAAATTATTAACTAACATCGATCAGTGTCCTATAACATAATTGTGTATAATTTTATCCTAGAATCATTCAAGAACTGCTCTTTCAATCATGACATACATCATATTCCATTGGTAATCATATGGACAGGAATAAGTTTCTTAGGATCTCCTTCCATTTGGAGGTGGCAGGAACAAGATTCCAACTGTGGGCTACAGCTCCCACCACTTAAACCCGAGAATAGGGAACTCACCAGTCTGTCCAAGAACATCAACAAGACCAATGATTAGGCAGGCACCAGTGGCTCTCAGTAGTCCTCCTTGATACTTACAAGGCTGTGATGGGAGGATCATGATCAAAGTCACCCAAGGCAGGAAAGTCCAACTTCAGTGCCAACAAAGCCAGAATCCCTGTGGCTCCAGTGTGGAAGGCCAGCTGATCAAAAGCAGCTCACAGACTGTGCTCATATCCTGAGTTCAATGTCCGGGACTGGGAACAAACAGACATACACAACAATCTGTGAAGCCATCCAGCTGAAGGAAGTCACCCTCATGTCTCCAACTGAATTGGACATTGTTCCCTGGGAAAAGGGCTGGGGGAGCTGTTATCTTCTTGACTCAGCCATGCTGTTGCATCACAGGATTCTGGCCACACCTCCATTCTTTCATGGTTCTTTCTGACCAATGAGATACAAGAATGGTGGCCACGCCCACATTCCATGCTGCCTAGTAGCACCAGGATTCCCTCTGTTAGTTTATACCACTACCAGCAATTGAGGAAGGTAGAGATGGCTGAGTTGTGAGGAAGAGTCTCGAGGAGACTTTGGAATATAGAAGGAAATTGAGATGCCTGCCCATGCTCCAGCACCCTTCCCTCCTTCCCAAGATGTGGAATTTCAAACATCTCTATCATATTCTAAATCTTGAGTTTAAACACCAGTAACATCAATCTTTTGTCAAAATAAAAGGACACGTGTTTCAAAATGTTTATTTAAAACTTATTTGCAGCGGTTCTCATGTCTTCTATGAATTTTCTATTTACTTAATCTATTAAAATCCAAGTATATTGTGACTCTTTTATTTTTACTAAACTTTTAAATTGTACGAGAAATATTATGATTTCATATATTAACATATTTTTACTATTTTTGATAATTTCCTCCGTTTAATATGATAATATCAATATTCCAAATGTGTGTATGTGTTGTGTGGGTGTGTTTATGTGGTTTTTGTGTGTGTGTGTGTGCTTTGTGCATACTTTATAATGCTTGGGAGGTCACACCATTGCTTCATACATGCTAGCCCAATGGTTAACCACTGAGCTATACTGTCTAGTTATAATCCAAATAGTGCTTTAAATCATGACTTTCAAACTTTCATTCCTAGTATGCTTTTTCAAACTTATATATGATAACATGTGATCCATATTCTATCCACGCAAGCAAATGTTATTGTTATTTAGAATATTTCCACTGCCTTTTCACTTCCAATCTCTTGTGTTTGTTATTGATAAAGGTTTTACTTTGTTTCTCTTCTCTCTTCATTCTCTTTCCCTTTAGGGTTTAACTATTCTTTCTCTTATTTCTTTGGAAAATACTTATCACATTCCTATTACAATTTCTTTACATTGTAAAAGGTATATACAATGCTTTACTTTCTATTTTAATTTTTCCCATTTTCAATGACTTTTAGTCCAAACTATTAGATGGATTAAAAAGAAACTTGTCTCAGGACACTTTATTTTTCTCCTTCTCTTCCCTGAACTCTTTTTGTTTTTGAAACACAATAGCAATGACATAGAGCTCCTATGTAGTCCATCATTCTTTCCCCTTTTACTCTCCTCTGTTGTACAGCTCAAATTGTTATTCAGCTTTGTTATGCTACAGTGTTATCTAAATCTTAACTCATTCCTGAATTAATTTTAGTTGTTTCAACTACTCTCTAAATACATTTTTCTATATATAATATCTGGGGTCTTGTGTTTTTACAAGGTACAAAATATAAGTGACTATCAAACATCTAGATATCTCTGTAGAATATTGGTCTACCTGCTCAATAAACTCGTATGTAAATTCAAGGAATACAGGTCAGTCAGAACAATCTTGTAAAATGGTGTAGCTTCAGTCTTTATACTAGCTTTGAATCTTATTACCATGTTCAGTAGTGAAGACAACATAGTTTTACTACAAAAGCAGACACATAGAAGAATGTAACAGATTTGTCAAAAATAAATTCTCAGTTTTATGGTCAATAGATTTTGAAAACTATCCTATGACTTTATGAAATAAAAATAGAATCTTAAATGGGTGTATTGGCACTATTGTCTCTCGAGATTTAAAGGATGAT
The DNA here is from genome assembly GCF_019054845.1 of Dipodomys spectabilis. Classification (NCBI taxonomy): domain Eukaryota; kingdom Metazoa; phylum Chordata; class Mammalia; order Rodentia; family Heteromyidae; genus Dipodomys; species Dipodomys spectabilis. Next base: position 639,702 of record NW_024870924.1, read on the forward strand.
CTTAGACTACTAACTCAATCCTTTTCTTTGTTTGTTTTGTTTTGTTTTGTTTTTGTCACTCATGGGGCTTGAACTCTGGGCTTAGGCACTGTCCATGTGCTCTTCAGCTCAATGCGAGCACCCTACCACTTGAGCCACCGCAGCATTTCTGTCTTTCTAGTGATTTATTAAAGATAAGAGTCTCATGGACTTTCCTGCCCGGGCTGGCTTAAAACCGTGATCCTCAGATCTCAGACTCCTGAGTAGCTAGGATTACAAGTGTGACCTACAGGCGCCTGTACTACCTCAATCCTTATACAAAAATTCAAAATAAAAAATGATCATCAAACTAAATGTGAGATGTAAAAACCTATAAGACATAAACGTAAAAATTCATGACATTGTATTAGTAAAGGTTTCTAAATGGAAAGTATAGTGGCTAAAGAAAAGCAAGAATATACTGGATTATATCAAGTGATAGCCTTTCATAATTAAAAGGACACCATAACCGAAGTGAAAGCATATCCAACAGATAGAGGGAATTCATTTGTTAATGCTACAATGTGAATGCTACAATGATTCTGAATGTTAAGTACTTTTATATCTTCTAATTCTATATAAATTTTTTCCTGAATAGGATATTTATTTAAAGAACATGTGTAAATTACTAGTCAATAGGAGGAGCATTTGAAAGAAGTTTCTCTTTAGTATCTAAGAAAAAACAAAAATAAAACTCACTACTATGACCCTAATATAAAAAGATGATACAAAATATAGCAATGCATTTGTGGAGAAATTGATAAACTCCTCATGATGATCGATTTATATAATACTATAATCATTTCAGCAAGCAAGTTTTCAAGTCTTAGAGGTCAAAAACAATTGCATAGGATCCATTCATTACAATTCTATGATTGTATTAAAGAGAAGTAAAAAAATCGTGTTTGGACAGGGAATTGTAGTACATTGACAGTGCACTTGAATAGTATGTATGAGACCCTGGAAAAAATCCCCAAAATCAAATTTTGAAAAGACACATTATAGAGGATGTATGCTGGATAAATTTCTGTTACAGAATTTTATATCTATTTTAATGTCTGTTCTAAAATTTATAGATTTCTATTTGAAGAAATGCAAGTTTGTGTAAATTAGGCTTTGAAAACCTATGAAGGTACAATTCACTTCCAAAGCAATAAAATGTATACAATAAAAGGAGGTAATATATTGCAAGTGAATTACATGTCAGAAAAAAAAAAAAAAAACTATTGTTAAAAATTCTTCACACAAAATGCAGAATACCTAAAGAGATGTTTTTGTTGTTGGTTAAAACTCTGTAGACTACAGCGTTTAAAACAAAGATGTGATTTCTGTTTATTTTGAGGGTTTTTTTTTGTCTGTTATTTTGAGTTTATACAGAGATAACTCAATCAAAAGTGTATGTGATAACTGCAATACCTAGGAATTACGCATTATTTATAAGTAATTGATAACCTTTCCTGGAAGAAATTTTTAGCAAATGACAGAAGACACAACTCTATGAATCTGAATTTTATGAAAGCCATAAGTTACTTGCTCAATCCAGTTGCTTTTCTCTACTTTGCTAGGAAAAAAAAAGTATTCTCAAGGTAAGAGCCAAAGCAGTGAAAAGAAACAAAATACACAATCATCTTGATTTATTTGTGAAAATAAAAAATGAAATAAAAGAATTCCATTTAAGGGGCTCCAATATTAGTATCTATGAATCTGTTCTTGAATGACAACATTCATTGAATTTTTGGAATTTCTTTTTTTTGTGTGTGTGTATAATTTTTTTTTATTTTAATTTTTATTTTTTGAACATACTCTACAGAGGGGTTAAAATTACATTGGCAAGATAATGAGTACATTTCTTATCAAGCATTGCAGCCTCCTCCTTTGTTTACCCTTCACATCCCTTCCCAGCCTCCCCCAACCCCCCCCCAACCCAATTCCCCCTCTCACCAAAGTTGTAAAGTTCGTTTTTGACATGACAACTTGTACTTCTCATAGTTGCATCGGGTCCACCTGTACCCTTAAATGACTTGTTTTCCCCCATCTCTTCCACAAATTATACCGACATCAAATATAGTGAAAGCAGGGGTTATACTGTGGGGGAGGGACATACAAAGCTACAAAGAAATAATCTTATAAATGAGTTAGAAACAAATGCATGAAAGAAAAAAAAACATTTAAATACATATCAAAGGGTCCATTTTCCTAACATCACATTATCTGACCTTTCCTGCTTGACTCACACATATACAAGATATTGCAAATAAGGGAAACCATGGGACCTATGTTTCGTTGGGTTTGGCTTACTTCACTTAATATAATTTTTTCCAAGCCTTTCCATTTCCTAACAAATGGGGCAATGTCATTCTATCTGATGGAGGCATAGAATTCCAATGGGTATATATACCACATTTTCTTGATCCATTCATCTACTGAGGGGCATCTGGGTTGGTTCCATATCTTAGCTATGGTAAATAATGCTGCAATAAACATAGTTGTGCTGGTAACTTTAGTGTGCTTTTGTTTGTAAACATTTGGGTAAATGCCCAAATGTGGGATTGCTGGGCCTTGGGGAGGTCTAAGTGAAGTCTTTTCAGGAACTTCCATACTGCTTTCCAAAGTGGTTGAACAAGTTTACACTCCCACCAACTATGAAGTAAGGTTCCCTTCTGTCCACATCCCCTCTAGCATCTGTTGTTGTTAGAGTTCTTGATTATAGCCATTCTAACTGGGGAGAGGTGGTATCTCAATGTTGTTTTGATTTGCATTTCTTTTATGGCTAGGGAGGTTGAGCATTTATTCATGTGTCTATTGGCCATGCTTCTTTCCTCTTCAAAGAAGTTTCTCTTCAAGTCTTTAGCCCACTTATTTATTGGCCAGTTGTTTCTTTGAGGATTTGTTGTTGGGGAATTTAATTTTTTGAGTATTTTTTTAGATATGAGACCCTTGTCCGTTGTATGGCTAGTGAAGATCTTCTCCCAGTCTGTGGGCTTTCTATTGTTCTTGCTAGGTATGTCCTTTGCCATGCAGAAGCTCTGCAACTTCATTCAACTTCATGCAATACAAGATCTAAAACAAAGCTTCAACAAAGAATTAGAAGCCATCAAAGTTGACCAATTAGAAGGAAAAGAAATAAAAAACAATGTAGAAAGTCTTGACAGCAGATTAGACCATGCAGAAGATCGAATCTCAGGGATTGAAGATAGCCTATATATTATAGAGAAAGAACATACAACAAAAAATTCTTAAAGATGTCCTACACATAGAAAATCAACAAGACCACAATAAAGGCCAAGAAACTGCACCCAAACTTTATGTCCCTCCCCCATAGGATAAACCCTGCTTACACTATATTTGATGTCGGTATAATTTGTGGAGGAGATGGGGAAAAACAAGTCGATTAAGGATACAGGTGGATCCGATGAAACTATGAGAAATACAAGTTGTCATGTCAAAAACGACCTTTACAACTTTGGTGCGGGGGGGGGGGGAGATTTGCTTTGGGGGGCGTGGGGAGGCTGGAAGGGGATGTGAAGAGTAAAGAAAGGAAGAGGCTGCAATGCATGATAGGAAATGTACTCATTATCTTGCCCATGTAAATGTAACCCCTCTGTACATTATGTTCAAAAAAAAAAAATGAATCTTTGTAGGACTGGTTTGGTGGAGATGTATTGTTTCAATTTTTCTTTGCTTTGGAAGATTTTTATTTGGCCTTCAGTTATGAAGGAGAGTTTTGCTGGGTACAGTATTCTTGGTTTTTGGTTGTTTGTTTTAAGGTATGGCATACATCATTCCAGGCTCTTCTAGCTTTGATTGTCTCTGCTGAGAAATCTGAGGTGATTCTAATTGGTTTCCCTTTATAGGTGATTAATCTTTTCTCTTTCACAGCTTTAAGGATCTTTTCCTTGGTCTGAGTTGATCCTGTGTGGATTATAATGTGACCATGGGATGTCCTATTCTGATCTGGTCTATTTGGAGTTCTAAAAGCTTCATGTATCTGAATAGGCCTATCTTTTTGCATGTTTGGGAATTTCTCTGCTAGGATCCTGTTAAACAAATTTCCTACACCATTAACTTCTGTTTCTAGGTGCTCCTCTACACCCATTGTCCTTAGATGGTGTCTTCTTCTGATGGTGTTTTCTAAGTGTTGGATAGATATATTATATTTCTTGGACTTGTCTTGGATGGTTGTATGTTCTTTCTATATAATATCTAGGCTGTCTTCAACCCCAAGATTTCTGCATGGTCTAACCTGCTGTCAAGACTTTCTACTTTGTTTTATATTTCTTTTCCTTCTAATTGGTCAGCTTTGATGGCTTCAAATTCTTCGTTAAAGCTTTGATTTAGATCTTGTATGGACTTCTTTAATTCCTTAATTTGGTGTTCAGTGTTCATTCTCAAATCACTTAGTTGATTGTTTATGGTTTCCTTGGACTCCCATTCCTTCTGTTGGGTTCCATTCAGCATTCCCTTTGTGGTCTCCCTAACTTCCTTCAGCTCTTTGTTAATGGATCCCATGAATGCCTTTAGTGATCTTTGTGTATACTCATCTTGCTATCTCAATTCCTTTATTACTCTTTGCTTAGCTTCCTCCCATCCATGCCATTCTTGTAGTTCTCTTTGCGTGTTCTCAGCCTGTTCATGCCATTACTGCCTTTCTCTTTGAGTATTCTCAAGCTGCTCATGCAAATCATGTATCAGTTTTTGAGTAGCTTCCTCATGCTCATGGTATTTCTATATAAATCTTTGGATTGCCTCCTCTCTCTCCCTCTCACGCTCATACAGAGTCCTTTGTAGGTTTTCAATCTTTTCCTGTATTGACCTATTGTTTGCCTCCTCTCTCTCCCTATCATGCTCATGCAGAGTCTTTTGTAGGTTTTCAATCTTTTCCTGCATTGGCCTTTTGTTTGCCTCTTCTCTCTCCCTATCACGCTCATACAGAGTTCTTTGTATGTTTTCAATCTTTTCATTTATCATGTTTGCCAGCAGCGTTGTTGAGCTATTTGGGAACTCTCCTCTGGATTATTCATTATCTGTTCTGTCTCCTGATTATCATGAGTGGGAGTGGAGATACCCGGACTTGTCATTTTTCTTGTGGTTTTCTGGCTTACTCTGCCCATTTGGGATGAAAGTAACACCAGTTTTGTGCTAGAACACTAACTTAAGGCAAGCATCAACCAAAGTCTGAATTTGCACAGTCAATAGTCTGCAGATACAATCTGGTTCAACAGATACCTCTATTCAACATCAAACAATTATATATTAATGGGCTACGAACCGCAAAGAAGAATTTGGTAAACCAGAAATTATTAGGGTTAGGGAGAGATGTGGTTAAAAAATAGGAATAGAGTGATGTGGGAAGGTACAGGGAGAGTTAACTTAACTACGTCCTAGTCTCAAAGCAGGAAATAGGTTGGATAGGATGAAAGTAGAGAGAGAGACAACAAGAAGAAAGAGAAAGGAAAAAAAGGGATCAGAAAAAATAGAAAAATAAAAATTAGTAATATGCAGATTGGACAACAAACTATTCACAGAACGTGAATATAATGAGAGAAGGGGAGGGATATAAAGGAGATGTGAAAAACTTAAAAATAAAAATACTCAAAAATGTTATTTAGGTATAAGGAGGTAGTACTGCTATAAAGGAATTTAAGTCTCAGAAGTTTTGAATTGAGTAATAAATTTGTGGATTACGTGTGTACATAATGGGAGATAGGGTCTAATAGTCAAGTACGGGTTTATCTGAGGATGTGCAGAACAACAATTAAGTCCCATAAAGAAGAAAAAAGAGAGGAAAATGTGAGAAGGATAAGGAAGAAAGAAAAAAAAAATAAGAAGTTCAGTCGAGCTAATTAAAAAAGAAAAAAATATTTTTTTTTAAAAAAGGAAAAACAGGAAAGAAAAACGCACACACACATGTATCCCCTAAATAAAGATTATAAAGTGGAAAAAAAACTTACTAGAAAACAATTTTTTCCAAAAAAGGTAAAAATTAAAAATTCAAAAAAGTTTTAGATAAGAAAAAAATTTTTTGGGAAAAGGTATAAAAAAAAAAAGAGGAAGAGGAAAAAAAAAAGTTCTTTGATTTTTTTGGGAGGGTTGGGAAAAATCCTGTATCTCCCTTTTGTCTGTAATCAGCCTCTGGTTGGAGTCTCTGGTCTGCTTGTGGTCTGTGGCTTGGTTGGTTTCTTAAGTCAGTTTTTTGGTCAGGCAGAAAAATGCTCTGCTTTACCCAGGATTTTGTGGTCCTCCTCCCAAGTTAGTTCAATGGGAGGGGGGGTGCTTTGAGTATTACAAAAGTGGGAGATGGCTTTTTCCTCAAGTTTGGAGATGCTGTGATGAGGCTAGGTTCTGGGTAGAGTTGAGGCCTTTCAGCAAACAGTAGCTTTTCCCAGGGGCTGGTTTGTGAGAAACTCACAGAGCCAAGCCTGGAGACACTGTCAGGGTTTCTGTTTACTGATTTTCAATTGATTGTCCAGGCTGCTAAAGGGAGGGGCAGCCTCTGGCTGTGATTACTCGGTGAAGAAAGCCACTCCTATGGCTGGCACCCGAACTGGGTGACTTTTCCCTGGGTGGAGCTGAGTCTGACAGGTCATGCCTTTAAGTTCTTGTGACCTGCTAAATGACCCTAGTTTTATTCCAAGGACGGAGTTGGAGCTAGCCGCTCCGACCAGCTTTATTGGTATCCAAGCTGGAGATCTCCGGTACTAGGGGGGGAGGGGTGGCCTTCCCTCCTCTGCTCCCTGAGAAGGAGTGAGGACTTCAGGCTTCTACTCACGCTGTCTTGGTTCCTGGGTCATCTCCGGTCTGCGAACTGCAGGATGAAGATGTCTGCTCCTTGTCGGTTCTTGCTTGTGTTGAGTAGAATCTGCTCGCCAGCCCCGTCTGGCTCTTTCGTCCCTGACTCTCTCTGTTTCAGGTATGGTGGTACTGCCGCCACCGCCGCTGCCGCCGCCGACGCAGCCACCGACGCTGCCAAGTGGCTGGCAAGAGCTCAGATCTGCCTCCTTGCCTTGATTTTCCCTCTCTGGCCTAACTCTCTGTCCTGTGATGGCACACTTGGTGTGATTCTCTGGCTTAGGACTGTTCACTGGAACTCTAAAACTGCTTTCTATGCAAGAACTTGTTTTGCCTCCAGCTTCTCCTCCGCCATCTTCCGAATTTTTGGAATTTCTATGAACATATAAAAACTAGAACAAGGAAACACATATAGTCTTAGAGTGAACCAGCCTTGCAATCATTTTCTTAATTATTTTGAAATTATAGAAGAATTGATACTCCTTTGCTTTGGATATCATTTAAAAAATTTTTATCACTTCTCATAATTCAAATACCACGCAAGAGTAATTTTATATAATCATTAAAAATATCATTTTATTATTATAGTAAAATAGAATAAAAGACCAGTCCCAATATTTTACCTACCTATCATTATTCTTAAATCCTAATCATTACCTAAATATCTTAATCTAAATAGTCATGTCTTTAACATAGATGTAAATATTCTATACTTTTGACTTAACATTTTCCAAGGGCATGTATTCATGTTTCTAAGAAATGTTCACAGCAGTTAAAAGATGCTTTTGTGAAATTAATGTGATATGTTTTGTTGTTGTGGATGTTGCTTTCAAGACCTGGGCATTGTCCCTTTGCCTTTTTATGCTCAAGGAAAGCACTCTACAACTTGTGGCACAGAGCTAATTTCTGTTTTTAGTGATTAATTGCAGATAAGAATCTAACAAGTACTTTTCTGTCTGGGCTAATTTCGAAACAATTCTAAGATCTCAGCACCCAGAATAGCTCGAATTATAAGTGTGAGTTACTGACACTTGGTTTGATGAATTTTAAAAAATTGTAATTATGTTCTAAAATGTTTGTTTCACTATAATGTATATCATTCTACACTTAAATTTAGATAGATACATGTATATGTTTCTGATGACAATCCCTAAAAATGTATCTATACATAACATATATATATATATATATATATATATACATATATATATGTGTATATATATACTGAGGACAGACTTTATGCTACTATTTTTACCTTTTTATTTCAAAGATATATAGTCTATTTTTCTAAAAGTTTCCTAGAATAAGATAATGAATATTAATATAGAAAGTAGAGTTTATTACTTTCAAGGAAATTTTAGATATGCATATGATATTGTAGTTATATTTACAGTATATCAATTGAAAAAGTTCTGTTCATACTCTTAAATATTTCTGTGTAGTGACAGGGAGAGAGGAAGTTAATTCATATTGGTTAAGATTTTGCAATGCTTCAAAAATCCATTCAATAATTTGTTATAAGCACATAGACAAGCTATCAGATATGGTTTAGTTTTTTCTTTATTCAAATGGATGCATGCACCGTGGTAACATTAAAATTATTAATAAAAAGACAAATAATAACAAAATCATAGATACAAAACAAATTTTCAATAATTAGCACATATGATGCTAATAATATTTTTAATGAAGATGATGATGACCAGAGTGTAGCATGATAATGACAATAGTGTGATTGAAAGGAAAATACTTCAGACATCTTTGATGCTAGATGCACACATTGAATTCATAGTAATAAAGGGCGTTGGATTACATACAATAAGAATAACAAGAGGAGAGATTCAATATCAAGAAATACAATCACATAAACAGGTAGAGACAGTAAAAACCCTAATGTTATTCCTGCAGTCTCTCTAATGTATACTCAGTTTTCATGGTGGTATATTTTTTTTGTTGTTCTTGGGTTTGTTTTTTTTTTCGGTTTGCCGTGGGGCTTGAGCTCTGGGCGTAGGTGCTCTCCCTCAGCCCTTCAGCTGAAGGGGAGTGCTCGACCACTTGGGCTACAGAGCCACTTTCAGTTTTCTGGTGGTTTATTGGAGATAGAATTGTCGCGGTCTTTCTTGCCCAGCCTGGCTTTGAACCGCAATCCTCAGATCTCAGCCTCCTGAGTATCTAGGATTACAGGTGTGTGAAGAGCTAACTCCATTTTAAGATCAATCCCCCTGAGCTGTGCTGCCCTCAGAGTAATCCCCAAAGAAAGCTATGCTGCCAAAGAGAAAAATAGTTCTCAGAGAAACCACTGGTTGCCACCAACCCTGCCCACCCTTAAGGAAGAGAACAGTTGTGAAGGTGTTCCAGCAGAAAAAGAGAAGTGCGATCAGGGAGGACTTAAAACCCGTGAACTTGTGAACTTGCTGGTGTGGAAACTCCCTGAACTTGTGAACTTGCTTGTGTGGAAACCCCTTACACTTGTTTGTTTGAAACTATAAAAACTGTGCCTCTTAACATCACCGGTTACCGAGTGCACAGAGGACCAAGCTCAAGCTTGCGATAGACGACTATTTGCTGTTTGAATTGATCATGGACCCTGGTGGTCTGAGAGGAGGCATCTGAAAATTGGAAACTTCAGTGTGAGCCAGCAGCGCCTGGCTTGGTGGTATTGTTTTTTAATAAATAAAATCATTTAATTCCACATTTTGATGGACTAAGATATAGTTTTCAACTTAGGGTGATTAGTTCAAATAACATTCTCATATAGATACTATCCAATAACCAATGTTTTCCAATGATATATTAAGACTATGTTCTTCAATACAGCTGTGAACATGTGACACAATTTACATAATAACACTTACATACGTGTAGTTGTCTTAAAAGCACACAGGCCTTAGGGCCAGGAGGTAATATTTATTTTTATTTCTGCATGAAACAATTTGTCACTTTATACCAACAAACTGAAATTGACTCTTTCCTTATTTTCAAGCTAAGTTGAAAAACCTGAGGACTCTTCACTGTTCCTTTTTCCTGCTCTAGAAGTCAACAAATATATTCTTCAATATTTCTGGTAAATTACATCCATTTACAGATGAGAAATGTAAGGCCAACAGTCAACATAGTGAGTAAATAATGATAGTATAATTTGTGTCTGAGCACTTCACTCCGTGTGCTTACAAGGAGAGTAATTTTGTGATGGAGAGGACCAATATGAAAATACTATGGGGAAAAAGCATACTTTGTAAATGGCTGTTTGAGGACTAGGTGACCAGTGATGAGTATTTGAAACAGGCTGGTGTCAGGAGCAAAAAAGGAGTAAATAGAAATCATATTAGTGACAGAAACTGAGAAAATCTTGATGATTCATCTTATCTAATGGGCAGGAGTAGAAGGGTAAGAAGAAATCTGAAGTACTTCCACCTCTCTGGATGGAAACTGTGTTAGTGATATTCCTATGATAAGGATTATATGTGGAAAAGATGGATTTAGAGGTAAAAATTCTCTGACAGTTCTAAAATTTATATTGAACAGATGCAAAGATAGGTCTGTTTAGACATCATCAAAATATCCATGACCATTAGTCTGAAAAAGAATAATAAAATTGGGGGCATTATTAAAGGAAAGAGGAAAAGGAAAGTTCTGACACAAGTGTGAGCAATGTGAGCAAATGTGTGGACAAGATTGGAAGAAAGAGTAAATAAGGAAACAAAAAATGTAATAAACACAGATTTACAGAAATAAAAGAAGGAAAGAATTTTCAGGAAACTATTGTAGGAAATATATTATCTAGATTTGAAAACTAAAAGGACATAGACAAGTTCAATAAGAACAGTGTTTTGGAGAAAGTCATACTGATAACATTTTGAGATATGAATATGTAACCATAAAATTCTGGATCCATAAATTCAACAGATCCTGTTGATTTTAAATGTTGGGACCAAATGCTTTTATCCTTACCTTAGAAGAACTATACAGATATAACTATCATGAACTTTACTTAGAGGTAATCTGTGAATATTTTTGAAGATTTGTTTACCCAAGAGATTATAGATTGAATTACAGCACAGACAAGCCTAATTTATCCTACAGTTCCAATGAGTGACTGATGTATCCATATCAGTTTTGGATTTTATTTTAATATCTTTAGATATGTTTGGATATCTTATCACCTACTCATTATAAATGTAGGACAAGTAACACCAAGTATTAGATTGAACATACAGCTTTATGGATGGACTGAAGACTCCTCGAATTGATTCTTCTTTAGAATAGAAAATGCCTTATAAATGCTTAGATTATTTCTTTGTTGCTTTGTATGTCCCTCCCCCACAGTATAACCCGTGCTTTCACTCTATTTGATGTCGGTATAATTTGTGGAGGGGAAGGGGAAAAACAAGTCGTTTAAATAGGGATACAGGTGGACCCATTGCAACAATGAGAAGTACAAGTTGTTATGTCGAAAACGAACTTTACATCTTCGTTGGGGGGAGTGGGGAGGATTCGTAGGGGGGACGGGGAGGAGGATGGGAAGGGATGGGAAGGGGAAAGAAATAGGGATGCTACAACGCTTGATAAGAAATGTGTTCATTATCTTGCCCATGTAATTGTAACCCCTCAGTACAATATTTTCACAATAAAAAAAAAAAAGAAAATGCCTCAATAGTCATTGACATATCCTAACTGCCATATACTCTTTTTAAGTCTAGTTCTTGTTAGGGATATCTCCATGCTAAAATAACCCTGTCAATCAACCTGCCACAAATTCTTATGTGTGGGAAGTGCTCTTATAAACTTCAAGCTTTTATTGAATGGAAGAGTTCATACATTACCCTCACCACTAGGGTTAAATGCTTAAAAAGATAATATATTGTGCTTTAATACGTTTCTTTCTTTTCCCATACATATTGTCAAGTAGTGAAGGATTCTGATGTAACAATAATACAATGGTGACTTGTATTAACCCAACATCTAGGATCTAGTGTTAATTCAGATACTTAGAATTTAGCTCCAAATTTTGTGGATATTTATATTTCTCCTGGGAAAACTAATGAGCTCCAAGGAAACATCCCTAAGGAGCCTGTCCATTCTAATATCACTGTTTGTCTCAAAATGCTTTAAATTCTACACACTGTAATATGGGCATAGGGTCATATTGTGGAACTTTTCTCCTCAGAGAGTGAGTACTACCATATTGCTTAACATGGACAATGTACCTTCATACATAGACTGGGCGTGTGCAAAGACGAAGTGGTAGTTGAACAATTTTCTTAGCAGTTTTTACAGATAAAATGGAAGTAGAGCAACTATGAACTCAAAAGGAATGTGCAAAAAAGACAAAGGCACAATGTAGAATGTGCCAAGAAATGCTGCAGGATAATTTCAAATAATGTGCTCAGGTGTGAGAATGTGTTCAAAGTACAGCTTCAGACAATATACTTGGATATCTTGGGGGAAAAACTACTTCATACTTCTGGCAGCCTCCTATATCTTTCTCAAGGGAAATATTTTTGCCACTACCACTTTTATCCTCTATGATATTGGATATCTTCCTGCCTAATTCAGTGTGAGATATACATTAGAGTCATCCAGATATCTCACACTGGTACCACCATAAAATCCTATCTTACTTAGAAATCATGCTTTTAGAATGTCTTGGGAATTGGCATCTCTCATTTTTGAATGACCCTAAGTGATACTTACAAGCAGTCATGTTTTAAACCAATATGCCACTCAGTAGATGAACGAATTGACAGAATGTGGTTTATGTATGCACGGTGGAATTTTATGCTTCCAATTCATACGGAAATGGAAAGTCTTGGAAAAATCAAACTAAGTAAAATAAACAAGACACAAAGAAACAGATTCCATGGTTTCCTCATTTGCAATAAGTAGGAAATGTGTAGAATAGTCCTAGCAGTTGAGCAGAATTGCTCAATAACTATGTATGTATGACGATATAAGATGATGATGAGCAAAATGAACTCCTGTATATGGAAACAGATTTTTAATTTGTGGTTGTTGTTTTTAATGTACTATAGGATTTCCTTTTTCTTTTGTGTTTTCCCTTTGGTTTATCTCCTGTTATATTTGATTTCATTATCCTGTGTATTGTATATACATTTATCTTAATTTAGCAAGGGAAGAGGAACAATGAAATGGCGAGACAAAGAGCAAAGGGCAAACCAAAGCAATAGCAATACTCACAAGACAACATGTTGGAAATTTACATTACAACTTGTGAGGAGTATTGGAGTGAAGGAAAAATGTGAGAAAAATGAGGGAGCGGGTAAAAAGTTCAACATGTTATGTATTTACTACCTTACAATTACTGCAACACCTTCTATGTATCACCTTGACAATAAAATTAAATTAAAAATGAGCTACATAAAATATAATTTCACTGTATTGGTATAATAAATATACTAAGTGTATGACCTTTTAAAAAATGAACATTTTGGCTGCTAATTTGAATTAATTACCCCTTTTTTAATCAGAGGGTCATCAACTTGAATATTATCAAACTATACAATATTTTCAGAATATACTTGCCATTATTTTGAAAATAAATTATTTTAGTATTGTCTCATGCTAAAACAAAAATAGTTCAATTCTGTTGAAACTCCTAACTTTTAAAACTGAATACTTGTTAAGAGGAGAGAGTATATGTGTTCTTCAACATTCCTGTGACTACTAACTACTCATTTTCAAATTCTGAACATGCCATACTAGAGTCATTCAAAACAGTACCTGTTTGCATTTTATTTAATTCTGCAATAGGTGCAGTTTTCAATGGGGCGTTACATATTTAAATTCAACAGAAAAAATAGCCACAGTCTGGTAGAAGGTAAAATTATGAAGTATCTATAATAATTCCTCAAGAGTAAACATTTGTTCATCAAAGTAGGCTATGATTTCTATGATCATCAATCCCAAATTTTTATGCCATAAAGTCATCCGAGCCCAACAATTTCCAACTTGTAATGTGCAACTTAAAATTCCCTAAATTCACATCATGACCAGCGTATAACTTTTGTAAAAAAAAAAAATACTACACTTCTGCTAATGTGAAGCCCTTCGTATTGTGGACATAACACTACACTAAACTTTGCTGCATCATTTTCCATCTAGTCTTATTCTTGAGATCAGAACACTTGCAAATAATATTTATAGCTATATATTTTATCTATCATAGATATTCAGGAGATCTGAATGTCTGAATATTAAGATCGGAATACTATGGTTCAAAGCCCACCCAGGCAGGAACGTTCCTTAGATTCTTATCTCCAATAAACTGCTCACGAAAAGCCTGACACAAGTGGCACTGAGGTTTAAGTGGTAAAGTAATAGCCTTGAGCAAAAACAGGCTCAGGGACAGTGGCCAGGCCTACAAGTTAAGCCTTGGGACAAACTAAACAATAAAAACAAAATAAAAACCAACCCTAAACCTAGCATTTTTCTCATTTTATACAGAGGTATATAAGGAAATTTCTTCCTGTGTTATGTACATGTAGAAGAAAAAAGATGTCACAAATTTACCCTCTTCATACCATGTTACACCAGAATCTCAAAATATTGCTCTCCATCTAAATTTATAAATTAATAGTATCAATTTGTTGACAACTTTGTCTAGACTATTCACATTATCATGTTACTTATGAACTGTTGGAATTAACTATTAACTAAGTTCTAATTATACCTCACTTGAAAGAATATTTTAGGCAAATAGAATGCCAGATTCATTCGTGAATTTGTAAATTAAATCTACTTAAAAGAATTTTGTAGTAACCTATAGAATATTAAAATACAAAAAAAATATTTATTTTAAAGCTAAATTCTAATTTAGCCAGGTCTACAAAGTCCTACATTAAATGAACATTCTTATTTCTCTAGGCTTAAGCTTTTGTAATCCTTCATTGTTTCTTTGGACTCTAACAGAATGATACATATTTTTCAAATTTTTGGTTGGGAATCATGAGCTTTTTTGCATTTAGTAATTTTCTGTTTTGAAGAGAGCATTTAAAACATAACTGAGGTTTATATATGAGTTGCATTTCAATAGGAAACTTGACTTCTCAAAATATAATGACAAAATTAGCCCAAACTTCCAACTGTGTATTAGTTTCTTGTTTATTTTTTATTCCTTTCTTGGTTTGTTTTATTGAGACAAAACTATACGACCTAGTCCAGTGAAACTGTCACTATGTAATTGCACTCTCTATTCATCTGTCTTAGTCTGAGTGCTAGAATTCCTGTCTTGTATCACATTGTCCTACAATAGTTTGGTTTTTTTATTTAATCTAGATACAGACTAGAAATTCTGACCTTCTCCAATAATATTTTCCACTAGACAGATGGCTCAGACTGTTCATGTACTATTTTCAAAGATGTTCTAACATTTGACACAGGATATGAACATTTTCACCTGAAAGGGCCTTTGATTCATTCCTCCCTGGATCCGATCCCTTTATTAATGATCACTTGACTTTCTTACTATCTCTGTTCCCACCTATGTAGTATTCTCACTCTTTTTTGGGGAAATTTCACTTGAGTACTTTCTAATATTAAAAATTATCACACAATTGTAGTCTTATAGGATATATTTTGTATTATTTTCTAACTTTTCTACACAATCTGAGAATTGTTTCATATGTGTGTTTGAATACATAAGTGCCTCTGTGTGTATGTGCGTGTTTGTATGTATATATGTATGCAAAAACCTCAAGCTCTTATTAAGCAATCTTGCTCATAACTAGTATTCCATTACTTGCGCCATTCTTCCAGTGCCTCTTTTGGCTGGTTAATTATAGATAGCGTTCAAGACTGTTCAGCCCAGGCTGGATGCAAACTGAACTTCCCAGACTCCTTTACATTCTTAGGTTTTATTTCTCCAGGAGTATCAACTTTTGAACTACAAACATTTTTGTAGCTGTGGCCCAGATTTTTAACTCGAGTTCATATAAAGATAGATGAACATACACATTACATATGCTGAGTGTACACTCTTTGAAATGTGATCCTAATCTGGGTGCCAGTGGCTCACACCTGTAATCCTAGCTAATCAGGAGGCTGAGTTCTGAGGATTGCAGTTCAAATCCAGCATGAGTAGGAAATTTTCTGAGGCACTTATCTCTAATTAACCACCAGAAAACTCGATGTGGTGCTGAGGCTCAAGAGGTAGAGCAAAAGCTTTGAGCTGAAAAGTAGAAGGACAGTGCCGAGGTCCAGAGTTCAGGCCCCACTACCATCAAAAAAAAAAAAAAAAAGAAAAAGAAATGTGATCTTAGCCACCAGTTCATTGCTAGTATAATTCCTGCTCTCTCAACATGGCATTTTTTTTTTATCAGTTAAGTCCATGGTCTTATATCTGACTTGCTTGGAGCCAGAATTATTCTTCCATTCTACTTTTTACAAATTTGCATGATTAGCTACCATGATTTAGAGCCAGTAGAAGAAAGAGAGAGGCCTCATCCTTCATGTTCCACTTAGGAGTAATGCTTTTTCTATATCACTCCCGTAGGTCTACATCCTGGCCTTGGCTTTATTGTTTCAAAGTTGTCTTATTTGCAGAGTCTTCTATAGTGTATTTAACCATTATACTTACACACAGAACTTATCTTTCTCCTATTCCTATTGTTTCTCCTTCTGTTAACTTATGTACACTTGGGTAATAATGCACAACACAAACACTGACAAACAAATGTTTCTGAGAACCTTCTTCCCACTTAAAATTGGTCTTACTTTAGGAAATTTGAACTTAATGAACTCCAGGATAATGTTTTTTTATGTTATTGTGAAAATGGTGGACAGAAGGGTTGGAGTTACATAAGTAAGTTAATGAGTACATTATCTAACGAACATTGTTACCTCCTCTTTTGTTTTTCCCCTGCCATCCTTTTTCTCCCGACCGCCCAACTCTCCCCTCCCATCCCCAACTTTTAAGTTCATTTTCAACATAGTGTCTTGTTCATCTCATTGTAACAACGGGTCATGCTGTATACTTCTTTCAGCATTTTATTTCCCTTCCCCTCCCCACATTAGAAAAATGTCTATGCAAGTTGCAGCTCACCGACCTCAAATACAGTGGAAAGGGGTTATACATGGAGAATGAAAGTAGAAGAGAAACAAAAAAAAAATCACATAATACATGGTAGATATATTAAAAACAATAGTAAGAAAGAAAAAAAAAACAGTTGTGTCCGTACTTGGCGGTTCATTTCACTTCACATTATCATATACAGCCATATGTATGTATAAGCCATGTAAATTGCATATTTTCTCATTACTAAGTTGTCTCTGAAACACGTGTTACCTTGTGTCCAAAGATGTCTTTGTGTTATTTCAATGAAGCTAGAAAACATTCATTTTGCCTGGAGCAATACCGTAGATTGTTACTGGAAGTAAATGGAAGGAATCTTTATGGGAAGTAGAACTGAATCCAGAAGAGAAATTGAACATAGAGAAATGACAAGTTCAAATTAATTTGTGCTTTCATTTTTACTATACAAGAAAATAATCCAAGGTTTGAAGGAAACTCTGTCCCTAACTTTTTTGAGTGTGCACTTTAGTCATAAAACTTTCCTGTAAACTTCTAGTTGACAGTATTACAAAAGGAAACAATATGCCATTTGAAGGCCAGCATAGAAAAAAAGGAAATAATATTGTTTTACAGTGTAGTACTAAAAAGAAACAAAGACATGGAGGTTTTAAAATGTCTTATGCATGGATATTTAACTCCTGAGATGATTCTCTTGTTTCAAAATTCACATGTCCATTCCTTTATTCTGGTCCTGAGTTCGCCATATAAATAAGGATTCCAAAAAGCAGGATCCAGTTAGTATGATCAGCAAATGGAGCCTCTTTTCAAAGCTGTGCTTTAAGAATGGGCCCAAAAAAGTATGTGGGTTTTTTTTTCTTTGCTTGTTGGTTTGTTTAGTTTGTTCTGCTTCTGGGGCTTGAACTCAGAGGCTGGACCCTGTCCCTGAACAGTTGTCTTTCCTACCCAACTGACCCCAAAGTACTGCTTCAGCCAAAACTCCACTTCTGGCTTTTTGGTGTTTAATTACAGATAAGAGTTTGAAAGACTCTCCTTCCTGAGTTGGCTTTGAACTAAGACAGTAAGAAAGTCAATTCACATCAACTGTATAAACTTCTCATTTGAACCAAGAAATATTGGATGAAGTTTATTATAAAGGTAATATTTGACAATTTTTAAAAGAAGAGAATATGTGCAGCAAAGAAGCCATAACTTAAATAACTCAGCAAAAGTAGGTGCACTGAGTCATATTGGAAAATTTTTTCTGCTTGGGAAGATTACTATTCACTTCGTAGTTCCTTTTGGGGATACTTAAAGTATACTTCACATTTTTGTTGGTCGTGGGGCTTGAACTCTGATCCTGGGCACTGTCCCTCAGCTCTTCAGATCAAGTTGGGTGCTCTGCCACTTTAGTTACAGCACCACTTCCGGGTTCCTGGTAGCTAATTGAAGATCAGTGTCTCATGGACTTTCCTGACCAGCCTAGCTTTGCACCACAATCCTCTGGTCTCAACCTAATGAGTAGCTAGGATGACAGGCATGAGCCACCAGCACCCGGCTCATATTTGCATTTATGTGCACTTAATGACACTGTAGACAAATAATGGAAATTTGAATCAAATGATGACATTGCAGCTTTTCAGAAAATATGAGGTAGCAATAAATATGTCATTCTTTTCCATGTTGTTACATTAATGACTCTTGAGCTTTTGGACTCGTACTTTAGCATGCTCTGAGGTCTGCATTAGTTGACTTAGTATAAATAATTTTTAGTAGAGAAATAGAGAAAGACAAACTTTTTGAAAGCAAAGGAGATATGAAAGAACAACATAGAATGAAATAAACTTATCTCACAGAGATTAAGAACTAGCCTAAGGGATTTACAATGCTAAAAGCAATGAGGAATAAGCCTACTTGATAAATAGTTCTTTAGTAACCAAATATGGTTCCCAAGAACAATTTTTGGTATAATTTATTTATTATTATCATTTATTTCTTCCATCTGGATTTATTCCTTCACTTCTATCACAGCTATTATTGAGCTGGTGCCTTTTTGGTGCCAAAACTGACCAAAAAGTTTTCCAAATCTCACTTAGACTTAGATGAATCCTCACCTGATATCTAAGCACATTCTTGACATTAATTGCTGTGACCTACTAACAAAACGTGTTTTTTTTTTTTTTCAACACAGTCTTCTAATATAGGTAAAGTACATGAATTAAGAACTATTGTTAGGTAATAGTTGGAAGGAGCAATTTTATATTCCAAATATTGGTTCTTTATTTGGCATTTACTAGCTAAATGAATATTTTGCCAGTCCTGGGGCTTGAACTCAGGGCCAGGGAACTCTTCCTGAGATTTTACTTTGTTTTGCTTGAGGTTAGCACTCTACCACTTGAGGCATAGCACCGTTTGTTTTTCTGTTTACGTGGTACTGAACAATTGAACCCAGGGTTTCATGCATGATAAGCAATCACTGTACTATGAAGCCACATTACCAGAGACCTAAATGACTTTCTTAAGATGACATTACTTTTTTCATTCCATTACTATGTATTATAATTTAGGTTAAGTGGTAGAAAAGGAAGTGGACAGCAATACTAAGCACAGTAAGACTGACATTCCTATCACATCACTAGGGAAGTACAGTGTTAAGACTTCATGACTCATAGGGCTATTGCATGTGACATTATGATTTTACATTATTACATAATATTTTACATTATTATGTGAAAAACCATTAACAGTCATCTCCGACATCCATAACATTCTGCTTCCACTTTCAAGTTCAAGAGCCAAAAATCTAAGTCTTTTTATTGATTGGGTGTGTTTCCTAGAAAGGAAGAAAGAGGATGTGGAAGGTGATGTTGGAAAAATAGGTATATTGGCTCCCAGTCCACACTTTTTGCATTTTTAACAATGCTACTGATGAATTCCCACAACTACTTCATATGCTGTCTGCACAAGATGCAGATAAATGAAGACATTTATTCTGGTGGATAGTCACATATATTAACAAAATCCAGTTCTGGAAAAAAAGTTACTAGTATAAAGTATTGTCTATAAAATGGTTTCATGTCCTACCAGAACAAAATTCAGTATTGAAATGATTATTCCAGTTTTCTTTGAGAATTTCTGCTGTCTCAGTAGCAAGATGTTCTCTAATTCCAGTCATATTCAAGCATAAAATACATGATTTGAAGATCTCAGTAGTTTTAGAAACAAAGGTACATAGTAGCTTCCTTCGTGCAGAGACATGTGATGGCATGTATGACTGATTGTACTGTAGTTATCTTCTTTTTCTCTTCGTCTCATGTTGAATATCTTGGCATATTAGTCTGTCCTGCATTAGCTTCCTGTAGGTGAGATTTACCTCTACTCTGCAATGTCAAGATGGGTCATGTGACTTACTTCGGCATAAAAAAATGAACCAGAAGTGGTGAAAGGCTATTTCTAGGGGAAGATTTCTATCTCATTGTCTGTGTCTAAGAGCTAACTTCTTTTCCCTTAGCTATAAAAATAGCATATTTCCAGAGGGAATCTTTTTTCAACTTATATACTGGAAGAATATAGCATGTAAAAGTGAGGTAAAACTCAAACACAGCAAGAATTAAGCTAATATTATAATATGATATTAAGATATCAGTTTCTTACTATTCTTGTATACCTTTATGATAGTTGACTACAGTACATCAGATTTTAAGAAATACTAAATAAATACTAAACAAATAGATAACACTTCCTGTTAGATGCTATTACATTTTTTAAATAAATAAGCATTCTCTATGTGATCACTTGAGGGGTTAACTTTTTCTATAAATGTGTTTAATCACTCTAGAGCACTGTATCTAATATCCACAATCATTATCCAGACCTGGTGATTGAGATGAGGAAGAACAAAATATCTAGATTTCTCACTTCTCTTTTCCTCTTCTTTTTCTAGTGAGAATTCTCATCCTTTCTCCAAATTCTCCTATTAGTAAAGGAAGAATGAGACATTGTGCATATCAAGCAAAAGGCTTCAAAGCCAGAATTTTATTCTTTAAGAAATAGATGTAGTAAATCAGAGTGGCTCAAGGAAGAAGAAAAATATGATTTTTCCCCCTTTCTGTCTTCACCAATAGAGTCTGAACACAACTCTAATTATTTAATACCATTTGCTTTGGCTAATTTTTTAAGAATATAGTGTTTTAAAATAAATAATAATTTTTAAAATTAAAAAATTTAAAATATATAGTAATTTGTTGTTTGCTTTTGGTAGGTATGAAATGACTGCATTAACATTGTGTGAGTTGAGAGGTTAAATTTTATCTGAATCTAAACAAAACGAAAAAATATATGATGTTAAGATAAATAGCTTTTAGGTACATTTTCAACATGAAATACACACAGGGACATCTTTTTTCTTTTTCTCCTCTCCACACTTCAATAAGCAGTTCATGTAATTCAAATAGCTGTGTTTCTTTCAGAAATAGATTAGACATAAAAAAGTTAGAAGAGAACCAGGATTGGTGGTACATTCTTTAAAAATAGCTGTCAAATAACTATTAACCATAGTTCCAAAATAATAACAATCAAATGCTCTTGAAAAGAGAAGATTGTAAGCAGAATATACAAAAAGTGATAATGCCAGAACTGCTTCAGGAGCTGCCCTCTAACATTTAAGATTTCTAGTACAGGACAATGTTTTAATCAGGATTAAATGCTTTCAGGAACTAAATTTTTTCTAGTTATACTTCATTGAAGAAATACGTTGTTCAAAATTAATGAAAGGATAACAGGTTATAGTAGAAATAATGCTTACACTCTCATTGTGGTAGGCAGTAAAATACCTCCCAAAATATCTATAGTCCCGAAATATCTAATCCATCAAATGTAGATTTACATTTTATACATAAGTTTGTAAAATAATCACCTTTCATTACCTAAGGAACTCAAATTTGAACAATTATCAGATGGGAAAAGTATATTCAAAAGTCCCAGCTGTAGTTAGAGAGGGACATCATTAGGTAAGAACCATCAGAAAGATGTAAATATGCTACATTATTAAAAGGAAAAGACAACAATCCAGATTCTGAAGTTTCTGGAAAGCAGAAGAGGAAGTAAATGCCTTTTCCACTAGAATTATCTGAAAAATATTTTAGCTCTGTAGGTGGCTCAATTTCCATTTAGTGAGACTTATTTTAGATTTCTGTCCTTTAGAACTGTAAAATGATAAATACGGTTTATTCAAGCCAATTAATTTGTAGAAATATTTTACAACATATTTGGTTTAGTAAAATAACTCAACTACAGCCATTTCCTGATGCAACTACAATGATACCACATATCCTCATTTCCGAGAATAAGAAAAAGTTGCCACCAGCTTTGTACACATGTATGATGTACATACTACTAAGGTCTTTGCATTAATGAAGTCTTGAAATTCTAAATAATATTTAAGTAAGAAAGTCCCTATCTTCATTTTCACACTTGGGGATCACTAAGTACCAAAGTTATGTAGAAGGCTAGGGTAAGAATATTGAAATGAAATCTGTCTTCTAATATTATAAAGATGATTTATGTCACTTTGATTTACAGTTTGGAAGGTAATAAAAACATAAGGTAAAACAGAAACAGTAAGTCAATTTTCTATCTTTCCTAACTTTCCAACAGAAATTAGAGAATCCAGGAAAGAAAAGGCAATCCCAGGATGCTGTAGGATGTTATAGGATCATTTGATGGTGAAAAAGAAGTTAACAAAAATGGGTCCCCTGGAACAATGGGAAACAAAATCTATACCTACAGGTTGTGATATAGCAAGAAAATAGTTTCCACTATGCTAAGTCTTTGATATTTTAGGTTTGTTTACACAGTAACTTTCCTCTCTTAGGAAATGACTCTTTATTAATACTCAAGTGTTTGCAGCTTATAACACAGCAACAAATAATACTTCTAAATATAAACAAGAATGAAACTAAGAATAACCAAGGCTACTTGCATTGCTATAGCTGATAAAGAAGAATGATCTTAGGGAATAGTCAAACAATTTTGAACTATTTCATACCTTTCCTCTTCTTCAACACGAGAATTCCAAGTCTAGATATGTAAAATTTTAATAAAGGATTTTTATATTCCTTATTGTTCACACTAACCATTATTTTATACACAAACGTTTACTGCTTTTGCTTAGGTGTTTTCTTGCCTTTGGATGTTGTTCTCTATTAATCTGGCAACTATATAGAAAAACAAGATAAATCCATTTTGCCTATGTTGGATTGTTCAAAGTCAAGCTGCTAATTAAAGTTTAATTATTGCTCTTTAAATGATAACAAAATGTGATACTTTAACGTATGTCCTCATTGAAACTGGTGATTATAGGAATGTCTGCAATTGTTTTTTTTTTTTTTTTTTTTTAAATTTTATTTTATTTTATTTGAGAACATACTGTACAGAGGGGTTACAATTACATGGGCAGGATAATGCATACATTTCTTACCAAGCATTGCATCCTCCTCCTTTGTTTACCCTTCACCTCCCTTCCCAGCCTCCCCCCTCCCTCCCACCCAATCATACCCCCCCTCCCCCCCCCCCACCGACATTGTAAAGCTGGTTTTGACATGACATTTTGTACTTCTCATTGTTGCAACAGGTCCACCTGAATCCTTAAACGACTTGTTTGTCCCCGTCTCCTCCACATGTTATACTGACATCAAATATAGTGAAAGCAGGGGTTACACTGTGGGGGAGGGACACACAAAGCAACAAAGAAATAATCTTATAAATGCATTAGAAACACATGCATGAAAGAAACAAAAACATTAAAATACATATTTGAGGTTTTGTTTTCCTAACATCACATTATCTGACTTTTTCCGCTTGACTCATACCTATACTAGATATTGCAAATAAGGGAAACCATGGGACCTATGTTTCTTTGGGCCTGGCTTACTTCACTTAATATAATTTTTTCCAAGCCTTTCCATTTCCTAACAAATGGGGCAATGTCATTCTTTCTGATGGAGGCATAGAATTCCATTGTGTATATATACCACATCTTCTTGATCCATTCATCTACTGAGGGGCATCTGGGTTGGTTCCATGTCTTAGCTATGGTAAATAATGCTGCAATAAACATAGTTGTGCTGGTAGCTTTAGTGTGGCCTTGTTTGTGATCATTTGGGTAAATGCCCAAAAGTGGGATTGCTGGGTCGTTGGGGAGCTCTATGTGGAGTCTTTTGAGGAACCTCCATACTGCTTTCCAAAGTGGTTGAACAAGTTTACATTCCCACCAACAATGAAGTAAGGTTCCTTTCTGTCCACATCCCCTCCAGCATCTGTTGTTGTTAGAGTTCTTGATTTTTGCTGTTCTAACTGGAGTGAGGTGATATCTCAATGTTGTTTTGATTTGCATTTCTTTTATGGCTAGGGATGTTGAACATTTCTTCATGTGTCTATTGGCCATCCTTCTTTCTTCTTCAGAGAAGCTTCTCTTTAAGTCTTTCGCCCACTTACTTATTGGGCAGTTGTTTCTTTGAGGATTTGTTGTTGGATGGTTTAATTTTTTGAGTTCCAAGTATATTTTAGATATGAGACCCTTGTCCGTTGTATGGCTAGTAAAGATCTTCTCCCAGTCCGTGGGCTTTCTATTGATCTTGCTAGCTATGTCATTTGCCCTGCAGAAGCTCTGCAACCTTATACAATCCCATTTGTCCAGCCTTTCTTTGATTTGTTGTGTTTCCGGGTCTCTATTCAGAAAATTTCGGCCTGAGCCAAGGAGACCCAGGGTTTCTCCTATTCCATCCTGTAATGTTTTCAGAGTGTCTGCTTTGAGTTCAAGGTCTTTGATCCATTTGGAGTTGATTCTGGTGCAGGGTGATATATAAGGATCTAGCTTTAGTTTTCTACATGTAGTTAACCAGTTTTGCCAGCACCATTTACTGAAGAGGCTGTCTGTCTTCCATTCTATTGTTTTAGCTCCCTTATCGAAGATTAGATGGCTATAGGTCTGTAGGTTCATTTCTGGGTTTTCAATTCTATTCCATTGGTCCTGAGGTCTGTTCTTATGCCAATACCAAGCTGTTTTGATTACTATGGCTTTATAGTAGAGTTTGAAATTTGGTATTGATATTCCTCCAGCAGTATTCTTTCCGTTGAGGAGCGTTTTTGCTATTCGGGGTCTTTTATTGTTCCATATGAATTTTTGGATTGCCTCTTCTATTTCCTTGAAGAATGAGGGTGGAATTTTGATAGGTATTGCGTTGAATTTGTAGATAGCCTTGGGCAGTATTGCCATTTTCACGATGTTAATCTTTCCAATCCAGGAGCATGGGAGGTTTTGCCATTTTTTAAGTTCTGTGTTGATTTCCTTTTTCAAGATTTTAAAGTTTTCATCATAGAGGTCCTTCACTTCTTTAGTTAAGTTAATTCCTAGGTATTTTATTTTTTGTGAGGCTATTACAAATGGAGTTGCTTTCCTAATTTCAGCCACACTTTTCTCATTGTTGGCATACAGAAAAGCCATTGATTTTTGGGGGTTAATTTTATAACCTGCTACTTTGCCAAAGTTTTGAATCAGCTTGAGTAATTTGGGAGTGGAGTCTATGGGATTCTTTAAATACAAGATCATGTCATCTGCAAAGAGGGAGAGTTTTATTTCTTCTTTCCCTATTTGGATCCCCTTTATGTCTGCATCTTGTCTTATTGCTGTAGCTAGGCATTCTAATACTAGATTGAAGAGAAGTGGAGAGAGTGGGCATCCTTGTCTTGTTCCTGAGTTAAGAGGAAATGGCTTTAGTTTTTCACCATTGAGTATAATGCTGGCTGTAGGTTTGTCATATACAGCCTTTATTGTATTGAGGAATGTTCCATGGATTCCTAATTTTTCCAAAACCTTCATCATAAAGGGGTGTTGGATCTTGTCAAATGCTTTTTCTGCGTCTATTGAGATAACCATGTGGTTCTTATTCTTGCTCCTGTTGATGTGATGAATAATATTAATTGATTTGCGTATATTGAACCAGCTTTGCATCCCTGAAATGAATCCTGTTTGATCGTGGTGTATGATTTTTTGGATGAATTGTTGAAGTCGATTGGCCAAAATTTTGTTGAGAAGTTTCGCATCAATGTTCATCAAAGAAATGGGTCTATAGTTCTCTTTCTTTGATGAGTCCCTACCTGGTTTTGGGATGAGGGTTATGATGGCTTCATAGAATGTGTTCGGTAGTGAGCTTTCTCTTTCAATTTCATTGAAGAGTTGGAGGAGAATTGGTGTGAGCTCTGCTTTGAAGGCCTTGTAAAATTCCGCTGTAAAACCATCTGGTCCTGGACTTTTCTTAGCTGGGAGGTCTCTTATTGCTGTTTCTATTTCAATGCTTGATATGGGCCTGTTAAGATAGTTTACCTCATCTTGGTTTAGTTTTGGCATGTCAATATTTGCTAGGAAGAGGTCCATTTCTGTCAAGTTCTCAAACTTATTAGCATAAAGTTTTGAGAAGTATTCCCTTATAATGTTCTGAATCTTGCTTGTTTCCGTGGTGATGTTTCCATTCTCATCTCTGAGTTTATTAATTTGGGTGTGTTCTCTTCTTTTTCTGATAAGATTTGCTAAGCGTCTGTCAATTTTGTTAAGTTTTTCGAAGAACCAACTCTTTGTTTTGTTGATTCTTTCTATAGTTTTTTTGGATTCTAATTCATTTAATTCTGATTTAATTTTGATTATTTCTTTCCGTCTACTGGGTTGGGGTTTATCTTGCTGCTCTTTTTCAAGGAGGTTTAGATGTGTCATTAAATTGTTAGTTTCAGATCTCTCCAATTTGTTGATGTAGGAGCTCAGAGCTATAAACTTGCCTCTGCCTTTGCTGTGTCCCAGAGGAGCTGGTATTTTGTGTGTTCATTTTTGTTGAATAGCATGAACATTTGAATTTCCTTTCTAATCTCTTCCATGACCCACTCATGATTCAGCAGTGTGTTGTTCAGCCTCCATGTGATACCGGACTTTCTTTGGTGGCTTTTGGTGTCGAGTTCTAACTTTATTCCCTTGTGGTCAGAGAGAATGCAAGGTATAACTTCAATGTTTCTGAATTTAGACAAGTTTGCTTTGTGGCCTAAAATGTGGTCTATTTTAGAAAACGTTCCATGTGCTGCTGAGAAAAACGTGTATTCTGATGCTGCTGGGTGAAATGTTCGGTAAATGTCTGTTAAGTCTAGTTGATCTATGCAGCTGTTTAGATCTGCGGTTTCTCTGTTGAGTTTTTGCCGAGTTGATCTATCTAGTGGGGAGAGTGGTGTGTTAAAATCCCCAACGATTAATGTCTTTGGATCTATATGGGATTTGAGGGAAAGTAGTGTTTCTTTGATAAATTTGGGTGCTCCATTGTGTGGCGAATAGATATTTAGAATTGTAATATCCTCCTGAAGGAGAGATCCTTTAATTAGTATGTAGCGACCTTCTTTATCTCTTTTCATGAATTTTAATTTGAAGTCTATTTTATCTGATATTAGGATTGCAACTCCCGCCTGTTTATGCGGTCCGTTTGCTTGGTAGATTTTGTTCCAGCCTTTAACATTGAAAATGTGTTTGTTTTTATGGGCAAGATGTGACTCCTGCAGGCAGCAGATAGAAGGGTCTTGTTTTTTAATCCAACTAGACAGTCTATGTCGCTTAATTGGAGAGTTCAGTCCGTTAACATTAAGAGATAGGACTGAGAGGTATTTGGGAGTTCCTGCCATGTTATCTACCTTCTTGGGGGCTGCGAAAATTGGGTTCTTCCTATGGTTCTTGGATTCTCAGTTTGGGTGCAGTTTCTTGGACTTTATTGCGGTCTTGTTGGTTTTGTATGTGTAGGACATCTTTAAGAATCTTTTGTAGGGCTGGTTTGGTGGAGATGTATTGTTTCAATTTTTCTTTGCTATGGAAGGTTTTTATTTGGCCTTCAGTTATGAAGGAGAGTTTAGCTGGGTACAGTATTCTTGGTTGATAGTTGTTTGTTTTTAGGGCATGGCATACATCATTCCAGGCTCTTCTTGCTTTGATTGTCTCTGCTGAGAAATCTGAGGTGATTCTAATTGGTTTCCCTTTATAAGTGATTACCCTTTTCTCCCTGACAGCTTTAAGGATCTTTTCCTTGTTCTGAGTTGATCCTGTGTGGATTATAATGTGACGGTGGGATGTCCTATTCTGGTCTGGTCTATTTGGGGTTCTAAAGGCTTCTTGTATCTGGACAGGCCTATCTTTTTGCATGTTTGGGAAGTTCTCTGCTAGGATCCTGTTAAACAGATTTCCTAGACCATTAACTTCTGTTTCTAGGTGTTCCTCTACACCCATTATCCTTAGATTAGGCCTTCTGATGGTGTCTTCCAGGTGTTGGATAGATCTATCATATTTCTTGGACTTGTCTTGGATGGTTGTATGTTCTTTCTCTATAATATCTAGGCTGTCTTCAATCCCTGAGATTCGATCTTCTGCATGGTCTAACCTGCTGTCAAGACTCTCTACTTTGTTTTTTATCTCTTTTCCTTCTAGTTGTTCAGCTTTGATGGCTTCAAGTTCTTTGTTGAAGCTCTGTTTTAGGTCTTGTATGAATTTCTTTACTTCCTTAATTTGGTGTTCAGTGTTTGTCCTCAAATCACTTAGTTGATTGGTTATGGTTTCTTTGGGCTCCCATTCCTTCTGTTGGGTTCCATTCAGCATTCCCTTTGTGGTCTCCCTGACTTCCTTCAGCTCTTTGTTAATGGATTCCATGAATGCCTTTAGTGATCTTTGTGTGTTCTCTACCTGGTCTCTCAATTCCTGTATTACTCTTTGATTAGCTTCCTCCCGTTCGTGGGATTCCTGCAGATCTCTTTGAGTGTTCTCAGCCTGCTCACGCCATTTCTCCCTTTCTCTTTGAGTATTCTCAAGTTGTTCATGCAAATCGTGTATCAGTTTTTGAGTAGCTTCCTCACGCTTATGATATTCCTGTATAAACTTCTGGGATGCCTCCTCTCTCTCCCTATCACGCTCATACAGAGTCCTTTGTACGTTGTCAAACTTTTCATTTATCATGTTTGCCACCAGTGTTTGTAGAGCTGTTTGGGAACTCTCCTCTGGATTATTCATTATCTGTTCTAACCCCTGATTATCATGATTGGGAATTGAGATACCCGAATTTGCCATTTTTCTTGTGTTTTTCCGGCTTACTCTGCCCATTTGAGATGAAGATAGCACCAGTTTTGTGCTAGAACACTATCTTAAGGCAACCATCAACCAAAGTTTGCATTTGTACAGTCAATAGTCTACAGATACAATCTAGTTCAACAGATACATCTATTCGACATCAAACAACTATATGTTAAAGAACTTCGAACCGCAGAGAAGAATTTGGAAAGCCAGAAATTATTAGGGTTAGGAAGAGATGTGGGTAAAAAATAGGAATAGATTGGTGTGGGGAGGCACAGGGAGAGTTAACTATGTCCTAATCACAATGCAGGAAATAGGTTGGGTAGGATGTAAGTAGAGAGAGAGAGAAAAAGAAGAAAGGGAAAGGGGAATGAAAAGAGACCAGAAAAAAAATAGAAACGTAAAAATTAATGTTATTTTAGAGATTAAAAGACCATCTATTTATAGAGGAATATGAATATGTTGAGAGAAAGGGAGGGACATAGAGGAGATGAGAAAAACTTTAAAAAAATGCTTAAAATATTGTATAGGTATAAAGTACTGCTATTAGTGAATTTAAGTCTCAGAGGTTTTGAATTGAGTAATAAGTTTGTGGATTAAGTGTGTACACAATGGGGGATAGGGTCTACTGGTTAACTACGGGTTTATCTGAGGATGTGCAGGACAAGAGTTAAGTCACATAAAGATGAACAAAGAGGAAAAGATGGAAAGGATAGGAAAGTGAGAAGAAAAGATCAGAAGTTCAGTAGAGCTAGAAAAAAAAACAAAAAGATAATTAAGAATGAAAGAAAAAGAGAAAGAAGACAAGAAAAGAAAAGAAAACACATATTCACGTATTCCTAAAATAAAAATTATAAGAGGAGAAAAAAAAAGTTAATGGAAAACAATTATTTTTTCAGAAGAGGCAAAAATTAAAGATTAATAAAAGTTTTAGAAAAGCAAAAAAAATTTTTTATATATATATAAGGTAACAAAAAACGAAAAAAAACAAAACAAGAAAAAGAAAAAAAGAAAAGAAGAAGAAGAAAAAAAAGTTCTTTGATTTTTTTTTTTTTTTTTTGGGAGGGGTGGGAAGAGTCCTGTATCTCCCTTTTGTCTGTAACCAGAGTCTGGTTGGAGTCTCTGGTCAGCTTGAGGTCCTGTGGCTTGATTGGTTTCTTAAGTCAGTTTGTTGGAACAGGCAGGAAAATGCTCTGCTTTACCCAAGATTTTGAGATCCCCCTCCCAGGTTAGTTTACTGGGAGGGTGATCTGCTTTGAGAATCACAAAAGAGGGGGATGCAGTGATGAGGCTAGGTTCTGGGTAGAGTTGAGGCCTTTCAACGAACAGTAGCTTTTCCCTGGGGTTATTTTGTGAAAAAAAACTCACAGCACCCAGCCTGGAGCCATTCTCAGGGTTTCTGTTTTTCAATTGATTGTGGTGGCTGCTAGAGGGAGGGGCAGCCTCTGGCTCTGGCCACCCAGCGAGGAGAGCCACTCCAGTGGTTGGTGCCTGAGCTGGGCGACCCCTCCCTGGATGGAACTGAGTCTGTGAGGTCACCTCGCCGCCAAGTTCCTGTGACCTGCCAAATGACTAGCTCTATTCCAAGGCCTGAGCTGGAGCTAGCCGCTCCTTGGAGCTTTGTTGGTATCCAAGATGGAGATCACCGGTGCTGGGGGGGGAGGGGTGGCCTTCCCTCCTCTGCTCCCAGAGGAGTGAGGAAGTGGGGCTTCTACTCACGCGGAGTCTTGGATCTCGGGTCGTCTCTGGTCTGCAAAGTGCAGGATGAAGTTGTCCGCTCCTTGTCGGTTCTTGCTGGTGTTGAGTAGAATCGGCTCGTCCGCTGCGTCTGGCTCCTTCGTCCCGGACTGCGTCTCAGGTCTGCCTCCGCGGCGGTGGTCGCCGCTGCGACCCTGCCGCCGCAGCGGCAGCTGCTCAGATGTGTCTGCTTGGCTTCCCCTCTCTTGACTAACTCTCTGTCCTGTGATGGCACACTTGGTGTGATTCTCTGGCTTGGGACTGTTCACTGGAACTCTGAAACTGTTTTCTATGCAAGAGCTTGTTCAGATTCCAGCTTCTCCTCCGCCATCTTCCCGGAACTCCTCTGCAATTGTTTTATAATTGTTTTCAAATATTTTCTTGGCTATTTTCATTATTGTCTTTGTTCCTGTCTTTGAATCAGGAACAAAAGGTTACACAAAAGATCTTACTAGGGAATAGGATGTTAGGCAAAAAAAAATAGATGTATAATTAAAGGTTTTCATCTCTTAAGAGACTGAAAAGCTCAGAAGACATTTTGTTATTACTGCTATGGTTAAGATGACTTGAATATTTTGTTTCTTAAACTAAGTGAAATGCATGTACAATGTTACACTTGTTCCAAAAAATGATTATAGTTTATTCTTTTCTGCTTCAATGAGGTGAAACCTCGGACAAAGTTGAAGGGCATATTTATTTTAGGGTAGAAGGGTTAATGAAAGAAAGCCAAGGGAGATTCCTAAAACAGCACTGCCTATCACATATCAGCTAATTATACTTATGGCATATACGTATATAAACACACAAATATGAATTGAGTGAGAAATGTATGATTAACACAATTGATTCAATGACAACTAAAACCAGAAAACAATTTTCTACATTTATATAAACTATTATATGTAGTGAGGGTTTAAACTTTTTTATAATATATATTTTAAATTTTTTTTTATTTTTTTAAATTTTATTTTATTTTATTTGAGAACATACTGTACAGAGGGGTTACAATTACATGGGCAGGATAATGCATACATTTCTTACCAAGCATTGCAGCCTCCTCCTTTGTTAACCATTCACCTCCCTTCCCAGCCTCCCCCCTCCCCCCACCCAAACATACCCCCCCTCTCGCCCCCCACACCGACATTGTAAAGCTGGTTTTGACATGACATTTTGTACTTCTCATTGTTGCAACAGGTCCACCTGAATCCTTAAACGACTTGTTTGTCCCGATCTCCTCCACATGTTATACTGACATCAAATATAGTGAAAGCGGGGGTTACACTGTGGGGGAGGGACATACAAAGCAACAAAGAAATAATCTTATAAATGCGTTAGAAACACATGCATGAAAGAAACAAAAACATTAAAATACATATTTAAGGGTTCGTTTCCCTAACATCACATTATCTGACCTTTTCCGCTTGACTCATACATATACTAGATATTGCAAAAAGGGAAACCATGGGACCTATGTTTCTTTGGGCCTGGCTTACTTCACTTAATATAATTTTTTCCAAGCCTTTCCATTTCCTAACAAATGGGGAAATGTCATTCTTTCTGATGGAGGCATAGAATTCCATTGTGTATATATACCACATTTTCTTGATCCATTCATCTACTAAGGGACATCTGGGTTGGTTCCAGATCTTAGCTATGGTAAATAATGCTGCAATAAACAGAGTTGTGCTGGTAGTTTTAGTGTGGTCTTTTTTGTAAACATTAGGGTAAATGCCCAAAAGTGGGATTGCTGGGTCATAGGGGAGTTCTATGTGAAGTCTTTTGAGGAACCTCCATACTGCTTTCCAAAGTGGTTGAACAAGTTTACATTCCCACCAACAATGAAGTAAGGTTCCTTTCTGCCACATCCCCTACAGCATCTGTTGCTGTTAGAGTTCTTGATTTTTGCCGTTCTAACAGGAGTGAGGTGATATCTCAATGTTGTTTTGATTTGCATTTCTTTTATGGCTAGGGATGTTGAACATTTCTTCATGTGTCTATTGGCCATCCTTCTTTCTTCTTCACAGAAGTTTCTCTTTAAGTCATTAGCCCACTTATTTATTGGGCAGTTGTTTCTTTGAGGATTTATTGTTGGGTGGTTTAATTTTTTGAGTTCCAAGTATATTTTAGATATGAGACCCTTGTCCGTTGTATGGCTAGTAAAGATCTTCTCCCAATCCGTGGGCTTTCTATTGATCTTGCTAGCTATGTCATTTGCCCTGCAGAAGCTCTGCAACCTTATGCAATCCCATTTGTCCAACCTTTCTTTGATTTGTTGTGTTTCCGGGTCTCTATTCAGAAAATTTCGGGCTGAGCCAAGGAGACCTAGGGTTTCTCCTATTCCATCCTGTAAAGTTTTCAGAGTGTCTGCTTTGAGTTCAAGGTCTTTGATCCAAACTGGTGCTATCTTCATCTCAAATGGACAGCGTAAGCCGGAAAAACACAAGAAAAATGGCAAATTCGGGTATCTCAATTCAAAATCTTGATAATCAGGGGTTAGAACGGACAATGAATAATCCAGAGGAGAGTTCCCAAATAGCTCTACAAACACTGCTGGCAAACATGATAAATGAGAAGTTTAACAACGTACAAAGGAGCCTGTATGAGTGTGATAGGGAGAGAGAGGAGGCATCCCAGAAGTTTATACAGGAATATCATAAGTGTGAGGAAGCTACTCAAAAACTGATACAGGATTTGCGTGAACAACTTGCGAATACTCAACAGAAAGGGAGGAATGGCGTGAGCAGGCTGAGAACACTCAAAGAGAACTGCAGGAATCCCACAAACGGGAGGAAGCTAATCAAAGAGCAATACCGGAATTGAGAGACCAGGTAGAGAACACATAAAGATCACTAAAGGCATTCATGGAATCCATTAACAAAGAGCTGAAGGAAGTCAGGGAGACCACAAAGGGAATGCTGAATGGAACCCAACAGAAGGAATGGGAGTCCAAAGAAACCATAACCAATCAACTAAGTGATTTGAGGACAAACACTGAACACCAAATTAAGGAAGTAAAGAAATTCATACAAGACCTAAAACAGAGCTTCAACAAAGAACTTGAAGCCATCAAAGCTGACCAATTAGAAGGAAAAGAGATAAAAAACAAAGTAGAGAGTCTTGACAGCAGGTTAGACCATGCAGAAGATCGAATCTCAGGGATTGAAGACAGCCTAGATATTATAGAGAAAGAACATAAAACCATCCAAGACAAGTCCAAGAAATATGATAGATCTATCCAACACCTGGAAGACACCATCAGAAGGCCTAATCCAAGGATAATGGGTGTAGAGGAGCACCTAGAAACAGAAGTTAATGGTCTAGGAAATTTGTTTAACAGGATCCTAGCAGAGAACTTCCCAAACATGCAAAAAGATAGGCCTATTCCGATACAAGAAGCCTTTAGAACCCCAATTAGACCAGACCAGAATAGGACATCCCACCGTCACATTATAATCCACACAGGATCAACTCAGAACAAGGAAAAGATCTTTAAAGCTGTCAAGGAGAAAAGGGTAATCACCTATAAAGGGAAACCAATTAGAATCACCTCAGATTACTCAGCAAAGACAATCAAAGCAAGAAGAGCCTGGAATGATGTATGGCATGCCCTAAAAACAAACAACTATCAACCAAGAATACTGTACCCAGCTAAACTCTCCTTTATATTTTAACATTTGTGCCAAAATATTTGTTTATTTGTAACTGTTTATTTTTAGTTTTTGTCAATCATAGAGCTTGAAATCTTGACCTAGACGATGCCCGTCAGGTCTTCAGCTCAAGACTAGTGCTCTACCACTTCAGCTACAGCCAGTTTTCTGGTGGGTCATTGGAGATAAGAGTCTCTGGGACTTTCCTGCCTAGGCTGGATTTGAAATGAAATATGGAGTGGTAATCCCATTCGTTTATATGTTGTTTAATGAACAAGCTACATCATATCCGTTAATTTCTGCATGTAACATTTCTTTATAATGAGAATGCTCAAAAACTTGTCTTCTGGCTATGATGAAATATCTATTCTTAACTATAATCACTTTGCTTCTTTTAGTATAAAATTAATATATTTACTTTTACTTATGGAAATCTGCTAATTAAAGTTATATAAAACATGAATTGTAAAGTGAAAGAAATTCATAGTTCCATTACTTGTTTAAAGAAAATAATTATGCATTTTTTCGACTATATTTCTTTGGAATGTGTAATATTCATTGATTTATCTTAAAATTGATAACAAGTACATTATATCAAGTAGATTCAAACTTGTATTTGAAAATTGCACACAACACAAATATACTTCCACTTTCATCTAACACATAATTAAAATAACAGTATAGGAAAATTTGGTGTTAGCTGTTCATGTGTAGAATCATAGAAACTCAGGAGGCTAAGACCTGAATATTTTAGTTCAATACCAGTCCAAACAGACAAAAATGTGAAAACTTATCTCCAATTATATAGCAGGAAGCAGAAGGTGAGGATGTGGCTCAAAGAATAGTGTGTTATAATCCATGAAAAAAAAGTACAAAAGAGACCATTCAACATTGAGTTCAAGCCCAAAAAATGGCATATATACACAAAACAACAACAAAAAAGTAGTATGAACATCGATAATAAAGACAAAATTGTAGAAAAGATCATGAGAAGTGTTGTGTAAACATCTGGAAGTCAGAAATCATTTGACAGAATTTTGATTCATGATAGGTAAAAGTCACAGTATAATTTGAACAATTTCATTGAAGTCATTTGTGTTGAAACATGGCTACTGGGTAACATGTGAAAGAGCAGACTGGATCACCTGACATAGCAGACATTGCTTGTAACTGTACACAATCCCACCCTGTAAAAATCTAAAATCGTGCTTGTTAATTTAAAAAGAACCTCATGCTAGAGACTTTTTGGTCCACACAGACTGGGGTCCTTATTTTGAGAAGTCAGACTAGTGCTTTTATTATAACAACTCCTGTTTTACTCTCCTTCCCTGGTACAGCTATATCTTACTAAGCTGGCACCAAGCCACTCCCTAGAATTGGGCAAGAGCATTTGCTGATGCTCTTCCAACTTCTGTCTGTGGCTCTGGATAGCCAGACTCTTTTACCTAGGATGGGTTACTTTGATGTCCAGGTGGCCTCAAACTGGAGATAAACATGTAATGGATATGTCAACCTGAGTTAGTTTCAAACTAAGATCTTCAGATCTGAACCGCTATGCTCAGCCCAGTATTTCCAGCCCAGTAAGTTACTTAATCTTTCTGACACTCAGGTTCTTCCTGTGTGGAAAGTGAAAAGAATTACTTTGTGGACCTTAGAATCCAGTGGGAGTTATGACTGGGTGCGGAAATGTAAGTGTTCAAGATCTGTGGACATAGTCTGAAACTCTCATAAAAATACTGGTATTTATATTGAAATGAATTCCAGGAATTCGAAACAAGAGAGATTTTTCTTTTCTTGTTTATCCTTTTATGGACATTGAAGGAGACACAGAAATTCAAGGAGAACAGGGAAACAAATGCAGCAGTTGTACTCTGAAGATATTATATTCACAATGAGCTATACCTCTTGTGGACAGGGACAGGAGGGAAAATCAGAGAGAGAGCAAAGTGATGAGATTGTCAAACAAGAAGTAAACTCATTAGCGACTTATAAAATGTTGAACTGTATGTACACTACCTTAACAAAAACAACTTAAAAAATCCAGGTTGATGATTCTCTCCTCCAATTTTTGTAGAGGCCATTAAGACTCAGGCCTACCTGGAGTTTTTGAAGGTCACATTATATGATAATTAATGTAGAGCCAGAATCTCTTAAGAAATGTTATAAAAAGTATTTCATTCTGAGTACATTTTTCTCTTTGAGTGGCGATTCTATATGTTGTTGTCAGAGCAAAATTTTTACTTTTTGTTTTTACTACTTGTCAGGTGTTGAGTCCTCCTTAAAGCTTTGTGACAAAGATCTGCTATATCTTGGCACCCTGCCCCTAACTAAAATGGTAATTAACCTTTGAAATTAATGTATTTGAGTATGAGTTTTATTTATTGATTTAATTTGTCGGTGGTGGTGAACTCTGGGAATGGTTGCCATCCCTCAGCACTTCAGCTCAAGACTAGTGCTCTACCACTTGAGCCACAGTACCACTTCTACCTTTTTCTGCTTAGGTGGTGCTGAGGAATCAAACCTAGGGTCTCGGACATCTGGGTAAGCTGTCTACAACTCATCCACCTTCTCAGCCCCTATGAGTGGTATGTTTGTGCACGGGTCTATCAAGCAAATCTATTGAGCAAATGTATTCATTCGCCACTAGATATATTTAAAATTATGAATTATCTGATATTTTAATGAATAAAACTGTCATTATTGCTACTAGGAAGTGTTTGTCTCCCCATACTAAAAACATGGAGGAGGGTATTTTAAACTAAAACTACATAAGAAATTTTAAGATCTTGTTGCTAACAAATGGGTCCAGGTGTTATTACATTAAACAGAAAATTCAAAATGGTTTTTCTTCATGAATACAGAGATCAACGGTCTTATAATACTTATTTCAAGATGCAAATTAAAAGGGAAAATCAGTCAGGAGGTAAAATTTATATTGAATGCTAATAGTTAAAGAGGAAAAGGAGATCCTAGATGACAAACTAAAGACAAAGCAATATCAGAGCACTATCTGCTCAATATTAAATAAGGAGGTTTAATTGAAAAATTGAGCTGGAATGTGCACATCAGGCAAAAGCAAGAAATCAGAGCCTACCACCAACAAAGAAACACCATAATGCATATCTCAGAAAAAGGAAAAAAGTTCCTTGTCCTTGATTTCAATGATACATATAACCCCCCCTACACACACACACACACACACAAACACACACACACGAATGTATGCAACAGTTCAACCTACTCACATCCATTCAACATGAATCAAAGATCTTCCTCTAATATTTGAAACTTTAAAAGTTTCTAGTTTTGTAAATAATTGAAGACAGATGCATAAGCAAATATTTTCAGAATAACATTCTGTTATGTAAATGAGAATTTATGATGGTTATAGCTACTTAAAACTTCTCTGAATCTCGAAAGAACTAAACAAGAGACAATTAAAATTTGAGACTATATTTCTACCAGCTATTCTGCAGAGGCTTAATAAGAAGTTATGACATCCAATATTAAATACCAAATTAATACAAATAATACATGTGTAAGTGAAGTGAATGACAGTGATCAGAGACCTATGCTGCCTCCAATTCTCAACAGGCTGCACATTGTGACACCTTTGATTCTGCTGCACCAGGCCCACAGTTCTTTTCCCTAGATCACTGGCCCTGCTGGGGTTGGGGATGGGGGCTGTGTGGAGAGGGAGGAGGTCACAGGGGAGGCCAAGCTTTGGTTGGGGCTGAGGGCGGTGGGGAGAGAATGGTGGGCAGGCTCTGAAGGAGGCTGTGAAGGGAGGAAGAGGCAGTTGGCCAAGAGCTCATGCAGCAGCAGCTCTAAAGGCAGCTGGTTTCTGGGGAGTTTCTGTGAGGTGTGCAATTTGGTGTGGATTTGCTAGGGACTGTTTGCTTGGTGAGGAGAGGAAGAAGTCTCAAGTCCCACCCAAACAGATAATGAAAAATGAGACAACCAGTGGCTGAAGAAATTCAAGAACAAAGGCAGGGACTTATAGATAACCTCTAGGGACAGTGAGGGAAGCAAGGCTGGGCCTGTGGTTGTCATGCCATTCTCAATGCCCTTGGAGTGAGGGCCAGCTCTCCCGTGGGCTAGGCCTCTATCTCACCAGGAATTGTCAGCACAGCCTCAGCTTGCCCGAAGGAGCTGGCCTGTTGTGGGTGCTGAAACCTGGGCAGCTGCTGGAAGGCTATACACAGCAGGACAGAGGAAGCATGGCTGGTAGGCTCTGCTCCAGCCCAGCCAAGCTCAGGACCACTGGTGAAGTTCCAGCTCTGGATCAGGACCAGGCACTGCTTCCCAGACAAGTAGGGCATCTGGGGACCTGTGCAGTGGCTGCCACGTGTGGGTTGTGAACCTCCTTAGAATGGCCGAGGAGTCTCAATGGAGAGGTGCATTTGTTTCTGTGCCTCTCCCATCTTCTGGATTCCTGCTTTCATCCTGCCTCCTGCCAGGTCCAACCACAGGATTCAACTTCTCCAAGACACTGAGAGGCCATCCTGGAGATGCTCACAGAGCTTTCCAGGTTCCTTCACCATGCATGCAAGGCTCACAGGGTGCCAGCCTCCAGGCAAAGCATACCCCCATTTCAGCTTGGCTATCCCTGCCTAGGGGATCAAGAACTGCATTCTTACACAGAAACCCAGGGGTACACAAGGCCGCCCTGCAGTCTAAGGCATCGTTCCTTCCTTCTGCTCAGGTGTGGAGCAGCTGTGGAGCCAACTGCAACATCATGTTTGATTATCTAAAAAGAAGAGGAAAAAAGCATCATTGTCCCAGATAAAGCTGCCCCTGTGGTTCTCTGTGTACACTAGTCTTGTGCTTAGATAAGGATCCCTAAAGACCACCACGGATTCAATTCTCATGCGAGCACATTAGAGTCATTTATTGCAAGCTTGAGCCTGGACTCACAACTGTCACCACTGCAGTGGGTCAGAGTTGAGAGCCCAGACCCTTCAGTTAACTGGGTAATTTTATAACAATCTTATTGGCTAGTGAGTGCAGGCTAAGCAATAAGCAATAATTTGTGGAGGAGAAGGAAAAAAAAACAAATCGTTTAAGTAGGGATGCAGGTG
This sequence comes from Dipodomys spectabilis, assembly GCF_019054845.1. NCBI lineage: Eukaryota > Metazoa > Chordata > Mammalia > Rodentia > Heteromyidae > Dipodomys > Dipodomys spectabilis. Next base: position 679,140 of record NW_024870924.1, read on the forward strand.
GACCTATTGCAACAATGAGATGTACAAGATCTTATGGAGAAAAACGAATTTTACAACTTTGGTGGGGGTAGGGGGGGAGGAGAATTCGATGGGGGAGCGGGGCTAGGATGGGAAGGGATGGGAGGGGGAAACAAAGGTGGAGGCTACAATGCTTGATAAGAAATGTACCCATTATCTTGCCCATGTAATTGTAACCCCTCTGTACAGTATTTTCATAATAAAAAAGTAAAAAAGAATTAAAATTTTAAATAATATCTGTACCTTTAGGTACCTTCTGTCATTCGCTGATGGCTATTGCTAGGGGAGTTATAGGCAGAACATTATTGTGACATTTCACAGTTTTTCCAGGAACCTGAGTTCTAACTTTCTGTAAAAGTCTACTTACAATGGGTACTTTCAGTAAAGGTCTTCACAATGAATACTTTCAGAGTATTCGGAGTCTAAATCTAGAATGCCTGTACTTTGGCAAAGACTTCTCACTAGGTGTGTGTGTGTGTGTGTGTGTGTGTGTGTGTGTGTGTGTGTGTGTGTGTGTGTTGTGTGAGAGAGTCAGACACAGCTGAGGTTTGGGGTAAAATACTCCTGCCCTTCAGCATTGAGTTTTGGTATCTATTTTTTGTCCCACCTCCCCAATTTTGAGTTCTGAAGTTGTCCTTCTAAATTCTTTTATCATTTGATCTTCTTGATATTCAGATTCCTAAGGTCTGCTTATGAACTTCAACATTTTCTTCATGAAGGTGATGTCTTTCTTCTAACTTTTATGAAACCCTTTGCTCTCTTTAAATGCAGTTTGTGCTGTGTTAGGTTTTACTTAGCCTAGACTGTGATGGCCCATGCTGTGACTGTTAATTCTGAGATCAGTTTAGGCCAATATGAGATACTATACTTTCAGTATATCAGTGAAAGAAGTTCAGCATCTTTATTGAAACAATTTCCTGGCTGTAAATACAAACAAAAACATCCAGTGATATAAATGTACAATCTGTTGTTTTTAGTTAATTGTGCATCACTGTAATGAAGAAAAATCTTTTTACTAACTAAAGTGAGTATTTGTAATGGGAAAAAATAAATACTATAAATCTTAAAAGTTGATCAAATACTAAAAGAAAAAGAAAGACACTGATCAGGAATGAAGTACAAATGTAAGTGTTTAATAAATAAATAAAATGTTTGAGATTCATATCCACATAGAAATAAGAAGGAAAATAAAGAGGAAAGTCACTGAGATCCTATCTTACACACCAGAATAACTATTACCACTCAAATAAATAAACTGCTGGAGAGGTTGAAATAAATCAGGAACTATATTTGGTTTTGTGGCATTGTAAACTAGTGCAACCCATAGGGATATCTTAATGGAAGTTTACACAATACCAAAAAGACAGATATGTTGATGACCTTTACCGCAATTGGATACATATTGAAGGAATATTAATCAACATGAACATCCATGTTCATGGCAGCAATATTCTATAGCAACCAAGCTGTGTAATCAACCTAGATGCACCAGAAAGAGGGAATGAAGAAAATGTGCTATTCATAGCTGTAAACATGTTATGGTAAATGAGAGGTGAATGTTTCTACTGTATCATTGCTAAATATTTTAAATATATAACTAATCCTAATTTCACTGGGTTTTGTGGCATTGTGTATTTGCTTTAATGAGGAACATCCATATTGATTTTCAGACCAGTTACAATAGGTTGAAGATATCCTATAATATGTGGATATTAGATCAAAATTTAAATATATCAATGAACACATAGAATGCCATCATATATAAAGCAATTTTAAGAAGGCAACAGTTGGGGGAAAAGACGATGTTAGAAGCTTAACAAATACACAGACATGGAAAAATACAAAAAAATGTTCAACTAATTACTGCTAATAGTAAAACATTTTCCTCAAGTTTGAACAATGAAACTATTAAAATAATACTTAATAAAATCAAATAAATATGCCATGAAAAAAAATGTACCATAGATATACGTTTCCTCATAATTTGTTTTACTTTATAACAAATGTATTAGAAGAAAGTGTAATTACATGTCTGAAGATGCTAACACTTTCAAGTGTCATTGATTGAATCCAGCAAAGGAAAGTAACAGAGAAGTAGAAAGTAAGAACAACCTGGGGTATGGATAAAGATACTCAGTAGAACTTAGTGAGGAAAGAATGTACTCCATTTTCCTGATCAAAATAAAGCTAGGACAGCTAACTTTTGACAGAACAGTTGTAATGTAGAGTAGTCAAGTTAACAATTTTGGTAGTAATTCATTACTTTTATTCCCTAATCTGATGAAGTGATTCCCAAATGATGTGAGTGATCCTAGATTTTCTGAGCCCCTTTTTTCACCCAAAGTTTCTAATTCCTCACCCTGCCAATGGTCCTTCTGCTACTCTCATTTCTCCTTTGTTCTGAACTAAACTCCTGTAACCTTTGGTTCATGAGAAAGAGCTGGAGAAATATGAGGATGGCTTGGAGTATGAACTAACATACACTCCAGCTTTGAGGATCTGGTGAAGGACTTCCAACTGGGCCTCGAATCAGTTATTAATTGACCTCTTTGGAAATGTAGAAACTCACTCCCTCAGGCAGAATCTGTCATTCCTTGACTTTCTCTTAGGAGATTTGACACTAGGGCACAATTTAGAGAATGAGCTTTCTCATTGTCGGAAGGAACAGGTTGAAAACTAAAAGTGGCCTCAGGTCCCAAAGGGCCAGTCAGAAGCCAAGAGATCACACTTTCTTCCTCTTCAGGGACCTGAATAGAGTCTGAGCAAAGTCTAAGATGGAGATAAACAGACTGGGCCTAAGGAGGAAACTAAAGAATGACCCTCTCTTTGACTACAAGAGAGTTGTGTAGTGAGACATGACAACTTCCTTCATATAAGAAAATTCACTAGGTAAGTTATCTCACTGCCACTTTGCAGGAGGTCAGTTTCCCCAAAGGAGAAGTTGTTAAATGTTGTAACTGCCAGTTTGTTCTCTAGGCTGTTGTCTCTCTCACCCCTTCTCATGTCAGGAATGCATTGCTTCTTTCAGGCACTCAACTACTTGTCCTGACTCCTAGGCAGGAATAGTGCAGGCTATTCTTTGGCTAACATCTTGCAGTTAAGGTAGAATAGGCCCAGGCTTTGCTCATGCCAAGAGGTAGATGCAAGAGGTGAACATAAGCTCAGATTTGTACAGAACAACAATCATATTGAAAAAATTAAATGAAATAGTTGAGTAATTTAGGGTTTATAGCCACAAGATTTAGGTAATTATTAGAAATCCATCTAGAATCATGGATTAGGAAGAGAACAGTGAAGTAGGTTCAGAATAGGATGGAAAAGACACCATAGCCATAACAAGAGATGACAATATGAAGGAACTATTGGCATAGGTCCATTTACTATCTTAGGAGTGACCTTGGATAGGAGGGTTTTAGAATAATAACTAAAAGATAGGGACTTGCTGGGCAATAGTGGCTCACACCTGTAATCCTAGCTCCCAGGGAGGCTGAGATTTGAGTATTATGATTCAAAGCAAGCCCAGGCAGAAAAAGCCAGAAGTGGTGCTGTGGTTCACGTGGTAGAGCATGAGCCTTGAGCTCAGGGACAATGCCTAGGCCCTGAGTGCAAGCTTTCAGATCAGCAAAACAACAACAAGAAACAATAATGATAAAAGAAATAAAAGAAAGACTTAAATATATGTGATGGAATGTTGATCATGTGTAACTGTTTAGGGAACATAAAAAGAGACAAAATTTGGAGCAAAATCATATCTATTCTTTACCAATCAAGGATGCAAAGCAAATGCCAAATACCTCTTCTCAAAAACTTCCAAACTTGGACTGGGAATGTGGTTCAGTGTTAGAGTGCTTGCCTTGCATGCATGAGGCCTTGGGTTCGATTCTTCAGCACCACATAAGCAGAAAAAGCCAGAAGTGCTGCTATGGCTCGAGTGGTAGAGCACTAGCCTTGAATTGAAGAGGTGAGTGACAGTGCCTAGGCCCAGAGTTCAGGCCCCTTGTCTGGCCTAAATAAAAACAAAAAAATAAAATCAAAGAAAAACTTCCAATCTTATCTTTTGTCATAATTGAAGAGAGGCTCCTTTTATAGAAATTCCCCTTATCTAGCTCAAGGTCATCAGAACCTCAGCAGACTTATCCTGTTGAGATGTAATGCACATAACTCTACTGAACCTAATCATGGCTAGGAAAGTATGGACATCGATACGTTTGTTGTATTTTTCCTTATAAATATATAATACTGTCAGTTATTATATATAATATATATTATAACGTTATATATTATAACGTAGAATATATTATACAATATATAATATATCAAGTATATTATAAAATGTATTATATATTAACAGACTTCCTAATTTTAGAGTTAGGAATAAGCAACATATTGAAATAAAAATGTTTGAATCTCTGAGATGTTTCTCTACCACAAGACAATACCAGGTTTCATTCTTATTACCCAAAGAGCAACATAAGAAAGCGATGCCCATTAATGTGGTTCTCTGGATTTGGAAACTGTGATCATATATATATGATACATATCATATATGAAATATCATTTAATAATAGTGAATATGTAAAACTATATCAACAGATAAATAAGTGAACACCTATGTGCACACAATCCAAGTCACTTTCATGTATAAGAATTTCTTTTCTATGCTCCTATTCACCTTCACAGAGAGTACATGAGTTGCCCTTGAATTGTCTTGGAAGTTCTTTATCGGGATACTGTAGCTTCACATCCTTTGTTCCCTAAGTAGCCAGATGTTATGTATTCAATAACAAAACTGTTACAGGTAAAAGTATCCACCCTGACACACAGAAGAACTTGGATTTCAGAAATGCCACAAATAAGTGGGAGGTACAGCAGTACTTTTCAAAACTGAATAGATTACATATTTATTAGAAAGCTGGGTGCTGCAATAGACAATAAATAAAAATAAAAAATTAAATTATATATGACATAAAATTACGAAGTTCCAGGGCATTTCACTACTCGTGAGAACTAGAGTAATCCATATTAAAAATAAATAAATGAAAAGACGAATGTTTTATACCAAATTTCAAAACATAGTATATGTTATACAAAGGAAATGCAATAAGCATGCATTTTTAGTCTAGTAATATCATATGGTATGAAGAATCTGATTAACTGATTCATAAAAATCAATACAATGCAGATAAAACATCTGATATCTCAATTGTCAACTTAGCAGAATACTTTCTATCTATGGTGTCTATTTTGCATATTATCCAGCCCTATCCATCCCACAATGGCAGAAGGCTCTTCCTGAGAAAGTCCAGAGACCCATCTACTGCGAGTGCTCAATGTAGACCTTTTCCCATTCTCTTTTATTTGGGCATGTGATAGACTGACTATTTGTTAACTTGCCAAAGGCACAATTTGAACAGGCTTCCAGTAATGATATTTTAGCTCTCAGAAAAAAAGGGAAATTGAAGACAGAGGGAAAATCTACCAGAACCCTGAAAGATTTCTATCATTGTGCTAAACCTGTAGTTTTCTACTGACACTTGAACAAACTGCAGTAATTGCCACTCCAACCACATGTCCAAAAAGTGGCTTTACAAATATAGTCTTATTTTCACTTTGGTAAATCAAGACACACTATTGTGGCCTCGTTTTAATTAAACTATCAGCTATGGTTGGCCCAAGGGGTAGTTGACCTTACCAATTTCGTAAATTTTAGGTCATCACACAATGACTTCATAGCCCTTAAACTTGAAAAATACCTACCCATATAAGTCTGCATTACATATTTATTACTGTTTTTCTTCATTTGTCGTGTTTTACATATTTGTGTATCCCAGGGCTTAGTTCTGTAATATTCCTTCTCACGGTTGTTACCGCTGAGTACAGTAACTATTTCTGTATTTTTCTCCTTCTCTGTTTTCTTTAATTCATGTCCTTAATAGCATCCTGTCTACTGACAACTCCTAGCTGCTGATATGAGCAAACTCAAAAGATCCCAAAGTGAGATTTGAACTCTATCTACAAACCAATCCCTCATTACTATTTGATTAAGTGATAACTCTTCCAGCTCTCTTGTCATAATACCTTGGAATCATTTCAGACTTACATACTTTTGCTTGCACACCTCATATTTAATCTATGACCAGGTTTCGACAAATTAACTCACTGTATATTTTAGGAACCATATATATATATATATATATATATATATATATACGTACAGAGTGCTAGTACTATGACATAAATATGGGGATTAGGTTCTTTTCATTTTCTTTTTTTTGGGGGGTGGGGGTCCAGTCGTGGGTCCTGGACTCTGGGCATGGGTGCTGTCCTTCAGCTCTTCAGCTCAAGGCTAGTGCTCTACCACTTGAGCCACAGCACCACTTCCAACTTTTTTCTTTTTGCTTATGTGGTGCTAAGGAATTGAACCCAGCACCTCATGCATTCAAGGCAAGCGCTCTACCAGTGAGCCATCTTCCCAGCCCCTTACTTTACTTTTTTGCTGAGGCTTTATTTGGTATAAAGATCACATACAATGTCATTAAGCACACCTTTCTCATTTAAAAAATATGTATATTCTGTAGCAATGTTATTGCCATTATAACGATAATTAGGAAGATAATGTGGGTTCATCTGCTCCATAGATCTTTAAAGGTAATGAATGTGAAACTTACAGAATATCCTCAGATATGCCTGGTGGAAACCTGGATTTGAATTATGGGTCTACAGCTGATCAGTATTAGGTACTTGGGAAATTTGTTTGGCCTTGTTGCTTACTTCTGTTTTTAATAAAATATTTAATTCATTTCCTAACTGGAAGAACTATCATGAGCACTAAAATTACCCTAATGGAGATGCAGTGCTTGGAATGGGGTCAGCACATTGTGTAGTAGGTCCCAAAGAAGTGAGCTTCCATTAACATGGTCACAGCATCCTTCCTGAAAGTCTTAAGAAATATATACCCAACAGATGTTAATATCTGTGAAAATTTGTCTTTACAAAAAAAGGTTTTTTCTTCCTATGAAACAATTAAAGTAATGTTGGGCTGTCCTGTGGCTTTTACTCTGAAAGAGATTTGCCTAAATTTTATTCTTACTCTATTAGTGGTAGCAGTAGCATTCTTTAGTGCTACCTTTCATGTTTCTAGTTCTGTGTTCCATTTGGAATACTATTGTAACTTAGTTTATAATCTTTGTTATCAGAATAAATAAACTACAACTACTGAAGTTTTAAATAAAGAGACAGTTTTGGTGTGCATTACATTTTATATGCTTAATACTTTTCTGAAATTATTCCTTTTAGCTTATATATCCCTAACAAATTATTTTTTAAAATTTCTTATATGATTTATAGATGTATTATATGAGTCTTACATGATTTCTTAGAGATCCATAAATAAATCAGCTCAGAACAGGAAAAGAGTAGGTAAGAAGTCATAAAAATACTATTATGGTGTCTTAATGGCTAAGTGTAAAGAACATGTAACAAAACAGTTGGAAGATTCATTTGTCTGTTTTCTATTCTCTCACCCTTCATTGTAGAAACCTCCTCACTATAAAGTGCCAAGTCGTCTGGACCTTTCAAGCCTCGTCTCAGTGACAGAAGTGATGGGATTAGGACAAGTGCTCCTATGACTGGCTTTTAGGAAGTTCACAATAAAGCAATACCAGTACATATAAAGAAACTTTTGTGAGTGATGTGTATTGACTTCCTCAATTGCCAAAATTAAATTGATATGTCAAAACATCAAATTACTTACATTATAATATATGCAGTTCAACTGGCATCACTAACACTTCTACAAATCATATGCAAACTAAAAGCTCAATATCAACAACCAACATCTCAGGCAGTGTTGGAAATACAAGATTATACACAATAAATCTATTGGAGTGGGATCTTTAAACTGGCAATGAGCAATGATAGCTGAATTTTTAACCAAGCTTGGAAAGTTCAGGTGTCCACTAACTATGTGATTAGAGTTGCGGAGTTGACCTTGGCATCAAGATTGGAGGTAAATTTGAAAGGCAGCTAAGGTTGCTGTTGTATTGTAACTCAATACAGTGTGACCCTGCCTGATAATGGTAAAGCACAGAGTAGAAGCTAAGTCAGTAAAATGTATAGGAAGGATTTTCCACTGAGAATAATTGCAGGGGGTGATCATCACTCTTGCGTTGAAAATGTACAGCCCATCATTCTACTTTAAACTGTAGAGTATTTCTGATCTGAAGACAATTATAACACACCAATTTGCATTTGTGAATTTTCTTTGAGGGAGTGTTTTTCCATAGTTTGTTTAGAGGTGTTCAAAATATCAGTACTGTCATTAACCACAACCATGGAACAGCAAAGATGACGGAATACCTGGCCAAAGAACTGAGAAATCAAAGGAAGTGATAGGAAAGAAGACACCAGAGGACCCAAAGCCTCATTGCCAGGTTCCAGAACCCCAAATCCTGCTTAACATGTTTTATATTCATTCTACTACAGGGGTGGGCGAGTGAGTGGCTACAGGTATGTCCACAAACTAAGGCATCAATCTAGCTTGTGGTTACAACTATTAACTGAGGTATTGTTTATATACATAGTGATAATTGAATCCCTTATTTTTAGGGAGCAGAAGGGAGCAATTTTCATTACAACCATAACACAGACATCCATCTTGTCTCCAAAGTCTTAAACTTGTAGTGTCCAACAGCTCTAACTTAAATACTTTTGAGGTAATAACCCATACCCTTGTCTTCCCTTAACTGTTTGACCTTTCCAGAGCACAGCTCTCAGTCTTTTGATTGCTGTTTGAGATGGCTTCCCAATATATCCCTTTCCAGGTATAGCAGTTTGACTCTAGAATACCTCACAAGTACTGTTACAGATGGGTTATTTTGAAAAGGATATTTTTTCCTAGGGTAGGTTCAATTTTTTTAATTTTATTTTATTTAAAGGTACTCTACAGAGTGGTTACAGTCACATGAGTAAGGTACATTCCTTGTTGAATATTGTTACCCACTCCATTGTTGTTCTCCTAAATTTTTCCACCCCCAACTCCTACCCCCAACCCAAAGTTGTAAAGTTCATTGCCAGTATAGTGTCCTGTGAATATCATTGTTGCAATGGGTCACTTCTTTCATCATTATGTTATTTCCCTTTCCTTCTCCAAAACAAATGATGTATATACCAGATGGAAAGTACCAGAATCAAGACAGAGAAGTCCAGGGATAAATCAAAGACAAATGAAATAAAATAAGATCTAGATACACCACTTTACCGATATCAAGGTTTATATCTGAATAAAAGTGACTTGTTTCCATGTCTTGGAGTTCATTTCAATTAGCATAATTTTGTATGGTCAAATGTACATAGCTCTGGAGCCAGCAATCCCACTCATGGGCATTTGTCGAAATTATCCCTAGATTGCTAATGGATGAAGAATGGAATTGAAAATAGCAGAGGAAAACAAATCAACATGCAGGTATTATGATTTTATAATTCTAATATGAAAGAACTGAAGCTTTAGTTTCATGAAGAAGAAAGTTTAGCCTGTAATTTCAATGCAAGGCATCAGTTGTAATAAGTCTGAAGTCTTTTCCTTCAAGATATCCAAGAGTACTATACACATTCTCTGAAGAGTAAATAAGGAATTATTTTCATTAGCTTTGCCTAATAGTAATTTACTTGTAGAAAATAAGTTAAAATATCTTCTCTCGGGCTGGGAAGGTGGCTCAGTGGTAGTGTTTGCTTTGCATGCAAGAGGCCCTGGGTTTGATTCTTAAGTAAAAATAATTCTTAAGCAAAAAGAAAAAAGCCGGAAGTGGCGCTGTGGCTCAAGTGGTACAGCACTAAACTTGAGCTGACAAGCTGAGGGACACACCCATGCCCAGAGTTCATGCCCCACGACCGGACTCCAAAAAATAAAACACTAAAACTACCAGCACAAGTATATTTTTTCAGCATTATTACCATATCTAAGATATGGAATCAATCCACATGCCCCTCAATAGATGAATGGATCAGGAAAATACCGTATATATACACAATGGAATTTCATGCTTCTATCAAAAAGAATGACACAGCCCCTTTTTTAAAAAAATGGAAAGACTTGGAAAAAAAATCATTATGTGAAGGAAGCCAGACTCAAAGAAACATAGGCTCTATGGTTTCCCTCATTTTTATTAATTAATATATGCTTAGTACAGTCCTGGCAGATAGGTTCATTTTTTACACTCTTCATATTTGCATTTTTCTCTCCATCCTCCTCTCCCATTCCGTGTGTGTGTGTGTGTGTGTGTGTGTGTGTGTGTGCAATAATGAAACTGGACTCAGAGCCTCAAAATCTTGCTTGTTTTTTTTCACTCATGACTGACTGAATCTGTATTATTTTAACCAAGGTTTCACTCTGTGTTTGATTGAACAATTGAACATAAATGTCACGTGGATTGCTACCCCAGCCATCTGTGAACCCCAATCTCACCCTCATGAGATGAGATACTGGCATCTAGCTCTATTGCGAAGTGTCATTTGCTTTGTTTTGTTTTTGTTGCTTTTTTGTATCCAAAATCTGTATGGAAAACAAATCATTTATAATCAGGACTATTCACATAAAATGTGTGTTGTTTAAAGATTACCTTAATAATGTAATCCTTTTGCATCCACATTATGTGATTTGATTTTTTGAACTCTATTGTTGCAGTCAATTCACTTATATATAATTTTAATCTTCTTGTCTTGGTTTTATAGGGAGTTAGGTGTTTAAAAACAGAATTTATCAAGGTTTAACTCTGCAATACTGAAGCAAGACCTTTATAATTATTCAATGTCCTGTAAATCATAAGTTTATCATTTCTTGAGGCACCATATGGGCACAAATAGTTTCCTATAATACCTACACATATTTTAAACCTTAATGACATGCAATGCACACTTCTGCCAAATATGCAAAGGCATCCTTTGTAATTCTCCATGGATTTTCACTGTTCTTCTCTCTACTCTCCAGTGCTAAGTCGTGTGATGGTCATGTCGATTTTCTCCCCTGTTACATTCATCATTGCATCTTGGGAACTACTGGTATACATTACTGTACTTCTGTCCATTCTCCTTGTGCTTCAGCTTGTACCCCTCTCACCTCGAACGGCTAAAAATTGGGGATATTTGCTTTACTCTTTATCTCAGACATTTATCTTTACTTTCTAGAAATACATTCATTGAATTCCTTCTGTAAAGTCTAGTGTATTGAAAATTATTACTGCATTTTCATGGCATTGTCATTTGTCATAAGGGAAGAACATAGATCAGAACTATAACTTAGGTAAAACATTATTGCAATCATGCTTCAATAGATGTTGTTCATTGGATAATGTTTACTTCAAGGTCTGCCTGCCTGCTTCCTTTTCACTGTTTTGTTTATTTTTCAATGTAGTCTTTTCTTCTGGAAAATATTTATGGGCCTAGTGAAGATCAATTCCTACTGCAATTAGTCATTAATTTTATTCTAACTTCATTTCACATATCCTTCTGAGCTTCTTCAGTGTCTGTGTAGTGCTTCACATTTTAAGATATGTATTAACACCGATGCATCCAATGAGGAAGACACATTCCTTAAGTCACCATTTTGATGACTGAAAAGAAACCATGCTCAATCTCACTATATGGCAATTTTCTGGTTTTGAATTCTTTTAGATTAAAATTGATGCTGGACAACAAACATTCTGCGTACAATTTTATATTTTCCTAATTATTTTAGTATACTTCCCAATATTATACAAAGTTAAAACATTATCACTTACTTAGTTTTAGGATTTCTAAAACGGTCAGAGTAAAAGTTCTATTCATTCACAATTTTAAGATAATAGAGTGTCCATTATGACCAAGTGAGATATTTTAAATTTTTGATGTGTAGTCCTTAAAGGTTGTGCTGGGGAATCAAGTCCAGTGCTTCATGTATCTTAGTCTACTGGCAGCCTATGAGCCTGATGTGACCTGTGGTTTGATTTTCAATCAACTGGAATAAAGAAAAATTTCACTAGAAAGGAATTAATTGCTTACTTTCTCCAATATCTCTCGCAAACATGAAAGTAATATAATTCTACACTGACTGAAAATGGTGTTCCTATTAGAGTAATTGTTTATTTTTTGTAGCCCCACACTTCACTAAGTCTTGTCCCTTTCCTATCTCCCCTTCACATAAAACTTGACTGGATCCACTGGAAATGTACTTCCAGTCAGCCTCGTCCTTAAAGAACCTAACCTTAACTAACCTACCCCCTGGTAGTCCTGCTATAAACTTTCAAAGGACTGACTGCAACCAGAATCCTTCCTGAAAGTCCTCCTCTGCTACAGGGAAAGCCTTCTTCCACTCCAGCCGTTCCTGGAATCCCTGCTCTGCACCACCAGAAACCAGGCCACATCCATATCTCCTCCTATGATCCGCCTTGCTGCATCAAGAACCCCGCTTATATGGGGCTCCTCCCTCTAATCCTAACTTCATCCTCCAGATACCACGTCCCTAACTATTCTATTCCGTCATAGTCCCATTGCTCCCATATTCTATTACTTCCAAGATCCTCTTGTCTCTTTCATACCCCACTCCCAACCAGACTTCTCCCTCAACCCCTCCTTGTTTCATCAGAAACTCCATCTATAAGTAGTCTACTTCTAAGTGGCCTAACGTCTCAAACCCAGCCCTGAACCTACCTCTTCCCACAAAGCCCTTCATGCTACACCAAAAACCCTCCACCTCTCTATAACTGTCCTTGTAGCCCACCTTGGTTGACCAGAAGCTTCTCACACAGACCATCTCCTGCCTGGAAAGCCAGCCCTGCTCAACCACAGGCTTCTCTACCTCCCATATCGACTCTCTCAATGGTTGCTGCATTGTTCCCGAGATGAATTCTCCCCTTATTGGATCCTCCCACAGAACCACACCCTACTCAACCAGTTACCCTGCCCATAATTACCCTACACCTTTGTAGACCTTCCACTCCTTCTCTCCAAATAACCCCCTGGCTCCAAGCCCTGACCTGCTCTAGAAAACCTCCACTAGACAACCCCACCACACTTTCCCATCTCTCGACACGCACATTGCTCCACTGCAAACCACTGCATCTGTTGGCTTCCCTCTGGAAGCCTCACCAGGCTCAACTGTAAATCCCTGTCCTTTCATAGTCCCTTTTTGAAGGTTGCCTTGCCCCACTGGAAACCCTGTCCAAAGTCTAATGTCCTGCCTTGCAACACTGAAATCCCCACCCAACCTTACTCCTCTTTTCGAAGTGGTGGCTGGCTACACAAGAAACCTTGTCCTAACTAGTCTAGTCCACTGGATCCTATCCCTGCTCTCACCAAGCTCTGGTCCTGAAAAATTCCTGCATACATTGTTACTACAACCTGCTCTGCCAGAAACCCCACCTCCATCCTAACACACTTTCCAAAGGCCTACCATTCTCCACCAGAAATCCCGCCCCTTACTAGCCCACTTCTTCCTAGCACCGCTCTGCTCTCTCACAGACCCTGAAAAACCTCTCCCTCATAGCGCCGCATTCCTGCACCAGAATCTCCACCTTTTGTCAGCCTCTTGCCTTCATTCTCTTCCCTGCCTTATGGGAAACCTCACCCTACATATCCCACCAAAGTTCACAGTGCTACACCACAACCCTCCTCTAAGTAACCTCCTCCTTTGTAGCTTTGTTCTTCGTTTTCAAAGCTCTGCCCCAAACAGCCTCTTCCACAGTGACCCTGCCTTCTTCCACTGAAAACCCATCCACCTGCCAGTCTCCATCCTGAATTCCCACCTACTCCACAAGAGACCCTGTTCCTAACAAGCCTAGTCTTTCCTGTCTCCTCCCTGCTGTCTCAAAGCCCTACACAGACTGGCTTTCACCCTCAAAGCCCCACCCTGCTCTACCACAGAGGCTGTGCCAATACCAACTCCTCCCTTGAACCAGAGAGGGCTCCACCAGAAACCCCATACCACCTCATCCTTGAAGTTCCCACCTAGTAACTTTTTTACAAATGTGATTTTATAATGGTCACATAATTCATACTAATCAATATGATAAGAAGCAGTATTGCCAATAGACAACAAAAATTAGATATCTATTAGATGCCTTAGTCTTGTTTGGGGTTCTGTTACCAGGCAGATACACATTGTGTGAAAATGTGTGAAGATGATTCCTCTAACTGGAAAGCATTCTTTGAAGTATCAGTAAGGTTTCATAAGTGATCATTTTTATTATTTCTAGAATTTTCATGCACATTTGTGTCCATTAACTTAAAAATATTAGTTATTTAAATCCTCTGGTTTGGTTGAGGAAAGAGTATTAAGATGTAAAAAGATGACTTTCAAATCATCTTTCTAATGAATAATTTTGGACTTGCTTACTTTACTATGTACCGGAGTTTTTAGTAACAGAAATTCTCTACCAGAATCCACTTTGAATTTCCTCCTTCCACTTAAGTGCTCTTTGGAAAAGATTAAAGTGAGATTATACAGGTAGAATGCCAGAAATACAAACGTATTTGGGATCATAACAAAATCATGATGAAGACCCTACCCAATGTGGTTTAAATTTTCTAATGAAAGGAACTTAAGCATATTTAACTGCAGACTTTCTGAAGACTAGAAGACAAAAATATAAGAAATGCTCTCTTATACAATGGTTCTGAAAACAAAACAAAACCAAGGAAAGACAACATAATGAGACAGAAGGTAATGAGGAACTTGTACATGTGATATAGAATGTAAAAATACACTGAATCAGGTAAAAATAATTTTGGTCACAATGCCTGGTTGTTCAATATATTTCATTGTATATATTGTTCTTTGTTACCCTGTGACTTAATATAGGTTTCAGCAGGTATCTGCCAAGGTAGTTGTGTAGTTAGTCAATTTCATCATTGCAAGATCATCAGGATGATAAATTCCCACACACCTTAACAAACCTGCAACTGCACTAGACATACATTCCTATTGGTCCAACAGTTTAAGGCAGACCTGTATTTAACCCAAGCTTTGTATGTGGTATGCTATGGTTTTTTCAGGCTTGATACAAAATGTCCCTGCCCAGAATTAAATGATGGCATTTATAGCTAAAATGATTTAGTGTCATTGTTAACATCTAACTCATGCTGAGGTTTTTATTTATACCTCTCCTTTTCCCTTTCTTTCTTCCTCCCTTTCTTCCTTTTCGTTCTTTCTTTTCCTTTCTTTCTTCCTTTCTTTCTTTCTTTCTTTCTTTCTTTCTTTCTTTCTTTCTTTCTTTCTTTCTTTCTTTCTTTCTTTCTTTCTTCCCTTTTTTTCCTCTTTTAGGAAATGAGTATAAATTTAGATATTTTGTTTGCTGAACAAGTATTCTACCATTAGAATAATCCTTTTTTGATTTATTTACTTTGTTCATAGGTTATCCATTTTACTGCGGGCCGAACACAGGCTAAGTTCCTCACCTCTGTCTGCCAAGTAGCGGGGATCACAAATGCATTCCAACATGCGAACCTTTAGGATGGTATAAGACTCTTATTACTTTCCTTGAAAACTGGTTCTGAACTTTGATCCTCTCAAATTCTACGTCTTCACTTAGTGATGTGAGTCCCAGTAGCCTGCCCTCAGTATAGATCGTCTAAATGATTATTGAAGGCAATTTCACTTTAATCTCTTGTTTTGGCCAGTCCAGGGGCTATTATATTTTTATTTCGAGACAAATTTTGTGTACATATGCACATTAATTTTAAAATATTACTTTTTCCCCCTTTTTTCCTTTTTAATTTTCTTGGTCAAGGGGCTTGAATTCTGGGTTTGGGCGCTGTCCCTGGGCTCTTCAGATCAAGGCTAGCACATTACCACTTGAGACACAGTGCCACTTCTGGTTTTCTGGTGGTTAATTGGAAGTAAGTGTGTCATGGATTTCCTGCCAGGGCTAGCTTTGAACTACTATCCTCAGATCTCAGCTCCTGAGTAGCTAGGATTACAGGCATGAGCCACTGGCACCCAGCTAAAAATGCTACTTATTTTAGGTTCTGTGATTTAGTTGAGGGAGTAACATGAGTGTGTAGAAAGGTAACTTTCAAGTTACCTCTCTAAATAATTTCAGAATTTCATTTTCATATTTATTGCAGTTATTAATAGCAGAAACTCCCAAAGTAACAAAATAATCTTTCATTTTCTCCTTCCCATAGGTACTATTGGAAGAGAATGAGTGAGATCTAAGACAATATGTACTTGAAATTATAAAAAATATTTTGATGATACATACAGAGCCAGATAACACTACGTGCTATTCATTTTCTAAAGAAAGGAATGTCATAAAAGTATATATATTGGCAGGCTTCTCACCTGAAAAACAAAGAAAAAACAATATCATAAAAAAGCTGAAGGGGATCAGCAACCATGTAAGTGTGATATATCATTGGAGACTTTAAGACATGAACTGGTTCAGGCAAAGTAATACTTTAGGAAAGTTATCCGTTCACTTAATTTATTCATTATAATTTTTAAAATTTTTATTTACATGTCACTGAATATATAAATGCATACATTTGATATATATATATACATATATATATACATATATATATATATATATGTATATATATACATATATATATATGTATATATATACATATATATATATATATATATATATATATATATATATATATATCAGCAGTATCTGTCCAGTGAACTGTTAGGTTATGTATGGTTAGGTAATTTCATCATGTCAAGTTAATAAAAAAGATGAACTTACATAAACATTGACAACCCTGCAGCATCACTGCACATGCAAATTTAAGTGTTCACCATTGTAAATTGGACCTGTGTTTAACCAAATTTTTATATACATGGTGTTATTTTTTCATTTCGTCTTAATACAAAATGTGTGTGCTTCTAGAAATAAATGATGGCATTTATAACTACAATAATTTAGTGTAAATCTTTACATTGAACACATGCTCAGTATGAGTTGTTCTTTCTTTTCTTTTCTTATTTTAACTTTAGGAAGTTGATTGGAGTTTTGATGTTGTGTTTGCCAGACAAGTATTCCACCACTGGAGTAACTCCACCAATCCTTTCTTGTTTAAGTTACTTTACTCATAGAGTAGCAATTTTTGCACCCAGTCCAAAAAGCAGGGATCATGATTGCATTCCAATATCCCTACCTAGTAGGTTGATGTGGGTGATACTTTCCTTCGTAGACTGATTCAGAACTGTGATCCTCTCAAATTCTACCTCTTTAGTTAATTGTATGAGCTCCAGTTCTCCCTACTTCTAGAAGATAGGACGGACATAAATGATTACAGGTAATATGAGTGAATCATTGGCTAATATAGGTGATTTGATATTAAAGTGTAGGTTAAGTTTGAAAGTATAATCACAGTAGTCAGATAATTTGCTAAGTAATTTTGTTTCACATTAATAACACATCTTGACCAGAATTAAGGACTTACTTTTGCTGTCTGTCAACTTGTACGACATTTGGTAAAAATAAACTTCATGTCTTCCATGTGGGATAAAGAACTTTGAATGGTCTGATGTGCTGGTTCACATCTATAATCATGGTTAGCCATCAGAAATAAATAGATCACAATTTGAACATAGCCTAACCAAAAATGTAAGAAGTCCCAATCTCAACAAACTAGTGGATCATGTTGAATCATGCCATTAATCTCAGCACCACAAGAGGCTAAGTCTCTGTGTAGTACCTGTGTCATTTGAGTAACTGGGACTCTTGGAGTCAGTCACCTCTACTGATGCAGAAACTGGGCTGGGATTTAGCAAGAGGAGGGAGGAGTCTGCCCCACCTTCCCAGGGTGGACCTCACAGAATGCAGTGAGAGTGCTTGCTTTCCTCCTACACATGGCTTGAGATGCCATGCTGCTTAGTGTTCGTTATTTGATTCCAGTGACCTGTGGTAGAGGTATAAGAAAACATTAAATAAATTTCACATATGCCAATTGAGCTGCTCTCCCAGCTTGTGAGTTCAACTCAGCAAGTGTTCATTATTTGAGAGTTGAGAATACTGAGGTAGGGGAGAGAGGGAAGGTGAGTGAAAGAGAGGAGAGATAGACAGAGAGCTGGGCACCAGTGGGTCACACCTGTAATCTTAGCTACTCAGGAGGCTGAGATCTGAGGATTTCAGTTCAAAGCCAGGTTGGGCAGGAAAGTCCGTGAAACCCTGATCTCCAATAAACCACTCAAAAACCAGAAGTGGCACTGTGGCTCAAGCGGTAGAACTCTCGACTTGAGCTCAAAAGCTGAGGGAAAGTGCCCAAGCCCAGAGTTCAAACCCCACGACCAACCAAAAAAACAAAAGAGAGAGAGGGGGAGGGATAAAAGAAGGGAAGGAAGGAAGTAGGGAAGGAAGGAAGGAAGAAAGCAAGCAAGCAAGCAAGCAAGCAAGCAAGCAAGCAAGCAAGCAAGAAAGAAAGAAGGAAAGAAAGAAAGAAAGAAAGAAAGAAAGAAAGAAAGAAAGAAAGAAAGAAAGAAAGAAAGAAAGAAAGAAAGAAAGAAAGAAAGAAAGAAAGAAAGAAAGAAAGAAAGAAAGAAAAAAGAAAAAGAAAGAAAGAAAATGACTGAGAACGAATTGTTTGGAGTCAGGAGTCATATGTCAGAGGTACTACCTGTGTTTGGTGTTTGGTCTGCCCCAGGTCATGCAGACCATATGCAAACACCTTCCCACTTCTTGGCTAAGTTTCAACCCTTTATGTGTTGCCTAGTATCTGGCACACCTGGAGGCATACCTGTTAAGTCACAACCTGGTCAGCCTCTGGTCCCACTTTCCATCTGACCAGAGGTGAGTCCCAGAACTTGAAGTCACATCCAGATCCAGTGTGGCCAGATTTTCCCCCGAACTGCCACATCTCATCTGGTCCTTCACATAGATACATCCTTGCCCGAGGTTGGGTCGCCCCATTTTTTTTTACATGCATTTCCACCATGTATGGCATGGGCAGCAGTTCAGTAAATAAACTTCTTTACCTGACTGAATACTGTGTGGTGTTCTCTTTATTGGCTTCCTAATGAAACACACCTCATTAATATACTTTAACTTCAGAGTTTCTAGTTATGAATCATGGATATTTTTGTGACACATGTGAGATCAGTATCTACAAAACATATTTACTAACATCATTTAACAGTATAATTGTGCCTGGAATCTTTAATAGCAGCTTAATTAACCATAAAGTCTATTTTGTTTGCTTTGCTTTGCTCTGTTTTTGCTTAAAGTAATAGAAGATTTGGTGAGACAATCTGTGTGAAGCCTCAGGGTCTGTGTTGAAGGGGCAGAATGACGCAGGCTCCGGCTTCAGGATTATCTGAGGACTGTGTTTGTGTATGTGCAAAGTTCTTGGCATGCTGGGCTATAGAGGGAACGTGTTCTCTCTCCCTATCTCAAAGCTCTTGTCAGACTCCTGGGAGCTGAGGAAGTAGCTCTTCTGCTTACTTAAGCATAGACGTACAGCTAGTCAAGCATTTTCCTGAGTACGGGGAAGTGGTTGGAGCTTGCTCTAAAATAGTTTAGATAAAAATGTACAAATACTTATCTCATAGTTTAAGCAAAATTGTATCTGTTGAAATTCTTTGTGTGAATTTCTCCTGACTAAATCTTGGCAAAGATAATACTTGCTGTCTTTAAATACCCACTAGCAATAAAACACAGCATGCAGTGGCAATTGTTATTTGCACTCTGCAACCCAGGTGTCCTGGTGATTTTGCGACCCTTACCCAGGGACCCCAACGCCTGAGACTTTGACAACTGGCACCCAAACAGGGACCCTGCAGTGATGAATACAGGAAGGGATATTCAGGTAAGTACTTTTAATTACAGGGTGATGGGACAAGTTAAGTCTACTCCGTACTTACATATGCTAAAATATTTACATGCTGCTTATGGTCTAAACATTTCTTCTTTTGACATAGAAATGTGTATTAATGTAGTTAGGGAATGGAATCCTTGGTTCCCCGACAAAAGGACGTTAGATGTTGATAACTGGAAATGAATAAAGTATAATGTAGAAAGAGCTGGTCGAGAAAGGGAATGGATTCCTGATAGATTTTGGTCCACTTGGGCTATTTTACATCCCCTTTTTAAAATTTAAATGAGAGAAGATTAATAGTAGACTTAAAGAAAGAGGCTATTTTAGATTTACTATTGGACTGTGAGTTTAAGGACGCAATAGATAAGGCTGCATCACAATTAACGGAGAAAAAACAAGAGGTAAAGAAAGCTGAAAAGGAACAAATTGAAAGTGTAAATAGAATGTCTGAGCAAATGGAATTGATTTAATCAAGATTACAACATATCGAGTTAGAAATTAGCAGAATGAAAGGAGAATCTGAGAAAGTGAAAGTAAAACAGCCTTGGGCTCCTCTGCTTGCCGAAGCAATTTTTACGGCGTCACTCCCTCACAAAACAGAAGGCTCAGACAGTGAGTTTGATGATGAAATGCCTATTTTTTCTTATCCTGTAATTTGACCACCTCCTATGAATGGTATAGCTCAACCAGCCTGATATGAGGGTGTTGCTGTCGATGATATTGGTAAGCTTAAGAAGGCAGTGACGTATGGTCCTCAGTCTCATTATGTTAAGGAATTGCTTAATGGGCTTCAGCGACATTATAATAATTTTGCTTCCGAGGATTGGAAGATGCTTTGTAGAGCCTTTCTTAAGGAACCTGAATACCTACAATGGCAAATGTGGTTTACTGAGTTATATACAGAAAGGACTAGACAAAATGCACAGAGCAATAATCCACGCCTGCAGGTCATAACCTGTCCCATGTTGAGTGGGACAGAACAATATGCAGATGCTCATATGCAAGTGAACTCTCCTGAAGAGATCCATGAGCAGTTACGAGACATGGGTATTGAGGCATGGGGGAGGATTCGGCTGGTAGGAGAGCTTTGTGGCTCCTGGACTAAAGTAATTCAAAAACCTAATAAACCCTATGTTGAATTTTTATCACGATTGACCCTGACCTTGGAACATACTGTTGTGGGAGAGGCTGCACTGCAACAACTACTGCGCATGTTGGCTTATGAGAATGCTAATGAGGACTGTAGATGAGCCCTATTGTCTATTAAAGAATCTGGGGATGTAACTACATATTTAAGGGCGTGTAAAGACATTACATCCAAATCCCGTCGTATGTAGTTGTTTGCTGAAACTATGCTCACTACCTGGCATGCTTTACAAACCATCTAACCTAAAATGTTTTGGATGTGGTCAAACGGGACATATAAAGAAGAATTGTAAAAAGGCTACTGATGTTAACAAGAGAGGAACAGGAATTTGCCCTAAATGTGAAAAGGAAAGCACTGGGCAAGAGTGTGTAGATTAAAAAACAGACAATAAAGGAATTCCTATAAAAATGCTTACCCTATGCAGGGAACCTCTCTGGCCAGCCCCGGGGCCCAGGATTAATAACCGAGGGTAGCCAACCATTTTTCTTCCTCGTCCCTGCCACAGCCCATAGCGCCTCAATGGACATGCCGATTCATTGATCTACTGAGAGGCATATTGGTTTAAAACATGCTTGCATGTAAGTATCAATTATGGTCATTCAAAAATGACAGATGTCACCTCCCCAGACATACTAAAATCATGATTTCTAAGTAAGATAGGATTTTATGGTGGTACAAGTGTTGAGATATCTGGATGAGTCTAATGTGTATCTTGCACTGAATTAGGCAGGAAGATATCCAATATCATATGGGATAAAAATGGTAGTAAGAAGATATTCCCTTGAGAAAGATATAGGAGGCTGCGAGAAGTATGGAGAAATTCAGATAATTTTGAAGGATTTAGAAATGCAAGCTCAACTATGTGTCTTTAACTGGAAGGGCAAAAGAAGGGGAAGAGAAGAAAATAACTGAAAGCAGATCATTGTCCCAACTTAGAGTATAAAAAGACATATCCTATAACTTCCAAGTTAAAGAGAGACCAATATAATACGTCCCACTTAATTTAGATACATGCAAAATATTTACTTGGCTTTTCCCCACTTTAATGCTCTAAAATAAATAAAGATTTATAAGAAAAGTTATGTGATTGTTGTTACTTCAACTTGAACACTAGTTGTGATGAGCCCTTTTTTTCTCAATATGCTCTTGGAAAGTACTCCCTAAATTTATGATGCTGTGACTGATTAGAGAGTCAGCATAATGGGTTTCTACTTGTATGATAATCCAAGGATAGTTTAATGCAGTTTTTCTCAAGGTATCCAAGTATATTGTCTGACGCTGTACTTTGAACACACACTCACACCTGAGCACATTATTTGAAATTGTACATCCACATTTCCTTGGCATAGTATATTTTGTGCCTTTGTCTATTTTGCATGTTCCTTTTGATTGCTCTATTTCCATTTCATCTGTACAAATTGCTAAGATCATTGTTCAGCTATCACTTCTTGTTTGCAAACACCCAGTCTATTTATGAAGGTACTTAGTTCATGTTAACCAAAAGGGTAGTACTCACTCTCTGAGGAGAAAAGTTCCACAGTATAACTGTATGCCAACATTAAAAGATGTAGAATTTAAAGCACTTAGAGACAAACAGTGATATTTGAATTGAAAGGCTCCTTAGGGACATTTTCTTGGAGCTCATTAGTTTACCCCGGAGAAATATAAATATCCACACACTTTGGAGCTAATTAGTAAGTAACTGAATTAACACTAGATCCTAGATGTTGTGACATTACAAGTCACGATTGTAATATTGTTACATCAGAATCCTTCCCTACATGCATATGTGTATCAGAAAATGAAAGAAAGGCATTAAAACAAAATGTCTTATCTTTTTAGGCATTCACTCCTTGTGGTGAGGGTAATGTCTGAACTCTTCCATTCAATAAAAGCTTGAAGTTTATAAGAGCACTTCCTACATATAAGAATTTCTGGCAGTTTCATGGAGAGGGTTATTTCAGCATGGAGATACCCCTAACAAGAATTATATTTAAATAGAGTATATGGCAGTTATGACGTATCAATGGCTATTGAGGCATTTTCTATTCTAAAGAAGAATCAATTTGCGGAGTCTTCAGTAACATCAGTAAAACTGTATGTTCAATCTATACTTGGTATTACTTGTCCCACATTTATAATGAATAGCCTGATAAGATGTCCAAACATATCTAACGATATTTCAGTAAAATCCCAAACTGATAGATACATGGGTCACTCATTGGAACTGTAGGGCAAATTAGGCTAGTCTGTGCTATAGTTCAATCCATAATTTCCTGGTTAAATAGTCTTCAAAAATATTCACAGACAATTACATCTGTATAATACTTCTAAGGTCAAGATAAAAGCATTTGTTCCCAACATTTAAAATTAAAGGGATCTGTTGAATTCATGGATCTAGAATTTTATGGCTTCACAATCATATCTCAAAATTTCATCAATATGGCTTACATCTCTACCCATTCACCAAAACACTGTTCTTATTGAACTTGTCTATGTCCTTTTAGTTTTCAAATCCAAATGGCATATTTCCTTCAATGTCTCTGTAACAGTTTTGACCATTTCTTCCCGCAAATTCTTTCCTTTCTTTACTTCTGTAAATCTGTTTTTACTACTTTCTTGTTTCCTTATCTCTTTCTTCCAATTTGTCCACAATGGTGCTCACATTGCTACACTTATGTCATAACTTTTCTTTTCCTCTTCCCTTTAATAATGCCCCCAATTTTATCATTCTTTTTCATATTCATGGTCATGGGTATTTTGATGATATCTAAACAGATCAATCTTTGCCTCTGTTTAATATAAACTTTAGAACTATCAGAGAGCTTTTTCCCCTAAATCCATCATTTTCACCTGTAATCCTTATCACCAAGAATATCACTAACACATTTGCCTGGCGATAGATGTAGAACCCTTTAGATTTCTTCTTACCCTTCTACTCCCACCCATTATATAAGATGAATGATCAAGATTTTCTCAGTTTCTGTTACTAATTTGATTTCTTTTTTTTTTTTTTTTTGGTTTTGTTGGTCGTGGGACTGGAACTCTGGGCCTGTGTGCTGTCCCTATGCTCTTCAGCTCAAGGCAAGCACTCTACCTCTTGAGCTACAGCACCACTTTCGGGTTTTCTATGTACTTTCCTAGCGAGTCCATTAAACTTCCCCCTTGAATTTGGTTGTCATGAATACCCAACTTCTATGTTAATGAGGAAAAACTCTAATATAAAACTTTGTCTCCAAAAACCAGGCCAAGAAGCTGTGATCACAAATATTTGGCTATACATTTTTCTTTTTCTTTTTTTTTTTACCTTGAAAGTCTTCTTGTGTCTAAATTGTCCACAAAAATAAGTACTCCACTTTTTGGTTCAATCGTTTCTAACCTCACAAATATATTTTGGTAACAAGATGCTTAGAGGAAACCAAAGTATACTCTACTTTTTATCTTTTCTCTTAAGTCTCTCCTTAAATACAATATCAGGAAAAGTGAAGTTATTCTTTGCAAAATATTTCAATTGATTATTTTTCTCTTGGTCTTGCATTTGTTCAACAAGAGGTATCGAGGAGAATAGAGTTAAATCATCCATAACTTGGATGAGTGTCTGTTACAAAGGACAATGCTTCTATGTCCTACTTCTATGTCCTCCTCTTAGCTCTTTCCTGATTTCCAATTAATCACAGCTTCTTGGCTTCCAGTTTAGGGAAGCTGAAGGACTATAAGGCCTCCACCACTGCTCCATCTTCATGGTTTCTCATTTAAAACTCTTTTAAGTTGCCTCATTCGGATGTGGAATTTATTTTCATGTCTTCATTCAAACTGTTCTGCATCATAGTGAGCCAAATAGGCTCTGTAAAGTCACATTATGTAGCTAAAATATTAAGAGAATCTATATCAAAAAGTTTTGTCCTCTCTCCACTGTTGAAGCCAATATGCTTAGCTAGGGCTTCTAAGAAGAGTTTTCTCACCTATTCCATTTCCTCAATTCTTTCTGATCCCAAAATTTTTTGGCTTATGTAATAAGAGAAGTGTTCACTATCTCATCTTAATCAGGATATTATTTTTTGTGAGCCACTTAGAAATGTGAAATCATTGGTTTGAATTATCCTATCAGATTTTTTTTCTGTGTTTCAGTGCTTCATGTGCAAAGACATTGTGGAAAGAATTACAAAAAGAAAAATATAAACCCAATACATTCTTTCATTTTGAAGGGCACGTTCTCTCTAAATATTTTGACTCAAAATATCTTTTTCAGAGAATTACAGTTTGGTAATTAAAGGTCAATTCACAAATTTTGATGTCTTTTTTTTTTAAGAACTTTGAATTTAAATTCCACTACAACCTTGTTTCACAAACTGAAAGTATATTTCCTGGGTAAGAACATTTTCAAGGGAACCTACAGGATTCCCAGCAAGTTTTCAGAGGTTTATTGGTTTGTTTGTTTGTTTAATGAGCCATCTTCACCCACATTGCTCTCTCTCCACTAAGTCTCCATGGATTTCTTTGCATGAAAGTCTCTTTCCCAGGCAATTTTAAATTTTCTTAATAGGCTAAGTTGTTAAAAATGTTGAAGAATTAAAATTTACCTGTCATAACTGTAAAACTCTTTTGAAATTATTTTATCAGAATCGCAAATTCACCAATCCTAATTCCACCTTTACCATCAGAAACAGTTAACGTTGTTTTCATGATATAGTGTCCATACCACTATTCTTTTCCAGTGGCTTTGTTATGCATATACATTACCATATAAACTGATGCAGAGCAAAATGAACTCCAAGATATGGAAACAGAGGCTTTTTTTTTGCGGTTGCTGTTTTTAAGGTAGTATGTGATTTCTATTTTCTTTTGGGTTTTCTCCCTATGGTTTATCCCCTGCTGTATTTGATTTTGGTACGTTGTATTTTGTGTATACATTTACCTTAATTAGGGAATGGAAGAGGAAAAACAAAATGATGAGAAAAAAGACAAAAGGCAAACCATGCAGCAGCAAAGCTCACAAGACAATATATGGGAAATGTACATAACAACTTGTGAGAGGTATTGAGGAGAAGGAAAACTGTGAGAAAAATGAGGGAGGAGGTAACAAGTATGAAAAGTTATATATTAAGTACTTTATAATTATTGACGGGATCATTGCAAGATAATGTTAAAGCATGAATAGATGCCTCACCAGCAGTCATTCAAGGAATGGCATGTGCTGCAGCAATGAAAGGAGAACCATTCAGTGCTTATGAACAAATATTACATAAGAAACGACCTCAGGCCAGAAATGGGGTCTGTTTCTCATGTGGCCAGTCAGGACACATGAATAAAGATTGTCAACAAAAGCAAAATAAACCTAGTAACAATAAAAGGGTAAAGCACCTGGACTTTGTCCACAATGAAAGAAAGGCAATCATTGGAAAAGTGAGTGTAGATCAAAATATCATAAGGATAGAGTTCTCCAAACAGCAGAAGAAAAGGAGACACAAAACAAGAAGAGGTGTGCTCCTTCAGCCCCGTAAACGAAAGAGGGGAAACACCTACTGTTACACAAAAATCCCCTAAGGGATCAGTTCCATTAAATCCCTTGTCTCCTCCATTTACAGTATGGGATTTGCCAAGAGCTACTCCAGGAAGTGCAAGGTTAGATCTGGCAGCAAAAATAGATTACATTATCTCTATCATGTATGGTGTTCAGCTAATAGACACTCAAGTTTATGGTCCTGTAATTGAAGGAACTGTGGGCTTGATAATTGGTAGAAGCTCAAATTATAACAAAACTTTGAGGTATTACCGGGAGTAGTTGATGCAGATTATCAAAGGGAAATTAAAGTAACGGTAAGGTCTTTAAAAGAAAATATGCAAATACCTATGGATCAAAGATTAGCTTAAATCTTAATTTTAAATTATGTCCATCTTCCAAATCAAATCCTAAAAGAAGATCGAGGTACAGGTGGTTTCAGTTCCACAGAAACTGTGGCCTGGGTACAATCTATTTCTAAGTATCGACCCACGAAAACTATAAAAGTGTATAGAAAGCCTATTAAGGGTCTCTTGGACACAGGGGCAGATCCAACATGTATTGCAGGAAAAGACTGGCCCTCATCCTGGCCAATTATGAAGACACAATCTACATTAATGTGATTGGGTATGGCTAACAATGTTGCTCAAAGTTCAAAAATTTTAAAGTGGGAGTGTGAAAATAGATTTGGAAACTTTCAACCTTATATTATATCTTCTTTGCCCTTACATTATGGGGCAGAGACATTATGCAAAACATGGAACTAAAATTAGTTACTGCAGATTCCTTTAGTGTACAAAATTTTTCAAAGGGGACGCTGATGAGAAGTTTGCTGATGCAATATCATGGAAAAATGATCAGCCTGTGTGGGTTGATCAGTGGTCCCTAACTCAAGAGAAGATACAGGCTGTAGAACAATTGGTAAATGAGCAATTACAGAAAGGACATTTAGAGGAATCCAATAGCCCTTGGAATACTCCAATTTTTGTAATTAAAAAGAAATCTGTGTAATGGAGGTTGTTATAAGACCTCAGAGCCATTAATAACACCATGCATGACATGGAGGCTCTTCTGCCAAGACTTCCATCTCCTGTGGCTATTCCTAAAGGACATTATATAATAATCATTGATTTTCAGGATTTTTTTTACAATAAATTTGGATTCTAATGATTTTCAAAAATTTGCATTTCGTGTACCCTAAAGTAATTTGAAAAGGCCCTGACAGAGATATCAGTGGAAGGTCTTGCCACAATGCATGAAAAATTCTCCTACATTGTGTCAAAAATTTGTGGATAAAGCTTTACAAAAAACTGGGGAACAGTTTTCTAATCCTTACATTATTCATTATATGGACGATATTTTAATAGCTGCTGAAAGTAAACATTTAACAGAACAAATTTTAACAATTAACCATTGAGCAATTAACCAACTTTGGTTTGCTTATTGTTCCAGATAAAATTTAACATAATAAACCTTTAAATTATTTAGGAAAAATAATTCCTCATGTCACAAAAATGAGTATTAGGCTAGATAAATTAAAAACATTAAATGATTTTTAAAAATTACTAGGAAACATAAATTGGGTTAGACCCTACTTGAAAATTACCACAGGAGAATGACACCCATTGTTTGAAGCCCTAAAAGGGGATTCTAATCCTAAATCTAAGAGACAATTCACTCCAATAATGTTAGAAAAAATTTCATTGGTTGAAGAAAAGTTACAAGCAAAAGTGGTCCAATTGTACTATGATAAAGCCTGGGATTTTATAATATTAAAGACATCTTATACACATACAAGATGTTTATGGCAAGATGGAGTCCTGGAATGGCTTCACTTGCCTCACAGTCAGACAAGAATGATAGCTTCTTATGTATATTTGTGCAGCCAACTCATTGTCAAGGCAAGGAGTAGGTCCCGAGAGTTATTTGAGAAAGAAATGAATAATATAATTATGCCTTATAATAAAAAAACAATTAAAATATTATTACAGAATGATGAGAATTGGGGATTAGCATTATTAAATTATACAGGACAAATAAAATTTCATGTTCCTCAACATCCTTTATTAAAATTTGTGGAAGAGGTAAGAACCATTTTTCCATTAGTGGTAACAACACCTTTTGAAGGAGCTCTAACAGTTTTTACTGATCGGTCATCAAATGGAACTTCGGTGGTATACATTCCAGACCACTTCCCTATTATTAAAAGGGCATCTGACATTTCAGAGCAACAGGTGGAAATTATTGATGTAATTTTAGCTTTAACCATATTTCCCCAGCAGTATAACACTTACAAAGAATAAGCATGTGGTTAACTTATTTCCTGCCATAGAGACAGCTCTTTTATCAGGGCAATCAAAAATTATAGACTTGTTATAACAGTTACAAAAATTAATTCAACTTAGAAAAGAAAAAATATTTATTGAACACAAAGAGACATACAAATTTACCAGGTCCTCTTTCATTTGGCAATATGATGGCTGACTTATTAACTAGAGAATCCATCATGCTTTATTTGTAATTAATCACCTTAATACTAATGAACAAAATCTTACACTTATGCAAAAACATTTGAGCGAAATTGGATTTAAAGTTCAGCCAAAAGTTAAAAGTAAAGATTTGCTCACAGGCACCTGGAAAGGGCCGGATGTATTAATCACCTCGGGAAGAGGGTATACATGTGTGTTTCCACAGGATGCCGAGTCACCCTTCTGGAATCTCAACTGACTCGTGTGCCCCTACAAAGATAAGAAAAAACCCAGGGGAAAAAAACCCAGAAGATGCAAATGAAGAAAGCGATGCACAAGCTCAAAAGTCTTCACCTTTCTCCTCAACAGGAGAAGACAATGAAAGAAGCCCAACCACCAACCTTGGAACAAATTAAGAAGCTCACCCATTCTGTGGAGGAGATTGTTGTTTCTACAGGAAAGACTATCACAGTTGAAAATATGTTTCTTGCCATGCTTGCCATTTTTGCTGTGCAGGCAGTGTCTGTTTCAGGAGAACAATACTGGGCATATGTTCCTAATTCTCCTCTTCTACATCCCATGGGATGGGGGAGATGAGGATATAATACAAGTAATGAAAAATTATAGTGACCTGCTAGGGGTTTGGAGGACTATTCTAATTCTCATATGACTTCTCAAATAATTAATTATGAAGGAATGACAGATACCACTCCAATTTGCATAACGCTATCAGGAGAAAATCTCCCCGGGTGTTTGCCTATAAACTATAGAACTTTTTTGACTGATGACCTTGATCAATCCAATGATAAAAAGTTTAAAAAAAGATTGATGTGGGAAATTGGCATGATATTAGGTTTTCATACTTATAATGAATCGTTTTTCTTTCCCAAGAGGAATATACATTTAGGTAACTGCCTACAAAAATAACATGACAAAGATCAGTTTGGGGATGTATTAATTACCTCACCAAAATGGTGGGAATGTGGATTTCAAAAGGCCTGTTTTTTACAACCCTATGGGGCACCAGATAGTATTTTTGATTTTTCCATTGCTAACCCCGATTATGATTATGCTGCCTACTTAAAACATAATTCAGGAAAGTTTAATGGCTATGCTCCTGATATGTACGGGGAACCCCTGAGAAGACGGCTCACTCCAGGGTGGGTGGCTTCCATTTTGGTGAGTCACTCTCCCTTTCACAATAAAATGGGCATTCATCTGGATTTGTTCGGACTTTTTTGCAGCAACAAACATGATTTTACTGAAAAAGCCCAAAGAAACTAAGAGTACTGCAATTGGGGTAAGAGCATGTGTGGGATATCCTATGGGAATTTTAGCTGGAAAACTAGATAATTTAATCATTATTAATCAAGGAAAATCTTATTATATTAGCTGTAAGGATTGTATTTTTACTAATTGCCTTACTTCTTCTCTGGATAAAACATATTCTGTAATTTTTATTGTAAAAAGACCTTCATATGTAATGTTACATGTAGATCTATAAAATGATCCTTGGTTTAAAAATTTTGCTTTACAAATGCTGAAAATTCTGGATATTATGTTGCAGCCAAAACGCTTTGTTGCGGCCTTGATTTTAGGAATAAGTGCTTTAATAACAATAATTAGCTCATTAGCGATTTCTACAGCAGCCTTAGTAAATGAAATAATGAAATAAACACTGCTCATTTTGTTACTGATTCAAGCAAAAATGTTTCATTTACCCTAGCAGAACAACAAATTATAGATTAAAAGTTAGAAATGAAATGAAATGCTCTGGAGGAAGTGGTTCTGGCTATAGGTCAGGAAGTTCAAAATTTAAAAACACAACTCTCAATTAAATGTCATGCTAGTTTTAAATATATCTGTGTTACTGCTCTAAAATATAACTTTTCTTTTAATTGGAATGCCATCAAAAATCATTTGTTAGGAGTTTGGAGATATAAAGATATCTCTCATGTTATGGAAGCTTTACAGGACAAAATTACAGTAGTTAGTAAAGCTCATTTAGATGTAAAAAATTTACAATCTTGGGCAGCATTATTTAAGCATAACTTGGAGGCCCTCAATCCTCTGGATTGGATTCATGTAATAATTATAATTGCCATTGTCAGATCAATTCACCCAATTCTTATTCTTATATTTCGTCACTTTCCAGATGATCTTTAGATTTGTCTCTTCTGTGCACTGAGACATTTATGAGCTTCAATTATAAAATTAAAAAAAGGAAGAAATGCCATGACACCTCTTGCTGAATCTGCGTGAGAGATCGCGCCAGACAAAGCATAAGCTTCATGGAAGCATGCCTGCAGGAAGGGGGTGTTGCTTCAAGGCGTCCTAAACACTTGGCTGCACCTTCATTGCCTCTACATTTATTCTAACTATATTTTTCTTAGCTGTACATTTGTTGCCTTTATTCTCGTTTTGGCTATTTTTCTATTGATCCATGAACAGAGCATATGAAGCCACTTCCCCTCGTGCCTGTACTAGCTCCTCTCTGCTCTCTCTCTCTACCTCCACTCCTCTCGCAGGCTGCCTCACACCCTCTGCGCATGTACACCTGCCCCTGCGAGACCCTGGCCACTGCTGCCTCCACAGTGAGACCCCTGGGCCCTGCATCCTCCTCCCCTCTGCCCAGTCCCCTCTTCCTCTTGGCTCTGCCCCCTACCCTTGCCCAAAAGAGCAGTCCTGCTGGGCTCTAAGGCTTCCAGGTCATGGGAATTACAGCCTCCCCTCAGCTCAGCACTCCCCACCAACCCTAGCACTTGCTCAGGGGATCGAATCTCCCCTCAGCCCCACCACTAGAGAAGACTCTCCACCAAGCCTCTCCACTCCACACATCAAAAATGTGCACAGTGACCCAGTGAGACAGAGTCAGAGAGAGAGAGAGAGAGAGAGAGAGAGAGAGAGAGAGAATGAGAGAATGAGAGAATGAGAGATTATTGGGGAAAACTACCTCTCAAGGACTCAGAACATAGCACCCTTTGGGATGACTCAGCATACAGCATACTTCAAAAAACAGCACAAAGCACCCTGAGAAGAAGACTCAGCACAATGTGCCCTTTGAAGGACTTAGCATATAGTAGCCTTTGGGATGACTCAGCACACAGCACCCTTTGAAGGAGGGAGTCCATAGCATGCAATGTATAGGACAAAGTGTATGGCACGCTTTGAAAAACTCAGCACGTAGCACTCTTTCCCAGGACTCAGCACATAGCACCCTGTGTTAAGACTCCATACACACCACACTTTGAAGGGCTGAGTATGTAACACCCTGTGTAAAACACTCAGTGCACAGCATCCTTTGAAAAATTCAGCACATAGCACAGTTTTGTAGGACTCAGCACATACCACCTTGTGGAAGAACTCAGCACACAGCACCATTTGAAAGACAGTACATAGCAGGACTCGGCAGATAGCACTCTCCTCATCCCTTTCTTCTCAAGGATGCAGCACATTGCACCCATTGGGATAACTCAGCACACTGCCTTCTTTGAAGCACTCAGCAAAAGTACCCTGTGTAAAGGCCTGGGCCAGAGCACCCATTGAAAAACTCACCTGTCCCTCCCTTCTCAAGGGGTCAGCACATAGCACCATTTGGGATGAATTAGCACACCGCACTTTTGAAGGACTCAGCATAAAGTACATTGTGTAATGGACTCAGCACACAGCAGCCTTTGAAAAACCCAGCCCAGCCCACTCTTCTCAATGACTCAGAACATAGCACCATTTGGGACGACTCAGCACACAGCATGGTTTTTGAAGACTCAGAAAAAAACATGCTATGTGGAAAGGACCTAGAAAACAGTACCCTGTGATGGACTCAGCACATACCTGTATGTCACAAGTTCAGCTGTCATTAGAATTAGGGTGCTGTCTTCAGTATCACCATTCTTCAGAAACACTTCACAAATACTACTAGTTCACATTTAGCTAATGTGTGTTTTGTGGGGGAAGGTCAGCTGGGGGTTCTTGAACTCAAAGCTTGGGGCTCATGTCCCTGAGCTCTTTGGTTCAATGCTAGAGCTCTACCACTTTGATTCACAGCTCCAATTTTGTTTTTTGTTTTTTTTTTGGTTGTTCTTTGACAAGCCTTATGGTGATCAGGAAGGCCAAGTTGGGGTTCCCATGGGCAAAGGCTCTTAGCTGGGCCTGGGGCTGATTTCTCACTTTCTTGTGCCCCTGGGAGCAGGGCCTCCTGGAGCTCTCTTGGCCTAGGGTGGAACAGATCTGCTCTGGAATCAGCACTAAGGGTGAGTGAAAGTCAGGTTGGCCCAGGTCATTTACTCAAATTGAACTCTAGGGGAGAATAGTCCCCCAGGATGGCACAGGGACGCATGTTCCACGTCTGACCACGAGGAGGCAGGAGTTGCCCACCATAGGGATTGTATTTACTCTTGTTTCCCTGGGGCCCCCATCATGCTTTGAAGCCACCCTGGACAGGAAAGTCCTTGAGGCTTACCTAAAATTAACCATCGAAAAGCAAGTGGGGCTGTGGCTCAAGTGGCAGAGCACTAGCCTTGAGCAAGAAAACTCAGGGATAGAGCCTAGGCCCTGAGTTCAAACACACACACACACACACACACACACACACACACACACACACACACACATGACATGCATGGAAAATCAAAGATTTCTACACTGCAATCTTTGGGTATTCTCTACCTTTTCCCCACTGAGTCTGGTGGCTGTTGGCCTAGGTGTTTGATGTATCCAACATCACCTGGCATCTTTAATTTTGGGAAACAGAATGGCTAGAAGGTCAGCCTTCCCTATCCAAGCTCCTTGATTGTGTCAAAGTCTATCCATGCCCTTTGGGTATCTTTTTACAGACTTGCCATGATGCCTTCTAAAGGTATCAAATGCTGGGCACTGGTGGCTCATGCCTGTCATACTAGCTACTCTGGAACCTAAGATCTGGAAGATCACGGTTCAAAGCTAGCCTGGGCAGGAAAGTGTGTGAGACTCTTATCATCGATGAACCATCAGAAAACAAGAAGTGGCCCTGTGGCTCAAGTGGTAGAGTGCTAGCCATGAGAGAAAGAGCTCAGGGACAGTGACCAGGACCTAAGTTCAAGCCCCAGGACTGGAACAACAAATCTTTGTTGGAGGCTTGTTTTCCCTTTGAAAACAATTTATTCTTTGTGATAAGCATAACATGGCCCTCTTCCCTGGCCACACCATTAGATGTCCCTTAAATATGGGCCACCTCCCGGCAGCCTTTGCCCTACCCGACTCGCAGTTTACCCTTCCCATGACCCAGCAGATGGAGGCCTGAGAGAAGGCTACCTGGCCACGTACTTATGGTGGCTGCTGAGGCTTTGGAGAATCATTATGTCACATAGTATCTGCGTCAGTCTACAGAAGAAAGGGAGGGAGCTCTCCTCACCTGAGTGTGTGAGCTGTGGGTGGCTCTGGATGTGGGGCAGCTGCAGCAGCATGTGCTTTGTGGGGGAGTCCGATATGGGGTTGGGAACCTCGATCTCTCCTCTGGCAGTTTCCACACTGCGTTGAAGTGGCAATTCTTCAAGACCTTTCTGTTCCTCCCTCATTTCGCCCGCCCTGGAGCCTGGAGGCATCCAAAGTGGCGGCAGTGACAGGAGGCTCAGCCTGTGCTGGCATCTGGAGCCCATTGTCCATGTCTTCCCCTGTGAGGAGTGACAGCAGCTCCCGCAACTCTCTCCTCTTCTCCATCTTCTCCTAGGACAGCTGGTACACACGCTCAGGTTTCTTCTGACACAGCTCAGCCCGAATGAACATCTGCTCTTTACATGCCATGAGGGACTTATCAACAGTGTGATGTGTGCCCACAGCTGGCTGCATCTATATTGAAGATCACCCGCTGGACTATGGAAGTCCATCTCATCAGGCAGGTCGTGGACAAAGTAGATTTTCTTCTTTGACGCTCACATGTCCCGCTTCCCATCCCCACACAGGCTGTGTTGCCAGCTCATGGGATGGAGGGCCTGTGGCTCAAGCTTTCTCTGGCACTGAGCCGCCAGGTGAACTGGGTGCCCTCAGCGGGCCTGCCACTCCTGCTGCAGGAGTTTCCCCCTGTGGATTTCAGCCACTAAAATTGCTCACAAATCCACGTCCCTCTTGGTTTGGTGAATGTCTCCATCCTCTGCAATGGTCATGTGTAGGGGGGGAGTCGACTCCTCACCTTTTGCTTTTCCAGGGTTTTCGACTTCCCCTTCCCCAGGGAAAGCCAGGAAGCTCAGCTGGGCCTGCAGTCGCTCTTCCTGTGGTCTGATTGCTTTCAGGCACTTGAGAGTGTCCTGTCACTTTGGAGGAACCACCTGGTCTCCCCAGTTGGTCGGGCCGTGCACTTGCTTCAGCTGCTACAGGAGTTGGGTGTGCCTCTTTAGGTGCTGCAGCAGGGCCTCCTTCTTGGAGCTCAGCTGCTAATTGGAGGTGATGTGCCGCTCACAGGTGGTTCTGAGTTCCTGCAGCTGGGCCAGGGACTGCTCCTGCTGGTCCTGAGATGCTTGGCTTTCTTTCTCTCTCTCAGCCACTTCTTTCCATTCCTCTATCTTCTCCTCTGTGTGGACCAGCTGTTCCTCCAGGTGTTTCTTCACCTCCTGCTCTGTGTCCAGGATGCTGGCGAGCTCCTTCTCACTGCTCGCCCTGTGGAGAGCGTCCCACAGCAGGGCCAGCTGCTCCTCCAGCTGTCAGTCACACACATATGCGTGTCATGCGGTCTCAGGGATCTCCTGCCAATCCTTGGCCTTCTCCTCCAGTCTTCACCATTGCTCCTGCTGCTCTGGGTTCTGGAGATGGAGCCTCTGGTTTTCCTGGACCTGGATGTGAAGTTATTCTTCACGGTTTTTCAACTCCATCTGCGTGCAGTGGGCGTGGGCCTGCAACTGCCACTCGCCCTGAGATGGGCCATGGTTCCTCCAGCCTGTTCTCTAGGCCGAACACCTGCCTCGCCCCTCGCTCCTTCTCCTGTCAGTTGGTTCATCCGATGGGTCAGCTGCCGGGCCTCCTCCTTCCACGTGGACCTCTCAATGCTCAGGTCTTCTGTGAAGGTGTCTCTCTCTAGATTTGCTGTGCTCATTAGTCAGTTCACATTGTCCAGTAGTCTCTTCAGTACCTCATGCCCCACCAGTGCTTGTTGGAACTTGCAGATTCCTTTCTTCCTGTTGTCCAGAGCACTTCCAGCTTCTCCTATAACTTTGAGTTCACTTGCTCCAAGTCATCGAAGCTTCTGGCCTTTTCCTTGAGCAGAAGGTCACAACATGCAGCTGTTCAAAGAACATTTCAGTCCTATTCTGTGATCAATGACCACAGAAGCCGACATCTCCAGCTCTGCCATGCACTGCTCTGTGGCCTGTAGGCAGCTGGTGAGAGCTTCATGCTCCCTTTCTGTGTCATCGGCAGCCTGCTGCACGCAGGCGGGATTATAAATTGCTTTCTGCTGAAACCAACCTCTGTATGGGTGCCTTGTGGATCTCTAGCTCTATTTTAGGTGCTGCAGGCACCTGGGCTATCTTCTCCCTCTCTTTCTCCTGTTGATCCTGAAGGTCTGTCTTTTCCTGCTTCAGTGATTGGATCTCGGCATAGAGTGCCTGGTTTCTTCTTTTGCTGGGGTCCAGGGTGGGCACCACATGTCGGTAGCACCTCTGCAGATCCTTGGTGGTATCAGGACCATTGAAACTCTGGAACCTCGTGGCTGTAACTGTGTCCAAAGGCACAGGAAGCCCGTGGTGGGCATCACCATTGGCCGGACCCTCCATTGAATCATGCTTCCCGGTGGTGTTTGTCTTGGGGATCCTTCCCTTTTTCATGTTCTTTGTTTTCTTGAATGTTGCAGGTCTGTCAGGAGGATTCTTCTACTGGTGTTCTGGTGGCAGTTTCATGTCCGTAGTTTTCTCATGGAGTCTTGTTGTTTCAGACATCTGAGCGCTGAGATAGGAAAGATGGGCTGGCCACGTTCCCAGGCTCTGGGAAATCCTCTCTTCTCCCACTCACTGATTAGGTCGTCAATTTCATACTCTACTCCAAAGTCGCTTGGAGTCTCTTGCTCACCACTTAGCCACCTTACTCAACTGCTGGTAGTGCTGTCAACCATTAGAGGGAATCCCGGTGCTTCCAGGCAGCATGGAATGTGGGTGTGGCCGCCATTCTTGTATCCCATTGGTCAGAAAGAATCATGAAAGAATGGGGGTGTGACCAGAATACTGTGATGCAGGCAGAATGGGTGGAGTCAAGATGAGAGCAGCCGTTTTCCCAGGAAACTCTGTCAAATCCAGTGGGGACAAGAAGGTGACCTGCTTTAGCTGGATGGCTGCACAGATTGTTCTGTATGTCTGTTTGTTGCCAGTCCTGGACCTTTAACTCAGGATCTGGGCACAGTCCATGAGTTGCTTTTGCTCAAGGCTAGCCCTCAACCTCTGGAGCCACACGGCTTTGTTGGCACTGAAGTTGGATAGGGGTCTCAAGGACGTTCCTGCCTAGGGTGACTTTGACCATGATCCTCCTATCACAGACTTGTAAGTATTAAGGAGGACTGCTGAGAGCCACGGGTGCCTGCCTAATCATTGGTCTTGTTGATGTTCTTGGACAGACCTTTGAGTTCCCTATCCTGGGGATTAAATGGTGGAAGCTGGAGCCCACAGTTTGAATCCTGTTCCTGCCACTTCCAAAGGGCAAGAGATCTTAAGAAACTCATTCTTATCCATATGAATACCAATGGAATGTGATATATGTCATGATTGAATGGGCACTTCTTGAACAATTGTAGGATAAAATTATACACAAATATATCCTAGGACTCTAATCGATTTTAACTAACACTTTATGAAATATTTAAACAATTATATTCATTAAAAGGAGGCATAATGAAATATCTACGAATTTGATGTCACATAGTATGAAGGTGCCATTATTTCTGCTAGGACTGGGATTGGAACTCATGGTCTGGATAACTCTGTTGCTCTGTGTGGGAAGGGGAAGCTCATCTCCGTGAAGTTAAGAAATTCAAGTCTGTTCCTTAGGCTTGAAATCGATCCCAGCACTAGAAAACATCTTTTTCATGTATATTTTACATAAACTATTTATATTTACATACATATATTGACTCTTTATTGCATTCAGTGTAGTTATTCGTTTTATTTTTTGTTTTATTCATGTATTAGCCATTTATTTTATTGACTATTATGGCACATAGAACATTGATTACTTTGATTACATAGGACATAGGTCTGCATAAGTATTCCACTTCATACCTGAAACCCAGGACTTTCACAGAAAAAGAAAACCTGTCACCATCAGCTTCTTACTCCATTATTCATTGTTTGGGAGTGTTGGTGTCTGAACTCAAAGCCGACAAGGCCAAATTCATGAATGGGGCAAATTGAGCTGACAGGCAGTTCCCAGGATCTGAGATCAAGTCTCTAGGGTTGACAAAATAAGAACAGATTGACATGTAGATGGTATTATGCTAATAAATATATATCTTTATAGAGTACCAGAGATGTCTACATATTATTCAGTTATATAGACTACATTTCTACCAATTCTTGGGTATTTATTATGCCTCCATGTAATTAATGTTATTGTTTTAATCCTTAATAAACTATAAAGTAAATCAAGGTCCTGAAATTATTATATCCCTGTAAGAAATAGTATTCTTTTAATGATTCATATTAAATAAAATCAGTCTACTGAAATTATGATAACTAATTTTATACGAGTAGCATTCATGATTAGCTCATTCAACTGTGACATTGATAACATTCCATCGTTATTCCTATGGATGGGAACGAGTCTCTTAGGATCTCCCACTATCTGGAAATGGCATGAATAGGATTTGAACTCTAGACCTATGTTCCTGTGCAGGACTATGTCTTCCCCAATAGCCCGCCAGCCTTCAGCAATGCAAGATGAAGTACCCTTTGGAGCCCTGTCATTCAGACCCATGTGGTCATGGTGCAAAGGGAGAAAATTTAAAAATGCAATCATACAACATTTTATTTTGGTCAGTCAGAGGGCTTGAACTCTGGGCCTGGGTACTGTCCCTGTGCTCTTCAGCTCAAGGGGAGCACTCTACTGCTTGAGTCACAGTGCTACTTCTGGGTTTCTAGTGGTTTATTGGAGATAAGATTCTCATGGACTTTCCTGCCTGGCCTGGCTTTCAACTGCGATCTTCAGATCTCAGCCTCCAGTGTAGCTTTTATTACAGTTGTGAGCCACTGGCGCCCGGCTCTGACACTTTTTTATGTGCATATTTTTCCCACTTGCAAGGCTTGGAGATCTAGGAGTCCAGGATCGGCTGTGGCTCCAGTGGCTGCACCCCAGCCTAGGATGATGGAAGCTGAGGCAGAGTTGCCATGACCTGAGTTCAAGACCTTGCTTTGCAAAAAAAAAAAAAAAAAAAAAATTAGCTCCCTGGCTTGCAATTCACGTGTTTTTTTCTACCAGGCTTTGGATTTGAACTCAGGGTCTGGGTAACTCTGCAGCACTGTGGACGAAGGGAAAGCTCACCATGCTTGAAGACAAGAAAGTCCCGCCTGGTCCTTAGGCCTGAATTCCAGCCCAGCCCTGGAAAACATACTATTTATATTCATTGTAAAGATAGAATTTGTATTTACCTATAGATGTTCAGTCCATATCCTGTTTGTTGTGGTTATTGATTATATATTTGTTTTATTCAATTATTTACTGTGATGATATGCATTCCATTTATTATACTGATGACATCCCATCACATAGTATCTAAATTTGTAGACATGTTGTCCATCATGTCTGACACCCAGGACTCTCAGAGAAAAGGAAAACAGATGTCACACTTGTCTTCTTATTCCACAATCCAAATGTGGAACTCAGGGCCTAGCAGACCCAATTCATGAATGAATGTGTCAACACGGCAACCTCTAGCCAAGGAAGCTTCCAGGCAGTTCCCAGACCCTGAGATTGAGCCACAGAGGTGAACAAAATAACCATAAATGGATAGGCAGGTGGCAGTATACCAATAAATATATATTTGTATAGAATTCCAGAGACATCTACTTAGGATTCAATGACATCAACTACATTTCTACCAACTCTTAGGTAATTATTATGATGCCATTGAAGGAATAGTATTGTTTTCATGCTTAATAAACCATTCATTAAGATCAATCAATGTCCTAGGATCATTGCATCCCATTTTAGATTAGACCGATGCCCACAGAAACTTATTCAATCATGAGTTTCCAAACATTCCATCATTATTCTCATGCATAGGAACAAGTCTCTTGGGAAGTCTCCCCACTGATAGGTGTCAGGAACAGGATTCAATATCAGGGCCTTCGACGACATATGGGCCTGTGGCTTCCACGATAGCCTGCTAGCCTTGGCCAATGCAAAGTGAAGTAAACTTGTAGCCTTGTCATTCAGACCCAGGTTGGTCACCATGCAAAGTAATAAAATGTAAAAAATCCATCCCGCGGCTATTTTTAGTGAGGGTTTTTTTTTTTTCTCCTGCAAGGCTTCAGGACTTAGGATCACAGGATCGGCTATGTGTCCATGGCAACCCACTAGCCTAAACTGATTGAAGCTGAGGCAGAGTTTCCATGAACTGAGTTCAAATCGCTTAGTTGGAAAAAATATATAATAAAATAAAAAATAATAAACCACCCTAGCTCAGAATTCGCACCATTTTTTTCTGCCACAGCTGGGGTTCCAACTCAGGTCTGGGTCACACTATAGCACTGTGGGTGAAGGGGAAGATCACCATCCTTGAAGACTACAAGGTCAGGTCTGCTCCCAGGGCCTGAATTGAAGCCCCCGCACTGACAAAAATCATATGCCCACCTATTTCAAACATAGGATCTCTATTTAAATAGATGTGTGGACTACATCATGTGTTCAATGTAGTTATTCTTTTTATTGTGTGTCTTAGTCAGGGATACATTTTGTATTTTATTGATTATGATGAGAGATATAACTGTGCTGGCAGGGATGAGAACTAATTCCCATGTCTATAACATTGCTTAAGCCTTCTCCATCTTAGCTGAGACCCAGAATTTTCACAGGGCAGGAAAACAAGTGGACGTATTGGATTCTCACATCTGCATTTTTCTTTTGGCAGTGTTGGGGTTGGAACTTAGAGCTTAGCAAACCCAACAGGAGAAAGGGTCAAGGTGAGGATACCATGCTGAGAGCTAATAAGGAACTAAGCTGTTCCCAGGACCTGAGGTTGAGTCCTGGGAGTGGAAGGGGGAGAGCACAATACTCATCCACTCATAAGCTGAAGGTAGTCTGCATATTTGTATACAGTAGGAGAGATGGCGACCTGTGATGGAATCCAATATACCCCATAACTACCGATATTTGGATCTTTCCCGATGCCTCCATTTCATGAATGTGATGATTATGGTCAAGCTTCATCAACTCTTCATTGAAAATAATCGATACACAATGAATCTTGCCTATTATTTCCTACGTGCATCCTGCAGAAAGTACTCATTCAAAGATGAGATTGATCAAATTCCACGACCCTTCCAAGTGCTTGAAAAGAGTATCTCAGGATCTCGCTCCATTCCCTCAATGGAGGGGGGCTGACCTGGATTCGACCTTGAGGTCTCCGATATCCCGACGCCCTTGGGCTTCTGCGAGAGCCAGCAGACCTTCAGCCACTCCAGGTCACCTTCACTCTACAGGCCGCTGAGTTCAGCATGGTCACCATGCAAAGGAAAATGTACATACAAATGCCAGGTGGAACTTCCTGCAACTTTTTTTTTCCCTTCGTGGCTATTTTTTTTTTCTTGCAAGCCCTGGGGTCCTAGGATCCGATGATGGGTTATAGGTCCAGAGGCTACAGCCTAAGATGATCAGAACTGAAGCAGAGTTGCCACAACTTGAGTTCAACCTCTGACTCTGTTAAAAAAATTTATGATGGAAGCACCCTAGTTCCGAATTCACCTCATTTTACTGCCAGAGCTGGGATTTGAACTCAGGTCTGGGTAACTCTGTTGCACTGTGGGAGAAGGGGAAGATCACCATCCTTGAAGACTACACTGGCCTGCTCCTAGTGTCTGAATTGAAGCCCAACACTGGCAAAAATCATATGCCCACCTAATTTACACATAGGATCTCTATTTACATACATGTGTGGAATGCATCATGCTTTCAGTTTAGTTATTTATTTTATTGTGTGTCTTAATCAGAGATGCATTTTGTATTTTATTGAGCATGATGACAGATATAAATGTGCTGACATGCATGACAACCTATTCCCATATCTATAGAGTTGCCTATGCCTTGTCCATCCTAGATGAGACCCAGGACTTTCACAGGACAGGAAAGCAGGTGAACTGATACTGCTCACATCAGGATTCATGTTTTGACAGTGTTGTGATTTGAACTCAGAACCTAGCAGGCCCAATTGGTGAAAGGGTCAAGGTGATGACATTGGCCTGTGAGCAACTGAGGAGCTAGACCATTTCCAGGACCTGACATTGAGCACCAGAGAGGGCCAGGATGGGCATCAATTCATAATTTAAACATAGGACCTCTATTGATATACATGTGTGGATAGCATCTTGCGTTCGGTGCATTTCTCCTTAATTTGTGTCTAATTCATGGAGGTATTGTGTATTTTACTGGGTATGGTGGCAGGTATAACTGTGCTCACATGGATGTCAACCTGTTCACATGGCTATAGAGTTGCCTATATAGCATGTTCCATTCCTAGCTGAGAAGCAGGACTTTCACAGCACAGGAAAAGGGGAGGATCACTTGGCTTCTCACATCAATATTCATCTTTTGACAATGCTGGGATTTGAACTCAAGGCCTAGCAAAGCAAAATGATGAATGGGTCATGGTGAGTACACCAGCCTGTGAGCCAATAGAGCGTTAGGTCCATCCCGGGACCTGAGATCGAGCCCTGCCCGGGCTGGCTTTGAACCATGATCCTCAGATCTCAGCCTCCCGAGTAGATAGGATTGCAGGCATGAGCCACTGGCGCCCAGCACTAATATGATTTCTATGTACTCCTTTTTATGCCCTTGACACAAGTCTGTTTCATGTACTCATCACTGGTCACTTAGTCTTAAACAACTTTTTACAAAGTATGTTTTTTCCCCATAGTGTTTTCATATTGGTCCTCTCCATCAACAAATTACTGTTCCTTGTAAGTGTGCAGAGGGAAGAGCTGCGGCACAATTCCTAGTATCATTATTTACTCACTACATTGACTGTTAGCCTTACATTTCTCATCTATAAATGGATGTAATCTACCAGAAATATTGAAGAATACTTTGCTTACTCCTAGAGCAAGAAAAAAGAAAAGTGAAGAGTCCTTACAT
The DNA here is from genome assembly GCF_019054845.1 of Dipodomys spectabilis. Taxonomy (NCBI): domain Eukaryota; kingdom Metazoa; phylum Chordata; class Mammalia; order Rodentia; family Heteromyidae; genus Dipodomys; species Dipodomys spectabilis. The sequence continues at coordinate 722,362 of NW_024870924.1, forward strand.
TTTCCACCTTAGCTTACAAATAAGGAAAGAGTCAAATTCAGTTTGTTGGTATAAAGTCACAAATTGCTTCATGCAGAAATAAAAATAGAGTTTACCTCCTGGCTTTAAGAGTTGTGTCCTTTTAAGGCAACTACAGATATGTAAGTGGTATTATGTAATTTGGGTCATGTGTCTACATTTGTATTGAAGAACATACTCAACATATCATTGGAAAACTGGTTATTGAATAGCATCTATATGAGAATGTTACTTGAACTAATGACACTAAGTTGAAAACAAATCTTAGTCCATCAAAATTTTCTTATTGTTTTATGTGCTGCCAAGTGTTCTTCATAAATTTCTACATAGATTTCTTCAGTGAACTGGATAGAAACTAAAACTGACTAAGGATTTCTGCCTAATGCGTGAAGCATGTTTGAGGCATGTGTTGTTACCTTCTAGGGATATATAACTAAGGGATATATAACTAAGCTACTGGCTAGGTGGGTGGTGAAAGTCTTTCTCCTAAGTTCCCAAGGCTAGAACAAACAAGATCATTTGATAACAAGGCACTCAGCTTATTATATTTTAACTATGTGGGATAATAAACGTGAAAATAAACGATTTTATTTATAAGAAAACAATATCACCAAGAAAAGTGAGTATACATTAGAGAGACTGCAAGAATAACATTAGGGATTTACTGTCTCACCGGATTCTGTGATTGTTATTTCTTGATATTGAAACACTCCTCTTGTTATTCTTATTGTATGTAATGCAACACTGTTTATTATTATGTATTAAATGTGGGAAATCTAAATTCAAAGATGTCTAAAAATTTTTCCTTTTTAATCATAACATTGCCATTATCAAGGTCACTCTGGTCATCATCATCTTCAACAAAATTATTATTAGCATCATAAGTGCTAATTATTGAAAGTCTGGTATGTGCCTATGATTTTTTTATTATTTGTATTTTGATTAAAAATTTTAATATTATCACTGTGCATGCATCCATGTTAAATTTTTGAATAAATAAAGAAACAAAAATCTAAACCATAACAGGAAGCTTGACTATGTGATTATAACAAATTATTGAACAGATTTTTGAAGCATTGCACATTTCTAACCAGTATGAATTAACTTCCCCTCTCCCTGTCCTTACACACAAATATTTAAGGGTTTGAACAGATTTTTTTCAAGTAATATACTATAAATATTACTATGACATCATGTGCACATCTAAAATTACCTTGAAAATAATATATTCTGCTTTCTATTGAAATATTAGTCATTTTACTCTAGGAAACTTTTGGAAAAATAGACTACATCTTTGAAATGAAAAGGGTAAAAATAGTAGCATAACAGTTTTAGAGGGAGTGTATATATTCAGAAATATATATGTGTGTGTGTGTGTATAAATGTTATGTGTAGAAAGTCATACATTTTTAGAGGGAATTTGTTGTCATACATATATATATATATAAATTTATGTATAGAATTATGTGCATTATAGTGAAACAAATATCTTAAAACATAATTAAAATTAAAAAAAAATCATCAAACCAAGTGCCGGTAACTCACGCCTATAATTCTAGCTCCTCTGGTGGCTGAGATCTAACAATTGTTTTCACATCTAGCCCAAACAGAAAAGGACATGTTACATTCTTATTCTCCAATTAACCATTCAAAAACAGAAATTAGCCCTGTGCTTCAAGTTGTGCAGTGCTGGCCTTTAGCACAAAAAATCTTAGGGACAATGCCCAGGACTTACAAACAACAACAACAACAACATGTCTCACATTAATTTCACAAAAGCATTTTTAAACTGCTGTGAACATTTCTTAGAGACATGAATACATGCCCCTGGAAATTTTTAAGTAAAAAGTACAGAATATTTATGTCTATGCTAAAGACATGACTATTTAGATTGTTTAAGATATTTAGGTAAAGATTAGGAATTAAAGATAATGATAGGTAGGTAATAATTGTGACTCGTCTTTTTATTCTGTTTTATGATAGTGATAAAATGATATCTGTAATGATTATATAAAATAACTCTTACTTGGTATTTGAATTATAATAAGTGATAAACATTTTTGAAGTTTTTTTTATTGTGAAAATGCAGTACAGGTGGTTTACAATTACATGGACAAGATAATGAGTACATTTCTTATCAAGCATTGTTGCCTCCTCCTATGTTTTCGCATCCCATCATTTCCCAGTCTCCCCTTACCCAATCCTCTCCCCCCCATCAAAGTTGTAAAGTTCATTTTTCAACATAACGACTTGTACATTTCATTGTTGCAATGGTTCCACGTATATTCCTATTTAAAGGACTTGTTTTTTCCATAACCCTCTACAAATTATACCAACATAAAATATAGTGAAAACTAGAGTTATTTTTTGTTATGTCAAAAAATGAACTTTACAACTTTAGCAGGGGAATGGGGTAGGGATGGAATGGGGATTAGTGTGGGGGAAGGTGAAAGGGATGGGAAGAGGAAACAAAAGAAGAGGCAACAATGCTTGATAAGAAATATACTCATTATCTTGCCCATGTAATCGTAACCCCTTTGTACAGTATTTTCACAATGAAAAAAACTTCAAAAAATGTTTATCACTTATTATAATTCAAATACCAAGCAAGAGTTATTTTATATAACCATTACAGTTATCATTTTATCACTATCATAAAACAGAATAAAAAGACCGGTCCCAATTATTACCTACCTATCATTATCCTTAATTCCTAATCATTACCTAAATATCTTAAACAATCTAAATAGTCATGTCTTTAACATAGACATAAATATTCTATACTTTTTACTTAAAAATTTCCAGGGGCATGTATTCATGTCTCTAAGAAATGTTCACAGCAGTTAAAAATGCTTTTGTGAAATTAATGTGAGACATGTTGTTGTTGTTGTTGTTGTTGTTGTTTGCAAGTCCTGGGCATAGTCCCTAAGCTTTTTTGTGCTCAAGGCCAGCACTGCACAACTTGAAGCACAGGGCTAATTTCTGTTTTTGAATGGTTAATTGGAGAATAAGAATCTAACATGTAATATTCTGTTTGGGCTAGATGTGAAAACAATTGTTAGATCTCAGCCACCAGAGGAGCTAGAAATATAGGCACTTGGTTTGATGATTTTTTTTTAATTTAAATTATGTTTTAAGATGTTTCTTTCACTATAATGCACATAATTCTATAAATAAATTTATATATATATATATATATATATATATATGACAACAACCCTTAAATATTTGTGTGTAATGACAGGGAGAGGGGAAGTTAATTCATGCTGGTTAGAAATGTGCAATGCTTCAAAAATCTGTTCAATAATTTGTTATAATCACATAGTCAAGCTACCTGTTACGGTTTAGTATTTTTGTTAATTTATTCAAAAATTTAACATGGATGCATGTACAGTGGTAATATTAATATTATTAATCAAAATACAAATAATTAAAAATCATAGACACATACCAGACTTTCAATAATTAGCACTTATGATGCTAATAATAATTTTGTTGAAGATGATGATGACCAGAGTGACCTTGATAATGGCAATGTTATGATTAAAAAGGAGAAATTCTTAGACATCTTTGAAGTTAGATTTCCCACATTTAATACGTAATAATAAACAGTGTTGGATTACATACAATAAGAATAACAAGAGGAGTGTTTCAATATCAAGAAATAACAATCACAGAATCCGGTGAGACAGTAAATCCCTAATGTTATTCTTGCAGTCGAGATATAGACTGTCTAGTTGGATTAAAAAGCAAAATCCTTCTATCTGCTGCCTTCAGGAGTCACACCTTGCCCATAAAAACAAACACACTTTGAAAGTGAAAGACTGGAACAAAATCTAACAAGTAAATGACCCCCATAAACAGGTGGGAGTTGCAATCCTAATATCAGATAAAATAGACTTCAAATTAAAATTATTGAGAAGAGAAAAAGAAGGTCGCTACATACTAATTAAGGGATTGCTCCTTCCAGAAAATATTACAATTCTAAATATCTATTTGCCAAACAACGGAGATGCAAATTTATCCAAGAAACTCTACTTTCCCTCAAAGCTCACATAGATCCAAAGACATTAGTTGTTAGGGACTGTAACACACCACTATCCCCACTAGATAGATCAACTCGGCAAAAACTCGATAAACTGCCTACCTAAACAACTGCAAGGATCAACTAGATTTAACAGACATCTAACAAATATTTCACCCAGCAGTATCAGAATACACCTTTGTTTCAGCAGCATATAGAGCATTTTCAAAAACTGATAACATTTTAGGTCACAAAGCGAAAGTGCAAATTTAGAAACATTGAAGTTATACCTTGCATTCTCTCAGACCACAGGAAATAAAATTAGAATTCAACGCCAAAAGCCACCAAAGAAAGTCCTGTAACACATGGATGCTGAACAACACACTGTTGAATCACGAGTAAGTGATGTAAGAGATTAGAAAGGAAATTCAAGTGTTCATGATATTCAACAAAAACGAACACACAAATTACCAGCTACTCTGGGACAAAGAAAAGTCAGTACTCAGAAGCAAGTTGGAGATATATGAAACCAACAATTTAATGACACATCTGAACCTCCTTGAAAATGAGCAGGAAGATAAACACCAACCCAGTAGATGGAAAGAACTAATTAAAATTAAATACGAATTAAATGAATTAGATTCCAAAAAAACGTAGAAAGAATCAACAAAACAACGAGTTGATTCTTCGAAAACATTAACAAAATTGACAGACCCTTAACAAATCTTATCAGAAAAAGAAGAAAACGCACCCAAATAAATAAACTCAGAGATGAGAATGGAAACATCACCAGAGAAACAACCAAGATTCAGAACATTATAAGGGAAACTTCTCAAAACTATGCTAATAAGTTTGAGAACTTGGCAAAAATGGACCTTTATATAGCAAATATCGACATGCTGCTAAAACTAAACCAAGATGAGTTAAACCATTTTAACAGGCCCATATCAAGCATTAAGATAGAAACAGCAATAAGAGAGGTCCTATCTAAAAAAAGCCCAAGAGCAGACAGATTTACATCAGAATTCTACAAGGCCTTCAATGCAAAGCTCACACCAATACTACTCCAACTCTTCAATGAAATTGAAAGAGAAAGTTCACTACAGAACTTATTCAATGAGGCCATCAAGACCCTCATCCCCAAACCAGGGAGGGACTCATCAAAAAAAGAGAAGTTTAAACACATTTCTTTGATGAACATTGATGCAAAACTTCTCAACAAAATTGTGGTCAATTGACTTCAACAATTCATCCAAAAAATAATACACCACGATCAAACAAGATTCATTTCAGGGATGCAAATTTAGGTCAATATACGCAAATCAATTAATATAATACAATGCAACAACAAGAGCAAGGACAAGAATCACGTGGTTATCTGAATTGTTTGAGAAAAAGCATTTGACAACATCCAACAATACCTTTATGATGAAAATTCCCTTTATGGAAAAATTAGGAATCCAGGGAACATTCCACAATAGAATAATGGCTGTATATGACAAACCTACAGCCAGCATTATACTTAATGGTGAAAAACTGAAGCCATTTCCTCTTAAATCAAGAAGGGACAACGGATTCCTGGGTCATAGGGAAGCTCTATGAGGAGTCTTTTTAGGAACCTCCATACTACTTTCCTAAGTGGTTGAACAAATTTACACTCTCACCAACAATGCAGTAAGGTTCCCTTCTGTCCACATCCCCTCCAGCAGCTGTTGTTATTAGAGTTCTTGATTTTAGCCATTCTAACTGGAGTGAGGTGGTATCTCAAAGTTGTTTTGATTTGCATTTTTTTATGGGTAGGGAGGTTGAGCATTTCTTAATGTATCTATTGGCCATCCTTCTTTCCTCTTAAGAGAAGTTTCTCTTTAAGGCTTTAGCCCACTTATTTATTGGGCAATTGTTTCTTTGAAGATTTGTTGGTGGGGATTTAATTTTTTGATTTCCAGGTATATTTTAGATATGAGACCCTTGTCCGTTGTATGGCTAGTGAAGATCTTCTCCCAAACCTTGGGCTTTCTATTGATCTTGCTAACTATGACCTTTGCCATGCAGAAGCTCTGCAACTTCATGCAATCCCATTTGTCCAACCTTTTTGATTTGTCCTGTTTCTGGGTCTCTATTGAGAAAATTTCAGTCTGTGCGGCATTTACCCAAATGTTCACAAACAAGACCACACTAGAGCTACCAGCATGACTATGTTTATTGCAGCATTATTTACTATAGCTAAGATATGGAACCAACCCAGATGCCCCTCAGTAGATGAATGGATCAAGAAAATGTGGTATATATACACAATGGAATTCTATACCTCCATCAGAAAGAACGACATTACCCCATTTGTTAGGAAATGGAAAAGCTTGGAAAAAATTATATTAAGTGAAGTAAGCCAGGCCCAAAAAACATATGTCCCATGGTTTCCCTTATTTGCAGTATCTAATATATGTCTGAGTCAAGCAGCAAAGTTCAGATAATTTGATGTTAGGGAAATGAACCCTAAGATATGTATTCAAATGTTATTTTTTCCATCATGCGATTGTTTCTAACACATTTGTAAAATTATTTCATTGTTGCTTTGTCTGTCCCTCCCCCACAGTATAACCCCTGCTTTCACTGTATTTGATGTCGGTATAATTTGTGGAGGAGAAGGGGAAAAACATATCATTTAAATAGGGATACAGGTGGAACCATTGCAACAATGAGACGTACAAGTCCTTATGTCGAAAATGAACTTTACAACTTTGGTGCGGGGGAGGGGGAATTGGGTTGGGGAGGGGGAGGATGGGAAGGAATGGGAAGGGGAAACGGAGGAGATTACAATGCTTGATAAGAAATGTATTCATTATGTTGCCCATGTAATTGTAACCCCTCTGTAAAGTATTTTCACGATAAATAAAAGAAGGAGACAAGGATGTCCACTCTGTCCAGTTTTTTCAATTTAGTATTAGAATGCCAAGTTTCAACAATCAGACAAGGTGCAAACATAAAATGGATCCAAATAGGGAAAGATTAAGTAAAACTCTCCCTCTTTGTAGATGACATGATCTTCTATTTAAAGAATCCCATGGAATCCACTCCCAAATTACTCATAGTGATTCAAAACTTTGGCAAAGTTGCGGGTTATAAAATTAACTCTCAAAGACAATGGCTTTTCTCTAATCCAAAAATGAGAAAGTGTGGCTGAAACCAGGAAAACTATTCCATCAATAACAGTCCCCCCCAAAAAAACAAAACACCTAGGAATTAACCCAAAAATGAAGGACCTTTATGATGGAAACTTTTTTGTTTTTGGTCAGTCATGGGTCTTGATCTCTGGACCTGGGTGCTGTCCCAAAGGTCTTCAGCTCAAGGCGAGCACTCTATCACTTGAGGCACAGCACCACTTCCGGTTTTCTAGTGGTTTGTTGGAGATTAGATTCTCACGGACTTAACTTCCCTGGCCAGCTTTGAACCATGATCGTCAGATCTCAGCCTCCTGAGTAGCTAGGATTACAGGCGTGAGCCACCAGTGCCCGGCTGATGAAAACTTTAAAAACCTGAAAAAGAAAATCAAAACAGTACTTAGAAAGTGGAAAAAATCTCCCATGCTCCTGGATTGGAAGGATCCACATCGTGAAAATGGCAATACTTTGCTAAGGCTATCTACAAATTCAATGCGATACCTATCAATATTCTAACCTCATTCTTCAACGAAGTAGAAGAGGCAATCCAAAAATTCATACAGAACAATAAAAGACCCCGAATAGCAAAAATGATCAAAAACAGAAAGAAAAGTGCTGGAGGAATATCCATACCAAATTTCAAACTCTACTACAACACCATTGTAATCAAAACAGCTTGATACTGACACAAGAACAGACTTCAGGACCAATGGAATATAATTGAAAATCCAAAAATGAACCTACAGACCTATAGCCATCTAATCTTCGATAAGGGACCTAAAAATTAGAATGGAAGAAAGACAAGCCTCTTCAGTAAATGGTGCTGGTAAAATTTGTTAATCACTTGTAGAAAACTAAAGCTACATCCTTATATATCACCCTGCAAAAGAATCAACTCCAAATGGATCAAAGACGTGGAGTCAAAGCAGACACTCTGAAAACATTACAGAATAGAGTTGGAGAAACTCTAAATCTCCTTGGCACAGGCCGAAATTTTCTTAAAAGAGACCCAGAAACACAACAAATCAAAGAAAGTTTGGACAAATGGGATTGCATGAAATTGCAGAGCTTCTGCATGGCAAAGGCTGAAGCTAGCAAGATCAATAGAAAACCCAAGGTTTGGTAGAAGATCTTCACTAGCCATACAACGGACAAGGGTCTCATAGCTAAAATATTCCTGGAACTCAAAAAATTAAATCCTCTAATAACAAATCTTCACAGACACAACTGCCCAGTAAATAAGTGGGCTAAAGACTTAAAGAGAAAACTTCTCTGAAGAGGAAAGAAAGATGGCCATTAGACCCATGAAGGAATGCTCAACCTCCCTAGCTATAAAATAAATGCAAATCAAAACAAAATTCAGATTCCACCTCACCCCTGTTAGTATGGCTATAATCAAGAACTCTAACAACAGATTCTGGAAGGTATGTGGACAGAAGGAAACCCTACTTCATTGTTGGTGGGCGTTTAAAACTTGTTCAACCACTTTGGAATGTAGTATGGAGATTCCTCAAAAGACTCCACATAGAGCTGCCCTATTTCCCAGCAATCCCACTTTTGAGCATTTACCCAAATGCTACAAACATGATTATTTTAAAGCTACCAGCACGACTGTGTTTATTGCAGCGTTATTTACCATAGCTGCATAGGGGCAGATGCCCCTCAATAGATGAATGGATTAAGAAACTGTGGTATATGTACACAATGGAATTCTATGCCTCTGTCAGAAAGAATGGCATTGCCCCATTTCCTAGGAAATAGAAGGACTTGAGAAAAATTTAATTAAGTGAAGTAAGACAGGCCCAATGAAACATAGGTCCCATGGTTTCCCTTATTTGCAGTAACGTATATTTGTGAGACAAGCCGAAACGGTCAGATCAGTTGATGTTAGGTGAAATGAACCCCAATATAAGTATTCAAATGTTTTTTTTTCTTTCTTGTGATTGTTTCTAACATTTATAAGATGATTTCTTTGTTGCTGTGTATGTCCCTCCCCCAAAATATAACCCCTATTTTCACTGTATTTGATGTTGGTATAATTTGTGGAGGGGATGGGAAAAAACATCGTTTAAATAGGGATACAGATCGACCCATTGCAACAATGAGCTATACAAGTCGTTATGTTAAAAAATGAACTTTACAAACTTTGGCCTGGGGGGGAGGTAAGGGGACACATGGTGGGGGGGGATGAGAATGGATGTGAAAGGGAAACAGAGGAGGAGGCAACAATGCTTGATAAGAAATGTACTCATTACTTTGCTCATGTAATTGTAAGCCCTCTGTAAAGTATTTTCACAATTAAAAAAAAGAAATATACTATTCAGAAAAAAATATATAGAATTAGCGTCTGGGAAGGTGGCTCAGTTGTAGAGCACTTGCCTTGCATGCTTGAGGCCCTGGGTTTCAATTCCTTGGCACCACATAAGCAAAAAGAAAAAAATCAGCAAGTGGCCCTGGTGGCTCAAATGGTAGAGCACTAGCCTTGAGCTGAAGAGTTGAGGGACAGCGCCCAGGCCCAGAGTTCAAGCCCCATGACCGGACCCCAGAAACATATATATAGAGAGAATTATAAGATATAAAAATACTTAAGACTCAGGATCATTGTAGCATTAATATTGTAGCATTAACAAATATGTGCCCTGTATCTGTTGGATATATTTTCACTTCTGTTATAGTGTCCTTTGAATTATGAAAGGTTATCATTTGATGTTATCCGGTTTTTTCTTTCTCTTCTTTATCCACTAATGAGCGTCCTGAGCATGTAGGATTACAGGCATGACATATTGGTGCATGTGTGTCTTTCAATATTTTAAGGGTTTTCCTCTTTCTTTTGAATTCAAACATTGTCCTGTCAGTAATTCTGCAAATTGTCAGACTGCTGTTCTCAAACATGATAAGCATCTGTTTGATGGGTAATTGTCCTGTTCATTGTGTTTGACATAGTTTTCTTTGTTTCTATTGATTTGCCCTTCCTAATTATTTCATATAATTATTAGCATATTTAATATATAGACTTCAGTTTTGCCTCTATGGAGATTGTCAAAAGCAATTTTTAAAAGATTCTTATAGAGACAGCATTGTTAACTTTATACATAAAAACGAGAGAAACTTTTAGTTGGTCTTTGGTCTTATGAAGAAATTTTAAAAATAGGATTTAAATTATATGGTAATATATTTTTAAATGCCATATGAACAAAAAATATGATAATCAGCAAAATTTTCCCTAGGTGACTGTCCCATTTATTCCCCCACCCCACTTTTCCCTGTTTTGGAGCCTAGAAAGGAAACGGAAAATTGCTGTTGAATATTAAACATTGTGAAATTCTCAAACTAGCTTTTTAGAAGCTCTAGAGGGTTGGGATGTAGAACTGTGTTAGAGACCAAGCCTTTGATATGTAAGGCCCTGCACTGCATCTTCAGCACTGAGAAAAGAGGAGGAGGAAGAGAAGGAAGAAGAAGAAGAAGAAGAAGAAGAAGAAGAAGAAGAAGAAGAACAAGAAGAAGAAGAAGAAGAAGAAGAAGAAGAAGAAGAAGAAGAAGAAGAAGAAGAAAGAAGAAGAAGAAGAAGAAGAAGAAGAAGAAGAAGAAGAAGAAGAAGAAGAAGGAGCAGGAGGAGCAGGAGGAGGAGGAGGAGGAGGAGGAGGAAGAGGAGGAAGAAGAGGAAGAAGAAGAAGAAGAAGAAGAAGAAGAAGAAGAAGAAGAAGAAGAACAAGAAGAAGAAGAAGAAGAAGAAGAAGAAGAAGAAGAAGAAGAAGAAGAAGAAGAAGAAGAAGAAGAAGAAGAAGAAGAAGAAGAAGAAGAAGAAGAAGAAGAAGAAGAAGGAGCAGGAGGAGGAGGAGGAGGAGGAAGAGGAGGAGGAGGAAGAGGAGGAAGAGGAGGAAGAAGAGGAAGAGGAGGAAGAGGAGGAGGAGGAGGAAGAGGAAGAGGAGGAGAAGAAGAAGAAGAAGAAAAAGAAAAATAAGAAGAAGAGGCGGAGGAGGAGGAGGAGGAGGAGGAAGAGGTACAGAATCAAATTTATCCACATTTTATTTAATGAATAATTATGGCGAAATAAGAGGTTCAAGTTTCATTTTGATCTTTACAGTAGTTCCTGTTTAGCCTCTGGATATATATTTCAAGTGGATACCTGAAATCCATGAAGTATTTTATAAAGTTAACCTTCAGTATCCAGAATTTCCACATCTAGGTGTTCAATCAACCAGAAATTTAAAATATTCAGGAAAAAAATGTTCTCCAAACATTCAATATAGCTACTATTTACAAACTGTTACATGTATGTTGGTAATAGATATAACCTTGATGTGATTTAAAGTGTAACTTACTTTGTATGACATACTATGCTATTTTCTATATGGGACTGGAGCCTATGCTGATTTTAGTATACTCAATCAGTTCTGGAAGCAACACTGTAAATACCAAGATGACCATTTTATGATTTTACCCAAACAAATATAGTTACAATAAAGCTTCAGGTATAAATTAGGTACAGTAAGACAATTATAGCAGTAACTAATAAAAATAGAAAAATTGTAACCATATACTGTAAAAAAAAAAAATGTAATGTGAAATGGATGTGGTAGTGCATACCTGCAATTCCAGGAAACAGAAGCCTAGGCAGGAAAATAATCAAAGATATATACAGTAAAACTTTAGCTCCAAAAGAACCCAAAAAGCAAAATAAAGGTATTATGTGAATGCGGTCTCTTTCAAATTATGAGATGTTTTTCCATTAATCTTTTCAGAACACAGTTGAGCACAGGTAACTTGTTGGGTCTTTGTCCATCCCAGGAAACAAGAAAGACAGAGGGGTCTGAGGAAAGGTAAGTGCGGTACTTGCCCATTCTCCAGCCTCCCTCAGCCTGAGAGACAATCAGACACAGCGGGGAGCCAAGTCAAGCAGGAAGAAAACTCATTTATTAACAGAGTGCATCCCTTTTTAAAGCCAAAAAAAGCAGCTGGCATGGCAGGGGAGGAAGAGGAACCAATCACTGTCAAGGTCACACCCTATCATGCACCTAAGTTTTCACGGGCAGGTTAAGCACTGAACATAAGGTAAATTGGGCTCTGCCCACTCAACTCCCTCTCAGCACCATCTTTGCTGCCCATGTGCTCTGCAGTAACTAACTACAGATGGGGAAATTACAGTGGAGGGGACTACTTAATAATTGTTTTGTTAAGAGAAAAACGTATCTTATTTAAAGGTTATTTTCTGAGAAGAAAAACCATGCACAATTCTTTTGCCTTTTTCTGAAACTGTAAGACATTTCTCCCCTCCCAACTAACTATCTTCCCACCTGGGTGCTGGAAAGGACAAGCACTCCCACACTAGCTTAGCTGTGCCATCAAGTCTTTCCATGGCAACAATGCTTGATAAGAAATGTACTCATTACCTTGCTCAGGTAATTGTAACCTCTCTGCACGGTATTTTCACAATTAAAAAGAAAAAGCAGAAGAAAAATCAAGCTTCCTGTAGCCTGTTTCACTCTTCCTATTTTGCTCCCAGATGCCCAGGAGACCCTATTGTCAGTTGTGTGAGATAAATGACTTCCTTAGAAGAAAATGTAAATTTGAAGATTGAAATTGAGAAGGGAAATCAAACTCTTCCATCTTTTTTTTACTAAGGACCAGAAAACAATGATAATGTGCTTACGTGCTGAGAGTAAGTAACTTTTGCCACCTGTGGTAATGAATTTAATTTTGATGCTGTTTTGAAATGTATCTGACATGTGTCCTGAACTCTAATTCCTTATTTTCTGAAAGCACCACCTATTCAGAAATTCTGATTTGTGCTGTGAATATTTACTTCCTGTAAAATGTTGTTGCTTGGATATTTTCACTTTGTGAAAGCTTGGTTAGTTTGCTATTGTTCCCTCATTTATATTATAAGCAAGTAAAAATGAATTGAACCTGATTAAATGAAGTTCTTTCTGCCCATTTACTCTGGTACAGATTTCTCTGATTTAGGAAATCTACATTTCAAATCATTCTGGATGCCTAACTAGGTCTGTGTATGTGGATGAGTCAATAAGAATTGCAGACTTTGCCACATTGATTTTGGAGCAAAAAGTTACAGCTGGTAACTGAGCGATGATTCAAAAGACACCTGAGGCTGAATCCATGAGCCCTCTTGCCTGTGTTCAGCTCCCAATCTGTTCTAAAACCCCCCTCAATTCCCATGCAGTGGTTTCTTTTTCTATCCAAAAAGGTTTCTGGAGTTTCATCTTATGCTGCCTCCTAGTATGACAACATGAGGGGAATCAAAGCAAGCAAGGTAGATGTGGCAGAGGCATTTTTCTTGGTCGGTTGTGGGGCCTGAACTCTGGGACTGGGCATTGTCCCTCACCTCTTCAGCTCAAGTCTAAAACTGCTGATCTAAAGAGCTGCATATATCAACTAGATTTAACAGACATCTATTGAATATTTCACTCAGCAGCATCAGAATACACGTTTTTCTCTGCAGCAATAGAACATTTTCCAAAATAGACCACAAAGCAATGTTGTCCAAATTCAGAAACATTGAAGTTATACCTTGCATTTGCTCACACCACAAGGGAATAAAATTAGAACTCAACACCAAAAACCACCAAAGAAAGTTCTGTAACACATAGAGACTGAACAACACACTGTTGAATCATCAGTGGGTCAGGGAAGAGATTAGAAAGGAAATTCAAATGTTCATGATATTCAAAAAAAATGAGCACACAAATTACCAGCTCTTCTGGGACAGAGCAAAGACAGTACTCAGAGGCGAGTTTATAGCTTTGAGATCCCACATCAACTAATTGGAGAGATCTAAAACCAACAATTTAATGAGACATCTGAACCTCCTTGAAAAAGAGCAGCAAGATAAACCCTAATCCAGGAGATGGAAAGAAATAATGAAAATTAAATCAGAATTAAACTAATTAGGATCCAAGAAAACCATAGAAAGAATCAACAAAACAAAGAGTTGGTTCTTCAACAAAATTAACAAAATTGACAGACCCTTAGCAAATCTTATCAGGAAAAGAAGAAGACTCACCCAAATAAATGAACTCAGAGATGAGAATGGAAACATCACCACAGAAACAACCAAGATTCAGAACATTAAAAGGAAATACTTATCAAAACTATGCTAATAATTTTGAGAACTTGACCGAAATGGACCTTTTCCTAGCAAATATTGACATGCTGAAACTAAACCAAGATGAGTTAAAACATTTTAAAAGTCCCATATCAAACATTGAGATAGAAACAGTAATAAGAGAAGTCCCATCTAAGAAAAGCCCAGGACCAGAAAGATTTGCAGCAGAATTCTACAAGGCCTTTAAAGCAGAGCTCACACCAATAGCCCTTCAATGAAATTGAGAGAGAAAGCGCACTACCGAACTCATTTTATGAAGACATCATAACCCTTATCCCAAAACCAGTCAGGGACTCGTCAAAAAAAGAGAACTATAGACCCATTTCTTTCATGAACATTGATGCAAAATTTCTGACAAAATTTTGGCCAATCGACTTCAACAATTCATACAAAAAATCAAACACCACGATGAAACAGGATTCATTTCAGGGATGCAAAGCTGGTTCAATATATGCAAATCAATTAGTAAAATTTATCACATCAACAAGACCAAGGATAATAACCACATGGTTATCTCAATAGATGCAGAAAAGTCATTTGGCAAGATTCAACACCCATTGATAATGAAGACTCTGGAAAAACTAGGAATTCAGGGAACATTCCTAAATACAATAAAGGCTGTATATGACAAACCTACAACCAACATTATACTTAATGGTGAAAAACTAAAGCCATTTTCTCTTAAATCAGTAACGAGACAAGGATGTCCATTCTTGCCACTCCTCTTCAATCTAGTATTAGAATGCCTAGATACAGCAAAAAGACAAGATGCAAACATAAAATGGATCCAAATAGGGAAAGATGATGTAAAACTCTCCCTCTTTGCAGATGGAATGATCTGTATTTAAAGAATCCCACTGACTCCACTCCCAAATTATTCAAGCTTATTCAAAATTTGGGCAAAGTAACAGGGTATAAATTTAACCCTCAAAAATCAATGGCTTTTCTGTATGCAAAGAATGAGAAAAGTGTGGCTGAAAACAGGAAAGCAACTCCATTCATAATAGCTCCACAAAAAATAAAATACCTAGGAATTAACCAAAGAATTGAAGGGCCTCTATGATGAAAACTTTAAAAATCTGAAAAAGGAAATCAAAACAGAACACAGAAAGTGGCAAAAACTCCCATGCTCCTGGATTGGAAGGAGCAACATCATGAAAATGGCAATACTTCCCAAGGCTATCTACAAATTCAATGCAATACCTATCAATATCCCAAATTGATTCTTCCAGGAATAGAAGAGACAATCCAAAAATTCATATGGAACAATAAAAGACCCTGGATAGCATAAAAGATCCTTAACAGAAAGAAAAGTGCTGGAGGAATATCAATACCAAATTTCAAACTCTACTCCAATACCATAGTAATTAAAACAACTTGGTAATGGCACCAGAACAGACCTCAGGACCAATGGAATAGAATTGAACCTACACATATATAGCCATCTAATTTTCGATAAGGAAGCTAAATAATTAGAATGGAAGAAAGATAGCCTCTTTAGTAAATGGTGCTGGCAAAATTGGTTAATCACGTGGTAGAAAACTAAACCTAGATCCTTATATATCACCCTGCACAAGAATCTATTCCAAATGGATCAAAGACCTCGGAGTCAAAGCAGACACTCTGAAAACATTACAGGATGCAATAGGAGAAACCCTAGGTGTCCTTGGCACAGGCCAAAATTTTCTTAATAGAGACCCAGAAACACAACAAATCAAAGAAAATTTGGACAAATGTGATTGCATGAAATTGCAAAACTTCTGCAATGCAAAGAACATAGCTACCAAGATCGATAAAAAGCCCACGGATTGGGACATGATCTTCACTAGCCATACAACGGACAAGGGTCTAATATCTAAAATATACCTGGAACTCAAAAAATTAAATCCCCCAACAACAAATCCTCAAAGAAACAACTTCCCAATAAATAAGTGGGCTAAAGACTTAAAGGAAAACTTCTCTGAAGAGGAAAGAAGGCTGGCCAATAGACATATGAAGAAATGCTCAACCTCTCTAGCTATAAAGAAATGCAAATCAACCCAACATTGAGATACCACCTCAGCCCAGTTAGAATAGCTATAATCAAGAAGTCTAATATCAACAGATACTGGAGGAGATGGGGAAAGAAGGGAATCTTACTGCATTGTTGGTGGGAGTGTAAACTTGTTCAACCACTTTGGAAAGTAGTATGGAGTTTCCTCAAAAACTCCACATGGAGCTCCCCTGTTTCCCAGCAATCCCACTTTTGGGCATTTACCCAAATGATCACAAACAAGACCATAATAAAGCTACCAGCACAACTATGTTTATTGCAACATTATTTACCATAGATAAGATGTGGAACCAACCCAGATGCCCCTTATTAGATGAATGGATCTAGAAAATGTGGTATATATACCCAATGCAATTCTATGCCTCTATCAGAAAGAATGTAATTGCCCAATTTGTTAGGAAATGGAAAGACTTGGAAAAAATTAAGTGAAGTAAGCCAGGCCCAAAAATATAGGTCCCATGGTTTCCCTTATTTGCAATAACTAGTATATTTTTTGAGACAAGCAGAAAAGGTAAGATAAGTTCATGTTAGGTGAAATGAACCCCAAGATAAGTATTGAAATGTTTTTTTTTTCTTTCTTGCAATTGTTTCTAACATATTTATAAGATTATTTCTTTGTTGCTTTGTATGTCCCTCCCCCATGTAATAACCCCTGCTTCCATTTTATTTCATATTGGTATAATTTGTGGAGTGAATGGGCAAAAACCAACCTTTAAATAAGGATACGATGTACCCACTGCAACAATGAGCTATACAAGTCATTATGTCCAATAACGAACTTTACAACTTTTGCCAGGGGCGGGGTGTTGGTGGGTTGGAGAGCGGAGATCGGAAGGGATGAGAAGTGGAAACAGGAGGAGGCAACAATGCTTGATAAGAAATGTACTCATTACCTTACTCATGAATTGTATCCACTCTGTACGGCATTTTGCAAAAAAAAAATTTTTAAAAACATTTGTCAGAATAATGTCAAAAAGTTTTTGACAGAATAATCATTAGTGTATCACCTAGAATCTGGATATGGTTAGTAACTCTAAAGGATTTTCTCATACTTTCAGAATTTTCGTAAACATACATAATAAGTCAAATGAAGTGTTTTATACATATAATCCTAGCTACTCTGAAAATGGAAATGTCGATAGTTGCAGTTCAAGGTCAAGCTGGAAAACATACAAGAGACCTCCAGCTCAATCAATAAAAGCTGGGTGTGCCAATGTGTGGCTGTCATCCTACCTATGTTGAACATAAAACTAGGAAGTTCACTATCCAGGTAGCCTAGGAATAAATACAAGATTCTATCTCAAACACAAACAAAGCAAAAATTGCTGGATGTGACATGGTTCAAGTGGTCAGATGCCTGCCTGGCAAATGCAAGGCTCTGAATTTGAATCCAAGTACTTACCTCAAAAAATTAAAAATAAACAATATGAGTTAATTCTCTAAATCACTTCTCAGTGCAATTATCTTATGTATTCCTCAAATAATCTGGTAGTGAAAGCAGAGAATTGATTAAACCAGATCAATATAATAGGTGAAATGAACCCAAGGATAAGCATTGAAATGTTTTTTTTTCCTTGCTTGCAATTGTTTCTAACATACTTATAAGATTATTTCTTTGTACTGGGAACGCCTAGCTTCTTCATGGCTCATAGGCTGGTGTGCTCATGTGGACCTATTCACCAATTAGGCCTGCTAGGCCCCGAGTTCAGATCCCAGCCCTGCCAAAAGATTCATCTTGATGTCAGAAGCAAATCGTTGCCCTGTTTTCCTTTCCTGTGCAACTCCTGGGTTTCAGCTAGGATGGAGAATACATGGGCCACCCTGTGGTCATGGGAATAAGTTGTTATACATGTCAGCCGAGTTGTACCTGTCATCATATATTCAAGAAAATACACAATACATCCATGAATAGCATAAAAAATAAAGACAATAACTACACTTAATATACGATGCAGTCCACACACGGATTTGAATATACATTCCATGTTTCAATGATGCATTGAGGACTATTTTGGCCTCCCTGGGGCTCAATCTCACTTCCTGGGAACAGCCCAGCTCCTTACTGGCTCACAGTCTGGTGTGATTATGTGGACCCAATGGGAAGTTGGGCTTCCTAGGCCTCGAGTTCGAATCCCAGCACTGCCCAAAATTCACCCTGATGTGAGAAGCCAGTCATTGCAACCATTTTCATGTGCTGTGCAAATTCTGGGTCTCAGCTAGGATAGAGAAGGTATAAGCAACTCTATATTCATGGCAATAGGTTGTCATCCAATTCACCACAGTTATATCTGTCAACCTATACTCAAGAAAATACACAAGGGCTGGGAAGGTGGCTCAGTGGTGGAACATTTGCCTTGCGTGCTCAATGCCCTGGGTGTGATTCCTCAGTACCACATAAGCAAAAAGAAAAAAGCAGGAAGTAGACGCTTTGGCTCAAGTGGTAGAGTGCTAGCCTTGAGCTGAAGAGCTGAGGGACATCGCCCAGGCCCAGAGTTCAGGACCCACGACCGGAGCCAAAAAAAAAAAAAAAGAAAGAAAATACACAATACATCAATGACTAAGACACAAAATAAAGAGAATGACTACACCAAATGCAAGATGTCGCCCACTCATGTTTGGAAGTATAGATCCTTTGTTTAATTATGAATTTATGACTATATTGGCCCCCACCAGGACTCCATCTCAGGTCCCAGGAATGGCCTAGCTCCTTAGTGGTTCATAGGCTGGTGTGCTCACTATGACCCATTCACCAATTGGGCCTGCTAGGCCTTGAGTTCAAATTCCAGCACTGCCAAAAGATTCATTCTAATGTGAAAAGCCTAGGGTTGCTCATGTTTTTCTGTTCTGTGAATGTCCTGAGTCTCATTGAGGATGGAAAATGCTATATAAGCAACTCAATAGCCATGGGAATAGGTTGTCATCCATGTAAGCACAGTCATATCTGTCACCATATTCAATAAAATGCACAATACATCAATAAGATAAATAGAAAATTAATAAAAAGTGTAACTACACAGAATGCAAGATGCATACCACACCTGTAGGTAAATAGAGATCCTATGTTTAAAAAAGGTGGGCTTGCTATTTTGTCCAGTACTGCGGCTTCAAATTAGGCCCTAAAACAGGCCTGACAGTCTTCAAGGATGGTGAGCTTCCCCTTCCCCCTCAGTGCAACAGAGCTATCCAAACCTGAATTCAAATCCCAGAGCTCACAAAAGATTCATCCTGATGTCAGAAGCCAGTTGTTGCACACGTTTTCCTCTCCTGTGAAAGTCCTGAGTCTCAACCAACAAGAGGAATTCATAAGCAACCCTATAACCATAGGAAAAGGTTGTCATCCATGTCAGCAAAGTTATACCTGTCACCATATTTAGTAAAATACACAATACCTCCATGAAATAGAGACAAAATAAGGAGAAGAAGTTCACCGAACACAAGATGCTGTACAAACATGTAAAACATATAGATCATATGTTTAAATTATGAATTCATGACTATAGTGGACCGCCCTGGAAATCAATGTCAGATCCTGGGAATGGCCTAGCTCTTAGTAGCTCACATGTTATTGTGTTCACCTTGACTTATTGGCAAATTGGTACTACTAGGACCTGAGTTAAGATTGCAGCACTACCAACAAGTGGATCGTGAAGTAAGAAGCCAAGTGTGAAACTTATTTTCCTTTTCTCTGAATATCCTGGGTGATCCTGAGAATCCTGGCATGATGGAGAACATTTCTATAAATCTAGATGCTCTGTGATAGGATGCCATCAATGTAATAAATTTAAGGGGTTTCATCTTAGTACAATCAATGGTAAATAAATGAATAAAACCAAAAATACAAGAAGAACCACACCAAACATGTATGGACTGAACATCTATAGGTAAGTATAAATCCTATCTTTACGATGTATATGAATAGTATGTTTCCAGGGCTGGGGCTTGAATTCAGGACTAGTGAACAGGCATAACTTTCTTATCTTCAAATACGGTGATCTTCCCCTTCATCCACATTGCTGCAGATTTACCCAGATCCTGAGTTCAAATCCAAAGCCTGGAAGAATAAACAGCGTGAATTGCAAGCCAGGGAGCTAATTTTTTTTTTTATTTTACTTTTCTCAATATGGCGCTTGAACTCAGGTCGTGGCAACTCTGCCTCAGCTTTGATCACCTTAGGCTGGGTTGCAGCCACTAGATCTACAGCTGCTCCTGGGATCCTAGACCCCCAGGTCTTGCAGGGAAAGCAATGCACAGAAAAAATAGGGCCATTTTATGTTTTCTTCCTTTGCATGGTGACCCTCATGGGTCTGAATGACACTGTTGCAAAGGTTACTTCACCTTGCATTGCTGAAGGCTGCCAGACTATCAGGGATGCCATAGGCCCACGTGGCAACATAGGCCCTGATTTCGAATCCCTGTCATGACACCAACCAATGGCAGCAGCTACTAAGAAAATGGTTCCCATCCACAGGATTAACAATGGAATGTTGTCAATGTGACGGTTCAATGAATTGTTCATGAATGATGCTCCTATAAAATTAGACAGCATCATTTCAGGTGGCTGATTCATTTTATTTAATATTTATGAAGCATTAAAAGAATATTATTACTTAAGGGAACGCAATAATTTCAGGACACTGATTTCATTAATAGTTTAAGGATGAAAACAATTAATTACATTACATTAATTACATAGAGGCATAATTAATACCCAGGAATTGGAAGGAATGTCGTCTATATAACTGTATTATGTATAGAAATCTCTGACACTCTATAAAGATATATATTTATTAGCGTACTGCCATCTGTATGTCAAACTTTTCTTATTTTGGTCACCCCTGGGGCTTGATCTGAGGTCCTGGGAACAGCCTATCATCTCAATTTGACCCAGGATGGCATGCTAACACTCACCCATTCATGAATTGGGCCTTGTAGGATTGTAGGTCTTGAGTTCAGATGCCAGCACTCCCAAAAATGAATCGTGGAGTAAGAAGATGATGGTGACACATGTTTTCCTTTTCTGTGAAAGTCCTGGGTGTCAGGTATGAAGTGGAATACATATGCAGTCATATATCCTGTGTAATCAATGTAATCAATGTTTTATGTCCCATAATAGTCAATAAAATAAATGGTCAATACATGAATAAAACAAAAAATAAAATAACTACACTGAATGCAATATGCATTCAACATATGTATATAAATATAAATCATATATGTAAATTGTACATGAATAGGATGTTTTCTATTGTTGGAGATCTATTTTAGTCATAAGGAACAGACCTGAATTTCTTGACTTTAAGGAGGCCAGCTTCCCATTCCCACACAGTGCAACAGAGTTACTAAGACATTGAGTTTCAATCCTAGTCCTGGCAGAAAAATGGTACCTTTGCAATATGTGAGGCCCAATTCTTAAGCTTTTCATTATGCCTCCATTTTATGAATGTGATTGTTTAACTGCTTAATAAAGAATTAACTAAAATCGATCAGTGTCCTATAATATAATTGTGTATAATTTTATCCTAAAATCATTCAAGAACTGCCCATTCAATCATGACATACATGACATTCCATTGGTATTCATATGGATAGGAATGAGTTCCTTAGGATCTCCAGCCATTTGGAGGTGGCAGGACCAGGATTCCAACTGTGAGCTCCAGCTCCCACCACTTCAAACTGGGGATAGGGTACTCACCGGTCTGTCCAAGAATATCAGCAAGACCAATGATTAGGCAGGCACCAGTGGCTCTCAGCAGTCCTCCTTGATACTTACAAGGCTGTGATGGGAGGATCATGGTCAAACTCATCCGAGGCAGGAATGTCCTTAAGTCGCCTGTCCAACTTCATTGTCAACAAAGGCAGAAGCCCAGGGCTCCAGTGTGGAGGGCGAGCCTTGAGCAAAAGCAGTGCACAGACTGTGCCCAGATCCTGAGTTCAAGGTCCGGGGCTGGCAACAAACAGACATACAGAAGAATCTGTGCAGCCATCCAGCTAAAGCAGGTCACCCTCTCATCTCCAACTGAATTGGATATTGTTCCCTGGTCAAAGGGCTGGGGGAGCTGCTATCTTCTTGATTCCGCCCATGCTGCCTGCATCACAGAATTCTGGCCATACCCCCATTCTTTCATGGTTATTTCTGACCAATGGGATACAAGAATGGTGACCACGCCCACATTCCATGCTGCCTAGTAGCACCTGGGATTCCTTCTGTTACTTCACAACCCTACCAGCAGTTGAGGAAGGTAGAGGTGGCTGAGTGTTGAGGAAGAGACTCAAGCAACTTTGGAGTATAGTAGGAAATTGAGATGCCTGCCCGCATCCCAGATCCCTCCCCACATTCCCAAGTTGCAGGATTTCAAACCTCAGGCAATGGTGCACTGCAAGCCCACCTAAAGCCCTGACCTGGTCCTTGGCCCTGGTTCTCTGCTCTTGGCCCATGTGTTTGCAATGCCGCTGCCATCGCTGCTTGCCCCACCTGGAGCAGCCTCCAGCAGCTTTTCCCAGCAGCACAGGTGAGTGGCTGCCCCCAAATCACCACTACCTGGGATCAGACACCCCTCTCGGGGCACCATGACCCACTGCTTGTTTCCTCGCCCTGGCTCTGAGGAGCCACCTTTCTGTCTTGGGCATTTCTGAAACAGAGACTCAATATATGCTCTGGTTGGACTGTTTCGAGGTCCTCCTATCTGGGACAGTTATGCTCCACCAGGCCTGGTCCTCTGTAGTTGGGATGGTAAACATGTAGTGCCATGCTCAGTCATCGATTTAGATGGATTATCCCAAACTTTTAGTCCACAGCAGCCAATTCTTGACCAGAGGTGAAGCTCTGGGTAGGGCCACAACCATCAAACCTCATTCTCCTCACAGGACAGTTTTGAGGAAACAAGGGATTTATACAGAGGGAATCTCTGGAGCATGGCTTGGTTCTCTGCAATTCTGAGAGCAAATGACAGGAAGATACCCACAAAGGGCTCAGGTGGGGCCAGTTATTAATCATGCAACAGCTGGGGATTTTGAAACAAAACATGGTTCTCGTTCATCATTACCCTATCCCCATGAGGAAGGGGATCCTTCACTGTGTTGAATTTTGCATCTGGGGAAAATGAGGCACAGAGACCCCCTTATGACTTCACCTTCATAGGAAGCTTGGCCTGACTTCACTACCATTCTCCCTAGGACAATGGGTGCTATTGAATCCACTTCTTGTGGTAGGAAGTCCACTTCTTGTCAGTTGTGTGGCTTGAACCCTAGGCATGGGCACTGTTCCTGAGCTCCTCAGCAAAAGGCTAGTGCTCTACCACTTGAACCCACAGCACCACTTCTGGTTTCCTGGTGGTTCTTTGGAAATAAAAGTCTCAAAGACGTTCCTGCGGGGGCTGGCTATGAACCATGATCCTCATATGTCAGCCATCAGTGTAGTTAGGATTAGAGTTCTGAGCCACTGGCACCCAACTTAGTTTTAATTCTGATTTCTCTCTCTCTCTTTTACAAAAAATGGTTGAATAGGTGCAGGAGGAGGGGGTCCAGCATCCCCATGTGGCTGTAATACAAAGTGACCCTCTCATTCTGGAGGTGGGCTGTGGGCCAGGAACTGTCTCCCTCAGCCTGTTGAAACAGCTCCCTGAGGTAAGCCCCACTGTGCCCTGGCTAGACCATGAAATTCATTGTCCATCCAACCTTACTGGACTTATTGTATTGTATTGCTTTCTACATCATTTTCTAGCACCTGGCAAAACTTATGATACATAGTTAAGGAAAGAAAATGTAATGCCTTCTTAAGAAAGACATTTAGGGCTCTGGGAATGTGGCTTCATGGTATGGTGGTTGCCTAGCATGCATGAAACCTTGGGTTCAATTCCTCAGTAAAACAGAAAAAAGAAAAACACTAGAAGGAATGTTGTGCCTCAAGTGGTAGAGTGCTAGCCTTGAGGGAAAAAAAGCTCAGGAATAATTCCTTACCCCTGAGTTTAAGCCCCTGGACTGGCAAAAAATTAGTAAATGGAAAACAAAGAACCCATACTTGAAATATATAATTGCTACTTCCATACTGACACCTGATAATAGCCCCTAATTCATGTATTTTACTTATGTTAGGATACTGTGTTGAAAAAAGTTTTGTTCATTAAGTCAGAGCAATTAATGCCAGGAATGTGCTTAAATGTCAGCTGAAGATTAATTCTGGAAATTCAAGGACTCCAGGATTTTGTGTCATTACTGCTAATCACAAAGTGAAAAGTAGTCTAAGTGTGATTTTGAAATCTTTTTGATCAGTTTTGGCATCAAAAAGGCAGAGGCTAATTAATAGTTGTGACAGAAAATAAGGAGTAACTCCAGATGGAAGGAAAAAATGATAGCAACTAAGGTATAATTGAAACTGGTCTAGAGAACCATTTTTGGTTATTGAAGAACTAGTTGTCAACTAGGCTTTTCCTCATTGCCTTTAGCATACTAAATCTCTTAGACCAGTTCTTAATCTCTGAGTGATAAATGTATATCCTTTTTTTTTACTTGTGTGCATTTTTTTCTCTTTTTTCTTTTTATTATTTTTTAATTTTTTTAATTTTAATTTTTATTTTTTGAACATAATCTACAGAGGGGTTACAATTACATGGGCAAGATAATGAGTACATTTCTTATCAAGCATTGCAGCCTCCTCCTTTGTTTACCCTTCGCACCCCTTCCCAGCCTATTCCCACCCTCCAACCAAATCCCCCACAACCCCCCCAACAAAGTTGTAAAGTTCGTTTTTGACATGACAACTTGTACGACTGATAGTTGCATCAGGTCCACCTGTATCCTTAAACGACTTGTTTTCCCCCATCTCCTCCACAAATTATACCAACATCAAATATAGTGAAAGCAGGGGTTATACTGTGGGGGAGGGACATACAAAGCAACAAAGAAATAATCTTATAAATGAGTTAGAAACAAATGCATGAAAGAAAAAAAAACATTTAAATACATATTTAAGGATTCATTTTCCTAACATCACATTATCTGACCTTTCCTGCTTGACTCATACATATACTAGATATTGCAAATAAGGGAAACCATGGGACCTATGTTTCTTTGGGCCTGACTTACTTCACTTAATATAATTTTTTCCAAGCCTTTCCATTTCCTAACAAATGGGGAAATGTCATTCTTTCTGATGGAGGCATAGAATTCCATTGTGTATATATACCACATTTTCTTGATCCATTCATCTACTGAGGGGCATCTGGGTTGGTTCCATCTCTTAGCTATGGTAAATAATGCTGCAATAAACATAGTTGTGCTGGCGGCTTTAGTGTGGGTTGTTTGTAAACATTTGGGTAAATGCCCAAAAGTGGGATTGCTGGGTTATAGGGGAGCTCTATGTGAAGTCTTTTGAGGAACCTCAATGCTGCTTTCGAAAGTGGTTGAACAAGTTTACATTCCCACCAACAATGAAGTAAGGTTCCCTTCTGTCCACATCCCATCCAGCAGCTGTTGTTGTTAGAGTTCTTGATTATAGCCATTCTAACTGGGGTGAGATGGTATCTCAATGTTGTTTTGATTTGCATTTGTTTTATGGCTAGGGAGTTTGAACATTTCTTCATGTGTCTATTGGCCATCCTTCTTTCTTCTTCAGAGAAGTCTCTCTTCAAGTCTTTAGCCCACTTATTTATTGAGCAGTTGTTTCTTTGAGGATTTTTTGTTGGGGAATTTAATTTTTTGAGTTCCAAGTATATTTTAGATATGAGACCCTTGTCCATTGTATGGCTAGTGAAGATCTTCTCCCAATCTGTGGGCTTTCTATTGAGGTTGCTAGCTATGTCCTTTGCCATGCAGAAGTTCTGCAACTTCATGCAATCCCATTTGTCCAAACTTTCTTTGATTTGTTGTGTTTCCGGGTCTATATTAAGAAATTTTCAGTCTGAGCCAAGGAGGCCTAGGGTTTCTCCTATTCCATCCTGTAATGTTTTTAGAGTGTCTGCTTTGGCTCTGAGGTCTTCGATCCATTTGGAGTTGATTCTGGTTCAGTGTGATATATAAGGATCTAGTTTTAGGTTTCTACAAGTAGTTAACCAATTTTTCCAGCACTATTTACTAAAGAGGCTTTCTTTCTTCCACTCTATTATTTTAGCTCCCTTATCAAAGATTAGATGGCTGTAGGTCTGTAGGTTTATTGCTGGGTTTTCAATTCTATTCCATTGGTCCTGAGATCTGTTCTTATGCCAGTACCAAGCTGTTTTGATTACTATGGCTTTATAGTAGAGTTTGAAATTTGGTATTGATATTCCACCAGCAGTGTTCTTCCCGTTGAGGAGCGTTTTTGCTATTTGGGGCCTTTTATTGTTCCATATGAATTTTTGGATTGCCTCTTCTATTTCCTTGAAGAATGATGTTGGAATTTTGATAGGTATCGCATTGAATTTTTAGATAGCCTTGGGAAGTATTGCCATTTTCACGATGTTAATCTTTCCAATTCAGTAGCATGGGAGGTTTTGTCCTTTTCTAAGTTCTGTTTTGATTTCCTTTTTCAAGATTTAAAGTCTTCATCATACAGGCCCTTCACTTCTTTGGTTAAGTTAATTCCTAGGCATTTTATTTTTTGAGGGGCTATTTCAAATGGAGTTACTTTCCTAATTTCAGCCACACTTTTCTCATTGTTGGCATACAGAAAAGCCTTTGATTTTGGGGGATTACTTTTATGCCCTGCATACAGAAAAACCTTTGATTTTGGGGGATTAATTTTATGCCCTGCTACTTTGCCAAAGGTTTGAATCAGCTTGAGTAATTTTGGAGTGGAGTCTATGGGATTCTTTAAATACAAGTTCATGTCATCTGCAAAGAGGGAGAATTTTATATCTACTTTCCCTATTTGGATCGCCTTTATGTTTGCATCTTGTCTTATTGCTGTAGCTAGGCATTCTAATACTAGATTGAAGAGAAGTGGAGAGAGTGGACATCCTTTTCTTATTCCTGAGTTAAGAGGAAATGGCTTTAGTTTTTCACCATTAAGTATAATGCTGCCTGTAGGTTTGTCATATACAGCCTTTATTGTATTGAGGAATGTTCCATGGATTCCTTTTTCCAAAACCTTCATCATAAAGGGGTGTTGGATCTTGTTGAATGCTTTTTCTGCATCTATTGAGATAACCATGTCGTTCTTATCCTTGCTCCTGTTGATGTGATGAATCATATTATTTGATTTGCGTTTATTGAAACAGATTTGCATACCTGAAATGAATCCTGTTTGATCATGGTGTATGATTTTTTTGGTTGAATTGTTGAAGTTGATTGGCCAAAATTTTGTTGAGAAGTTTTGCATCAATGTTCATCAAAGAAATGGGTCTTTAGCTCTCTTTCTTTGATGAGTCCCTGCCTGGTTTTGGGATGAGGGTTATGATGGCTTCATAGAATGTGTTCGGTAGTGAACTTTCTCTTTCAATTTCATTGAATAGTTGGAGGAGTATTGGTGTGAGTTCTCCTTTGAAGGCCTTGTTAAATTCCACTGTAAATCCATCTGGTCCTGGACTTTTCTTAGCTGGGAAGTCTCTTATTGCTCTTTGTATTTCAATGCTTGATATGGGCCTGTTAAGCTGGTTTAACTCATCTTGGTTTAGTTTTGGCATGTCAATATTTGCTAGAAAAAGATTAATTTCTGTCAGTTTCTCAAACTTTTTAGCATAAAGTTTTGAGAAGTATTGCCTTATAATGTTCAAAATCTTGGTTGTTTCCATGGTGATGTTTCCATTCTCATCTCTGAGTTTATTTATTTGGGTGTGTTCTCTTCCTTTTCTGATAAAATTTGCTAAGGGTCTGTCAATTTTGTTAGTTTTTTCGAAGAACCAACTTTTTGTTTTTTTTTTATTCTTTCTATAGTTTTTTGGATTCTAATTCATTTAATTCTAATTTAATTTTAATTATTGCTTTCTGTCTACTGGATTGGGGTTTATCTTGCTTCTCTTTTTCAAGGAGGTTCAGATGTCTCATTAAATTATTGGTTTCAGATCTCTTCAATTTGTTGATGTAGGAGCTCAGAGCTCTTAACTTGCCTCTGAATACTGCCTTTTCTGCGTCCCAGAGGAGCTGGTAATTTGTGTGCT
Organism: Dipodomys spectabilis; assembly: GCF_019054845.1. Lineage (NCBI taxonomy): Eukaryota > Metazoa > Chordata > Mammalia > Rodentia > Heteromyidae > Dipodomys > Dipodomys spectabilis. Next base: position 750,809 of record NW_024870924.1, read on the forward strand.
CATTTTTGTTGAATAGCATGAATATTTGAGTTTCTTTTCTAATCTATTCCATGACCCACTCCTGATTCAGCAGTGTGTTGTTCAGCCTCCATGTTTTACCGGACTTTCTTTGGTGGCTTTTGGTCTTGAGTTCTAATTTTATTCCCTTGTGGTCAGAGAGAATGAAAGGTATAACTTCAATGTTTCTGAATTTAGACAAGTTTGCTTTGTGGCCTAAAATGTGGTCTATTTTAGAAAATGTTCCATGTGCTGCTGAGAAAAACGTGTATTCTGATGCTGCTGGGTGAAATATTCGGTAGATGTCTGTTTATTCTAGTTGATCTATGCAGCTGTTTAGATCTGCGATTTCTCTGTTGAGTTTTTGCTGAGTTGATCTATCTAGTGGGGAGAGTGGTGTGTTAAATTCCCCAACAATTAATGTCTTTGGATCGATGTGGGATTTGAGGGAAAGTAGTGTTTCTTGAATAAATTTGGGTGCTCCATTGTTTGGCGAATAGATATTTAGATTGTAATATCCTCCTGAAGGAGAGATCCCTTTATTAGTATGTAGCGACCTCCTTATATCTCTTGTCACAAATTTTAATTTGAAGTCTATTTTATCTGATATTAGGATTGCAACTACTGCCTGTTTATGGGGGCCATTTGCTTGGTAGATTTTGCTCCAGCCTTTAACATTGAAAATGTGTTTGTTTTTATGGGCAAGATGTGACTCCTGAAGGCAGCATATAGAAGGATCTTGTTTTTTAATCCAACTAGACAGTCTATGTCGCTTAATAGGAGAGTTAAGTCCGTTAATGTTAAGAGATAGGACTGAGAGGTATTTGGGAATTCCTGCCATGTTATCCACCTTCTTGGGGGTTGCAAAAACTGGGTTCTTCCTATGGTTCTTGGATTCTCAGTTTGGGTGCAGTTTCTTGGCCTTTATTGTGGTGTTGTTGTTTTTCTATGTGTAAGACATCTTTAAGAATCTTTTGTAGGGCTGGTTTGGTGGAGATGTATTGTTTCAATTTTTCTTTGCTATGGAAGGTTTTAATTTAGCCTTCAGGTATGAAGGAGAGTTTAGCTGGGTACAGTATTCTTGGTTGATAGTTGTTTTTTTTTAGGGCTTGGCATACAACATTCCAGGCTTTTCTTGCTTTGGTTGTCTCTACTGAGAATTCTGAGGTGATTCTAAATGATTTCCCTTTATAGATGATTGATCTTTTCACCTTCACAGCTTTAAGGATCTTTTCCTTGGTCTGAGTTGATCCTGTGTGGATTATAATGTGACCGTGGGATGTCCTATTCTGGTCTGGACTATTTGGAGTACTAAAAGCTTCTTGTATCTGAATAGGCCTAAATTTTTGCATGTTTGGTAAGTTCTCTGCTAGGATCTTGATAAACAAATTTCCTAGACCATTAACTTCTGTTTCTAGGTGCTCCTCTACACCCATTATCCTTAGATTAGGCCTTCTGATTTTGTCTGCCAAGTGTTGGCTAGATCTATCATATATCTTGGACTTGTCTTGGATGGTTTTATGTTCTTTCTCTATTATATCTAGGCTATCTTCAATCCACGAGATTCGATCTTCTGCATGGTTAACCTGCTGTCAAGACTTTCTACTTCGTTTTTTATTTCTTTTCCTTCTAATTGGTCAGCTTTGATGGCTTAAAATTCTTTGTTGAAGCTTTGTTTTAGATCTTGTATGAACTTCTTTACTTCCTTAATTTGGTGTTCAGTGTTCATTCTCAAATCACTTAGTTGATTGGTTATGGTTTCCTTGGACTCTCATTCCTTCTGTTGGGTTCCATTCAGCATTCCCTTTGTGGTCTCCCTGACTTCCTTCAGCTCTTTGTTAATGGATCCCATGAATGCCTTTAGTGATCATTGTGTATTCTCTCTTAATTCCTGTATTACTTTTTGCTTAGCTTCCTCCTGTCCATGCCATTCCTGTAGTTCTCTTTGAGTGTTCTCAGCCTGTTCAAGCCATTCCTGCCTTTTTCTTTGAATATTCTCAAGCTGCTCACACAAATCCTGAATCAGTTTTTGAGTAGCTACCTCACACTCATGATATTCCTCTATAAACCTTTGGATTGCCTCCTCTCTCTCCCTATCAGACTGATACAGAGTCATTTGTAGGTTTTCAATCTTTTCCTTCATTGACCTATTGTTTGCCTCCTCTCTCTCCCTATTATGGTCATGCAGAGTCTTTTGTAGGTATTCAATCTTCTCCTGCATTGCCCTTTTGTTTGCCTCCTCTCTCTCCCTATCATGCTCACACAGAGTTCTTTGTATATTTTCAATTTTTTCATTTATCAGGTTTGCCAGAAATGTTTGTAGAGCTATTTGGGAACTCTCCTCTGGATTATTCATTATCTGTTCTGTCCCCTGATTATCATGAGTGGGAGTGGAGATAACCGGACTTTCCATTTTTCTTGTGGTTTTCCTGCTTACTCTGCCCATTTGGGATGAAAGTAACACCAATTTGGTGCTAGAACACTAACTTAAGTCAAGCATCAACCAAAGTCTGAATTTGCACAGTCAATAGTCTGCAGATACAATCTAGTTCAACAGATACCTCTATTCAACATCAAACGACTATATATTAATGGGCTACAAACCACAAAGAAGAATTTGGAAAACCAGAAATTATTAGGTTTAGGTAGTGATGTGGGTAAAAAATAGGAATAGAGTGATGTGGCGAGGTACAGGGAGAGTTAACTTAAATAAGTCCTAGTCTCAAAGCAGGAAATAGGTTGGATAGGATGGAAGTAGAGAGAGAGAAAACAAGAAGAAAGAGAAAGGGAAAAAAAGAGACCAGAAAAAATAGAAAAATAAAAATTAATAATATGCACAACGAGAACAAACTATACAAAGGACATGATTATATTGCGAGAAGGGGAGGGATATAAAGGAGATGTGAAAAACTTAAAAATACAAATACTCAAAATGTTATATAGGTATAAAGAGTTAGTACTGCTATTAAGGAATTTAAGATTCAGAAGTTTTGAATTGAGTAATAAATTTGTCGATGAAGTGTGTATATAATGGGGGATAGGGTCTAATAGTCAAGTACGGGTTTATCTGAGGATGTGCAGAACAACAATTAAGTCCCATAAAGAAGAACAAAAGAGAGGAAAAGGTGAGAAGGATAAGGAAGAAAGAAAAAAAAGATCAGAAGTTCAGTCGAGCTAAGCAAAAAACAAAAAGAAAAATTTTTTTAAAGAAGAAAAAAAGAAAGCTACAAAGAAATAATCTTATAAATGAGTTAGAAACAAATGCATGAAAGAAAAAAACATTTAAATACATATCTAAGAGTTCATTTTCCTAACATCACATTATCTGAGCTTTCCTGCTTGACTCATACATATACTAGATATTGCAAATAAGGGAAACCATGGGACCTATGTTTCTTTGGGCTTGGCTTACTTCACTTAATATATTTTTTTCCAAGCCTTTCCATTTCCTAACAAATGGGGAAATGTCATTCTTTCTATCCATCCCCCACAGTATAACCCCTGCTTTCACAATATTTCATGTTGGTATAATTTGTGGAGGAGATGGGGAAAAACAAGTCATTTAAGGATACAAGTGGACCCGATGCAACTATGAGAAGTACAAGTTGTCATGTCAAAAACGAACTTTACAACTTTAGTGTGGGGGAGGGGGGTTAGGGTGGGGGAATGGGGGAGGCTGGGAAGGGATGTGAAGGGTAAACAAAGGAGGAGGCTGCAATGATTGATAAGAAATGTACTCATTATCTTGCCCATGTAGTTGTAACCCTCCTGTACAGTATGTTCACAAAAAATAAAAATTAAAATTAAAAAAATTTAAAAAAAAATAAAAAGAAGAAAAAAAATGAAAGAAAAACGCACACACACATGTATACCTAAAATAAAGATTAGAAGGGGGAAAAAGTTACTAGAAAATATTTTTTTTCAAAAAAGGTAAAAATTAAAGATTAAAAAAAAGTTTTAGAAAAGAAAAATATTTTTTTTTGTAAAAGGTATAAAAAAAAAGAAGAGGAAAAATGAAAGTTCTTTGATTTTTTTAGGAGGGTTGGGAAAAATCCTGTATCTCCCTTGTGTCTGTAATCAGCCTCTGGTTGGAATCTCTGGTCTGCTTGTGGTCCTGTGGCTTGGTTGGTTTCTTAGGTCAGTTTGTCTGGACAGGCAGAAAAATGCTGTGCTTTACCCAGGATTTTTCGATCCTCCTCCTAAGTTAATTCAATGGGAGGGGGTGTGCTTTGAGTATCACAAAAGAGTGAGATGGCTTTTTCCTCAAATTTGGAGATGCTGTGATGAGGCTAGGTTCTGGGTAGAGTTGAGGCCTTTCAGCAAACAGTAGCTTTTCCCGGGGGCTAGTTTGTGAGAAACTCACAGAGCCGAGCCTGGAGCCACTCTCAGGGTTTCTGTTTACTGATGTTGAAGCTGCTAAAGGGAGGGGCAGCCTCTGGCTCTGATTACCTAATGAAGAAAACCACTCCTAGGGCTGGTGCCCAGACAGGGTGACTTTTCCCTGGGTAGAGCTGAGTCTGGCAGGTCACGCCGTTAAATTCTTGTGACCTGCTAAATGACCCTAGTTTTATTCCAAGGCCTGAGTTGGAGCAAGCAGCTCTGCCAAGCTTTTTCAGTATCCAAGATGGAGATCTCCGGTACTGGGGGGGGGGGGGTAGGAGTGGCCTTCCCTCCTCAGATCCCTGAGAAGGAGTGAGGACGTCAGGCTTCTACTCATGCCGAGTCTTGATTCCTGGCTCGTGTCTGGTCTGCGAACTGCAGGATGAAGATGTCTGCTCCTTGTCGGTTCTTGCTGGTGATGAGTAGAATCCGCTCACCCGCCACGTTTGGCTCTTTCGTCCCCAGACTCTCTCTGTTTCAGGTATGGGGGTATCGCTGCCGTCGCCACCACCGCCTCAGCAACACCTGCTTGCAAGAGCTCAGATCTGTCTCCTTGCCTGGATTTTCCCTCTCTGTCCTAACTCTTTGTCCTGTGATGGCACACTTGGTGTGATTCTCTGGCTTAGGACTGTTCACTGGAACTAACACTGCTTTCTATGTGAGAGTTTGTTTTGCCTCCAGCTTCTCCTCCTCCATCTTCCTGGAACTCCCAAAATGTATCTCCTTCTATGCTGTTCTTTCATACCTTATCTCCTTTGTTTTCTAAAAATCTCAGTCTTTCTATATTTCTCTATGAACATTTCCTGATACTAAATACACCTATACAGATGTCACAGGATGCTAATGTGAGGGTCCCATAGCTCATGACTTATTAATGTAAAAAAATGGAAAAGGAGGACATATTTACTGCTACCTCAATTTTTCTGAAAAGCTGCAATGTCATCATTTGGTTAAAATTTCCATTCTTTGTCTACACAGTGTCATTCAGTGCACCTAAATGCAAATATGAAATGGGTGCTGGTGGTTTACACCTGTAATCCTAGCTACTCAGGAGGTTGAGACCAGAGGATTGTGGTTCAAAGCCAGCCTTGTCAGGAAAGTCCATGAGACCCTAATCTTCAATTAACCACCAGAAACCCGGAAGTGGTGCTGTAGCTAAAGTGGTAGTGCACTCAACTTGAACTGAAGAGCAGAGCGACAGTGCCCAGGATCAGAATTCAAACCCCACAACCAACAGAAAAGATGAAATATGACTTTAAATTTCCCCAGAAGGAATGACAAGATCAATAATCTTCCCAAGCAAAAAAATTAATTCCAAAATGATGCAGTGCACCTACTTTTGGTGAGTTATGTTATGGAATCTGTGCTGGACATATTCTCTAAAAACAAATTGTTTAGGGATACAGGTGGACCCATTATATCAATGAGATGTACAAGTCGTTATGTCAAAAAACGAACTTTACAACTTTGTTCGGGAGGAGGATGGTATGGGGAGAGAGGGGGAGTATGGGAAGGGATGGGAAGGTGAAACAACGAAGAGGCAACAATGCTTGATAAGAAATGTACACGTTATCTTGCTCGTGTAATTGTAACTCTTCTGAAAGGTATTCTTACAATAAAAAAAGAAAAAAATGTCAAATATTAGCTTTACAATAAACATCTAATATTTCTTCTTTGAAGAGAGACGTCTATACAGTTGATGTCACTTGGCTTTCTTACTATCTTAGTTCGAATCTAACCCTGGCAGGAGTCTGTCAAACTCTTATCTGTAATTATACAGCAAAAAACCACAAGTGGAGTTTTGGTTCAAGCGGTAGAGTCCTAGCTTTGGGGGCAGGTTAGGAGGAAAGAAAACTGTTCAGGGACAGGATCCAGCCTATGAATTCAAGCCCCATAACCAACACAAAGTAAAAAAACAAGCAAACAAAAAACCCCCAGATATTTCCTTAAAGGAGTACTGGTCTGAGAAGAGGCTCCTTTTGCTGACCATACTCACATACCTTATTGCTCTGGAGAATTCCAGACCAAACTAAAGGAATTGGTAACTGAGTCCTGAAAGAAGAGAATCATCTCAGGGGTGAAAATACCAGCGATAAGAGACTTTAAAACCTCCATGTCTTTGTTTCTTAGCAGTAGAACGGTTGTGGGGGGGGCCCAGTCGTGGGCCAAAACTCTGGGCCTGAGACCTGTCCCTCAGCTCTTCAACTCAAGGTTAGCACTCTACAACCTGAGTCACAGCACTACTTCTGGCTTAATTTTTGCTTATATAGTGCTGACGAATCGAACCTGGGCCTCATATATGCAAGGCAAGCGCTGTACCACTGAGGCAACTTCCCGGTCCCTGCAGTAGAACATGTTTAAAACAACGTTATTTCTTTTTGTTCTATGCTGGCCTTAAAATGGCACATTATTTCTTTTTGGAATATTCTCAATTAGAAGTTTACAGAAAAGTTATATATGAGTAAAAACACACACGAAAAAGTCGGAGACAGAGTTTCCTTCAAGCCTTGGGATTTTCTTGTATAGTAAAAAGGAAAGCACAAGTTAACTTCAACTTTGTCAATCCTCTATGTTCCATTCTTCTCCTGGGATCAGTTTCCACATCCAGTAGCAGTTACTTCCAGGAACAATCTATGGTGCTGCCTGACGTATGATGAATGTTTTCTTGCTTCACCGAAATAACACAAGGACACCCTGCTCTGAGGTTACACGTGTTTCAGAGACAACTTAGTAAAGAGAAAATATGAAATTTATATTGCTTTTAAATACATTTTCCATGAGTATATTGAGTTCAAACTTCATAATTGCTCCGCAAATTAAGGCGAATTTTAAATGGGAAGAAGGTTCTCATATCATTTTTTTGTGAGTGTATGTGCTGCGCATTATTTCCCAACTGTTCATGAGTTAACAGTAAGGAAACAATAGCAATAATAGGAGAAAGAGAAGTTTTGTGTTTAAATATAAGGGTTCAATACACTATAGATGGTTCTACAAATAAGACCACATTGAAACAATAAAGCCAAGTCCAGTATGTATATTTATGAGAGTGATATAGAGAAAGCATTACTCCTACATGGAACAGGAAGTATGAGGCCACTCCCTTTCTAAATCACGCTTGCTAATCATGCAATTTTGTAGACAGTAGAATGGAAGCATAATTCTGTTTCCAATGCAAATCAGATATAAGAGCATGGACTTAATTGGAAAAACAGTCCATCCTGAGAGAGCAGGGATTATACTAGCCATGAACTGGTGGATAAGATCACATTTATTTTCTTTCCTTTACTCATGTATTTTTTGTTGGTGGTGGTCTTGGCAATTGAACACTGGGCCTGGGAGTTGTCCCTCTGCTATTCAGCTCAAGGCTAATGCTCTATACTTGAACCACAGTGCCACTTTCAGTTTTCTTGTAGTTAATTGGAAAAAGAGTCTCTGGGACTTTCCTGCCCGGCCTGGCTTTGAACCCTATCCGAAGATCTCACCACCACCCAGCTTAGGATCACACTTCTAACAGTGTACACACAGCATATATAATGTGCATGTTCATGTATCTTTATATGAATTCTTAAGTTAAAAATCTAGGCTACAGCTTAGCCTTTACACTCACAAAAATGTTTGTAATTTAAAAGTTGATACTACTGGAGAAATAAAACCTAAGAATGTAAAGGTGTCTGGGAAGTTCAGTTTGCATCCACCCTGGGCAATACAGTCTTTGAGAAACTATAATTAACCAACCAAAAGCTGAATTGGAAGCACGGCTCAAGTATTGGAATACCAGTCATGAACAAGATTGCTGAATAAGATCTTGATGCTTTTGCATACATACATACAATCATACACATATATACAGAGACACTTATATTTGCACACACAAATACACATATGAAGCAACTCTCAGAATATGTGGAAAAGTTAGAAAATATGTCCCGAGTAAGACTAGAATCAAATGATAATTTTTAATGTTAGAAAGTCCTCAAGTGAACCTTCTTCAAAAAAGTTTAAGAATATTACATAGATAGGGACCAGAGATAGTAAGAGAGTCAAGTAATCATTATTAATGGGTCGGGTCCATGGAGGAATGAATCAGAGACTCCTGCAGGTGCATCTGAAAATGTTCACATCCCGTGTCAAGCGTTAGAACATCTTTGAAAAGAGTACATGAACACTCTGAGCAGTATATTGGATAATATTACTGGAGAAATTCAGAATTGCTAGTCTGTATCTAGATTAAATAAACCAAGAAACTCTGGAGGGGCAATGTGATACAAGGCTAGAATTCTAGCACTCAGACAAAGAAAGGAGATTAGATAGTGGAATTACACAGTGATACCTTCCCTAGACCAGGTAGTATAATTTTGTCTTAATAAAACGAACCAAACAAGAAAATACAAAGTTGTAAGTTTGGGCTAATTTTGTCATTATGTTTTGAGAAGTCAAGTTTCCGATTGAAATGTAACTCATATATAATCCTCAGTTGTGTTTTAAATGTTCTCTTCATTACAGAACATTCTTAGATGCAAAGTGGCTCATGATTCCCATCCAAAATTTGAAAAAGTAAGTAATCATCATTCTGATAGATTCCAAGGAAAGGATGAAGGATTACAAAACCTTAAGCCTGGAAATATGGCAAAGTTAATCTAATGTAGCACTATGTAGATCTTGCTAAATTAGGGTTTAGATTTAAAATAAATGTTTTGGTTTTGTTTGTGATATCATATTCTATAGGATACTACAAAATTCTTTTTAAGTAGAGGGTTTAATTGACAAATTTACAAATGTTTCTTGCATGCTATTTGCCTAGATATTCTTTCATGAGAGTTATAATTAGAACTCAGTAGATAATACCAACACTTCATGTATAAAATGATAATGTGAATAATGTAGACAGAGTTGGCAATAAATGGATGATATTAATTTATAAATTTAGAAAAAGGGTGATTTTTTGAGGCTTTGGTATAACATGGTATGAAGAGAATAATTGTGTGACATCTTCTTTCTTCTACCTGTATGTAACACAGGAAGCAGTTTCCTTAATTACGTGTCTCTGTATACAGTGAGAAAAATGCTAGGTTTGGGATTTGTGTTATTTTCGTTTTTGTTTTATTGGTTTGTCCTAGGGCTTGAACTCGGGGACTGGACACTGTCTCTGAGCATGTTTATGCTCAAGGCCCATGCCCTACCACTTCAACCTCAGCTCACTTGTGTCAGGCTTTTGCTAAGAAGTTTATTGGAGATAAGAATCTAGAGAACCTTCCTGCCTAGGTGGGCTTTTGTCAATGTCTAGTGCGTTGGGGTCCCTGGGTATGAGTAACGAAATCACCAGGATACTGGGGATGCAGAGTGCAAAGAGCAATTGCCACTGCATGCTGTGCTTTATTGTTAGTGGTATTTAACGACAAGCAAGCATGATCTTTGCCAAGATTTGGTCAGAAGACATTGACACAAAAATTTCAACAGATACATTTTTACTTGACCTATGAGACAATGTCTTGGTATATTATTATCTAAACTATTTTAGTGCAAGCTCAAACCAATCAGGAAAATGCTTGACTAGCTGTTCAGCTATGATTAAGCAAGAAGAAGAGCTACTTCCTTAGCTCACAGGAGTCTGTGAAATGTGTTTTGAGATAGGGAGAGAGAACATTTTCCCTCTCTAGCCCGGCATGCCAAGAACTTTCCTAATACTCAAACACAGTCTTCAGATAATCCTGAGGCCGGAGCCTGCATCATTCTGCTCCTTCAACATAGACCCTGAGTCTTCACAATTTCCTTCTGTTTCTTTTGTTTTAAAAGTAAAGCTTTCCACAGAGTTATCATAGATGCTTGCATTGGTTTCATAAAAATCAAATATAACAGTACAAGTGCAAACAAAATAATTACAATCATAATTTCCATACCACTAGCACTATGTGAAATGCTTTGTAGTATTTCTTTCGGATCCAACCCTTCCAATTGTTTAATAAATGCATCAGCAATATTAGAAGCATCGTCATTTGTAAATTGTTTTAAAAAAATCTCATGTACATTAAATTGTAACTGAGCAATCAATTGAGTAGCAGTAGAATTTCCAGATAAATACTGCTGTATTACAGTCTAATCATGTATAGATTTATTATATTTTACATTAGTAATGCAAAAGGTAGTAAAATTCCAATTACATTTTAACAATAACTGTTTTTCCACAACCAATAACTTGTTTCCTAACCATCCCATTGTCTGTTTAAGAATATTAATCTGTGTTTGTAATAGAGCATCAATTTCTACCTGTGAGACTCACAATTCATGTGAATCCCGGTGCCATTATTCCACAAAGTGCTAATTTGTAAGGAAGTGTGTAGGGCAATTCCACACACCGCAGCAACAGTGATAATAGCAATTAAGCTTAAGATCACAGCTACAATGGCTCCAGTCATACGCTTTGTACATTTTAGTAGTTTGGTAAAAAATTCAATAACAACACTATCCAAAGGATTTTGGGACCATTGTCTTCCTAATTTAACAGGTAGCCAAATATGAGTTCTTTGTTGTAATATCATAGTACTATACTGTCATTAAAATTAAGAGAGGAATTAATGCAAGAACACAGGCGACAATTAAAACAAGAAATAGTAGGAGAAAATGTAAAATTTCCCACTAAAAATGCATAAGGCAGAGGTACACAAGCAGTTGCATCATAAGATTTGTACAAAGTAAAATTATAAGTGGATGCAGAGTTCGCCGTCCCTGAAAATGATCCATTTGATAGCATCACGGGTTTCAGCGCCACTGCGACCTTCCAAAGATGAGTCTGAACAGCAGTGGTTGCAGCCATGAAAGCCCATAGAGCATCTGCAATGCCTCCATCTCCCCAGGCCATCAATCGAGCTCCAGTAAGCGATCCATTAATGGCTTCCGGCATCCTAGTAACATTTGATAAATCACATCTGTTAATATTCCATTCTGAACATGTGTTAATAAACTGTCCAAAAGGTCCTCAATTAATAAAATTATTGAACATTTTTCCAAATGTTCCTCTACACTTTTGCCACACAAAAAGCTGATATTTTAAATCAATATAAATAAAATCAGGGCATATAGGTAAGGATAACCCCCCATCAGTGACACTTTCCCAGCTACTATTAATGGCCAAGTAGTTAATCGCTGCAGCTCTGTTTTAGAATTGGAAGTGCGTTTCCCAGGTAAAACCCAATGTTGCCAATTCATTACTAAACATGGAGGAGGCCCCAGACAAACAGGCAAGGAATGAATATAGTAAATAAAATTTAAAAAGCTACCATCATCCTTATTGCAAAATGTGAAATTATTCCATGGAGGACATAAAACAGCAGGAACAGTATAGACGGTTATATCCCCAAACAATAGGTTCCAATAAAGGAGGGTTAGGAACAAAGGCCCAATAAATTACATTAGCATTAGCATGGACAGAGTTTAGAGTAAGCAGGGCACACATGGCCAGGAACAAGTTCAGAGCCTTGACAGGTTTACCATTTCATTGTAACATCTTTTGTCCTCCTCCAGTCAACTTTTTAACCTGCCCCCAGGTGGGCAGTGGGGATTTCATTTTCCTCAACTGGTGGCCGATTCCTTGAAGGATACAGGGCTGTCCTCACTGGGCCGCGTCTGTATCCATCAGGCAGGAAGCTAGGATTGTTTCCCATCCTGTGTAGACACAAAACCCTATCCTCGCCCCTTATTAATAATGTTCCTAGTTGCCATTCTGCATCCAATGCAATCTTAATCCATACGGAAGCATTTAAATAAGGTTTTTCTGATATTTGTTCAAAATGGCGCTCAGCTCTAGTTAAAATATCTCCTTGTCGTAAGTTTAAAAAATTAAGAACATAAAGAACTTGATGTAAAATTATTTTAGGATTTTGCATGGAAAACCACAAAATATCCATATCCTCATCCAACCTTTTCCTCCTTTTTAATTTTTTAATTTGTTGTTTTAGTATGCCATGAACTCGTTCAATAATGGCTTGTCCTTGGGGGTTATATTCTATTCCTGTAATATGTACCACATCATAAAGTTCACAAAATCTTTTAAATCTGATACTTTTATAGGCTGGTCCATTATCAGTCTTTATTTTGGCAGGCACTCCCATAATGACAAAAGCTTCCAATAAGTATTCTATTACATGGTTAACAGTTTCTCCCATAAGGGCAGAAGCCCAAACAAATTTGGAATACGTATCTATTGTAACATGTACAAAAGAAAAACGGCTAAAGGCTTATACATGGATTATATCCATTTGCCAGAGCTCGTTAGGTTGTAATCCACGAGGATTTACTCCAGCAGGTACAACTCTCAAATGCATTGGTCTGCAGATAGGACACTTTTTTATAATTTGTTTAGCTGAGAATAACGTATTTTATAATGTATATGTAAATGGCTAGCATTTGTATGTAAATGAGCATGATCCTGTTTAGCAGAAGCAAAACTAACTAATTTATCAACCTGATTATTGCCATATACAAGGTACCCAGGTAATGAAGAGTGAGCTCTAATGTGAGTTACAAACACTTTGGCATTACATTGTTGCAGTAATGCTTGTAATTGTTTAAATAGTTGGTTTAGCTGGGGTTTAGATGAATGTGTAACTGCAGTGAATCTTGTAACATCTTAATAATAGCAAAAAGTTCATTTTGTTGAACTGATGCTTAAGTAGTTCTTTGTACCCAATATTTATTTGTTGTCCAATAGCACTTTTTGTTTTGGAGCCATCTGTAAAAATGGTAAGAGCAGTCAAAATAAGGGCCTTGGTAATTATATTATTAATGACAAGTTGTTGTTTATGCAAGCAATCCCACAATCTACCTTTGGGAAAAGGATAAGAAAATTGCGCAGTAAAATTTACTAATGCTATTTGTAGCGTTTCAGACAGGTGTAACAAATACTTTAGTTGGACTTTTGGCAAAGGAAAGAAAATTTCAAATAAATCATACCGCGATAGGGTAAATACCCGTTGCCTGGCCTGTTGAATAATAATTGCCAACTGTTGTTCATAAGGCATAATATTTTTGGTAAATCTATGCTGTGTATAAATCCATTCTAATGGTAGCTCATTTTGTCGTATAATTCCTGTTGGGTATTTCCAGGTATCTAAAATATATAAATTTATGAGTTGATTTAGCGTTACTAGATGTAAAAACATTTTTTTAATTCTCTGTTGTACAAATTGTACTTCTCTTTCAGCTTCCTTAAAGTTCTTTTGCTATGTAAAACAGGTTCCAATTGTAACAATGAAAACAAATTATGTAATTGATGAGTGGGAATTCCTAAGGACGGTCATATGCAAATAATATCTCCTAGTAACTTTTGAAAATCATTTAACGTGTGTAATTTATAACGTCGTAAAGGTATTTTTGAGGTGTCACTGTTTGTCTACAAACAACATATCCTGATGGAGGCATAGAATTCCATTGTGTATATAGAGGACATTTTCTTGATCCATTCATCTACTGAGGGGCATCTGGGTTGGTTCCAGATCTTGGTTATGGTAAATAATGCTGCAATAAACATAGTTGTGCTGGTAGCTTTAGTGTGGTCTTGTTTGTAAACATTTGGGTAAATGCCCAAAAATGGGATTGCTGGGTCATAGGGGAGCTCGATGTTGAGTCTTTTGAGGAACTTCCATACTACTTTCCAAAGTGTTTGAACAAGTTCACACTCCCACTTACTTTCCAAAGTGTTTCAACAAGTTCACACTCCCACTAACAATGAAGTAAGGTTCCCTTCTGTCCACATCCCCTCCAGCATCTGTTGTTATTAGAGTTCTTGATTTTAGCCATTCTAACTGGGATGCGGTGGTATCTCAATGTTGTTTTGATTTGCATTTCTTTTATGGCTAGAGACGTTGAGCATTTCTTCATGTGTCTATTGGCCATCCTTCTTTCTTGTTCAGAGAAGTTTCTCTTTAAGTAATTAGCCCACTTATTTACTGGGCAGTTGTTTCTCTGAGGATTTGTTGTTGGAGGATTTAATATTTGAGTTCCAAGTATATTTTAGATATGAGACCCTTGTCCATTGTATGGCTAGTGAAGATCTTCTCCCAATCCGTGGGCTTTCTATTGATCTTGCTAGCTATGTCCTTTGCAATGCAGAAGCTCTGCAACTTTATGCAATCCCATTTTTCCAACCATTCTTTGATTTTTTTGTGTTTCGGGGTCTCTATTAAGAAAATTTCGGCCTGCGCCAAGGAGACCTAGGGTTTCTCCTATTCCACCCTGTAATGTTTTCAGAGTGTCTGCTTTGACTCTGAGGTCTTTGATCCATTTGGAGTTGATTCTGGTGCAGAGTGGTATATAAGGATCTAGCTTTAGTTTTCTACAAGTATTTAACCAATTTTGCCAGCACCATTTACTGAAGAGGCTGTCTTTCTTCCATTCTATTTTTTTAGCTCCCTTATCAAAGATTAGATAGCTGTAGGTCTGTAGGTTCATTTCTGGGTTTTCAATTCTATTTCATTGGTCCTGAGGTCTGTTCTTATGCCAGTACCAAGCTGTTTTGATTACTATGGGTTTATAGTAGAGTTTGAAATTTGGTATTGATATTCCACCCGTAGTGTTCTTTCCGTTGAGGAGCGTTTTTGCTATTCGGGGTCTTTTATTGTTCCATATGAATTTTTGGATTGCCTCTTCTATTTCCTTGAAGAATGATGTTGGAATTTTGATAGGTATCGCATTGAATTTGTAGATAGCCTTGGGAAGTATTGCCATTTTCACGATGTTAATCTTTCCAATCCAGGAGCATGGAGGATGACATTGCCCCATTTGTTAGGAAATGGAAAGAGTTGGAAAAAATTATATTACGTGAAGTAAGCCAAGCTCAAAGAAACATAGATCCCATGATTTCCCTTATTTGCAATATCTAGTATATCTATTAGTCAAGCAGAAAAGTTCAGATAAGGTGATGTTAGAAAAATGAACCCTAAGATATGGATTTAAATGTTTTTTTTTCTTTCATGCATTTGTTTCTAATGCATTTATAAGAATATTTCTTTGTTGCTTTGTATGTCCCTCACCCACAGTATAACCCCTGCTTTCACTGTATTTGATGTCGGTATAATTTGTTGAGGGGAAGGGGAAAAAAAAGTCATTTAAATAAGGATACAGTTGGACCTGTTGCAACAATGAGAAGTACAAGTTGTCATGTCGAAAACGAACAACTTGGGGGGGGGGATTTGATGGGGGGAGGGGAGATGGGAAGGGATGGGAAGGGGAAACAAAGGAGGAGGCTACAATGCTTGATAAGAAATGTCCTCACTATCTTGCCCATGTAATTGTAACCCCTCTGTACCGTATTTTCACAATTAAAAACAAAAAACAAAAAACAACAAAAAAATATCTTAAATATTTTACCTCCGTATCTTTTTGTATTTTTTCAGGTGCTATTATTAATCCAAAATCTTTAAATATAGAGAGTAAACACTGTAACACCATTTCTAATTCTGTCACATTTGGTCCTACAAATAAAATATCATCCATATAATGAAAAATATAAATGTGAGGCCATTTTTGTCTAACAGGTTTTAAGGCCTTATCAACATATATCTGACACATATTTGGAGAATTCATCATTCCTTGGGGCAACACCTTGCATTGGAAGTGCTGATCAGGGGTTTGATGATTTATTTGTGGTAAAGAAAAGGCAAATCTTTTATAATCTTTTACATGTACAGGGATGGTAAAAAAGCAATCTTGTAAATCTATTACTATTCTTGGCCAATTTTTAGGAAGCATGGCAGGCGACGGTATACCAGGTTGAAAAGCCCCCATAGGGTGCATGGATGCCTTACCTCCTTGCAAATCAGTCCGCAATCTTCCTTTCCCTGACTTCTTTTTAATAACAAATATTGTAATATTCCATGGTGACTTAGACGCTTCAATATATCCTTTGGTTAACTGTTCTTCAACTAATTGATGAGCTGCTTCTAATTTTTCTTTAGATAAAGGACATTGTTGAATCCAAAGAAGTTCCTCAGATTTCCATAATATCACTATGGGCTCCATCTAAAAATGTTTAAATTGAATATGAGTTCCCCATTGTTCCAGTACATCTCTACCAATTATGTCAACTGGAGCTTCCATAATATAAGGTTTAAGGACAGCTGTCTGTCCGTCTTCTGATGTTATAGTAACATATGACACTGAGAGCTAGAAAACAGCAGTGAGAGAGCGCCTCTGGTTCTGGGCTAGGCCTTATCTAGGGTATGGGCGGAGAAAGGTGTGGCCACATCAAATTCAGATGTGACCTCAGCGGATGCAGATGTGACCTCTTCCAGGTGCCCCAGTTGCCTAGGTAATGCAGGTACTGGGTGGAGACTTTGCTGTGAGGAGGGTGGAGTCTTTCACCATCCTGGAGCGGACCTTACATTCCAGCCTTTTAATAATCATAAAATAGGGTGTGGATTCTCTCTGGCTACTTCCTGCTGACAGGGTGGCATCGACAATAGGGGTAAAAGGCTGGAATTGGGTCCCCTCCCAGAGAAGGGAGTGAGCAGCCGTGATCCTTTGGTGGCGTGAGTCCTTAGATGAAGTCTGGAGAAGTCTCATGAGCATTGAGGGGCTGAAAAAAAATACGAGAGAGCAAATAAATGGCAAAAGGAAGGACTTGGGGCTGAAAATGTAGAAATGTCCCTAGCTAGTTCTGACATCTGGCGACTAGGTAGAGAACTCAGGTGACAAAGGCAAGAATATAAATTCCTGTTTAGTTAATAGGTAGACAGGTATAGACATTGGATGGGCAGGCTTCTTACTTCCACTTTGAGTTACACTAGCACTTCCAGTGTTTGGCTGTTTAGAGATAAGAGTCTTGAGCCATGCTTGCAGCCGGGCTCTTTGCAGGTTAGTTGGGAGATGGAGTCTTAGGGATTTTTCAGCCCGGGCTGGCTTTGAACTGCAATCTTTGCCACAAAAGCCCTTTATTATTTCCATATAAAGCAACAAGGAGATCAAGTAGAATAAGTAGAGCTTACCTGGTTCTTATCAAGAATTGACCGACAAATAGTCTGAAATGACAAAACTCATTAGATGTGATGAGAATTTTAGCACAGATATGCCCAGCATTTAAAACCATGTAGTCAGTAGAATACACAACACAAAACAAAAAAGGCAAAACTCAAAACCTAAAATTTTGACAACAATGTTTAGACATCTTTGCTAACAAAGCACATCACATGGTTGGGCCTCAGTTACCAGGGCCTGTGAAAAAAGCAAATTGATAGCAAGGCACCTTAGAATAGCTGAATGGAGTAGTAAGTTTCATGGAAGGTTAAGGACCAGATGGGGCCAAATCCTTAAGCCGTCATGTGGCCAAGATGGTGAACTCAAAATGGCAAATTTCTGAAAAAAAAATGCAAAGACACCCTGAACAAATAGACCAAGACTACAATTGGCTAGCCTTTGAGAGAGAACCTAGAGAGGGTCCCTGGGACCCCGCCTGCATCTCACTCTTCAGGGCATAAGCCAAAATGTAGAAAAAAGAAAGGGAGAGATAGGGAAAGTTGGACATGAATGGCAGAGAGAGAGCAAAGAGAGCCCGAAAACAGAATTCTGACCATTTACCATTGCAGTAGCAAAAACTGTCTACATCTGAGAATGGCATAAAAATGAGGTGCTCTAGCTTTCCAGGGAGCGCAGGAGACATTTCAAAGGGGTTTCACGGCTAAGGCGTGATTCGCAGCACCCCATTAAATGAGTAGGAGAGTCAGTCTGGTGAGTGAAGGAGAGCTGACCAGGCAGAAGCGGCGTCCCGACTTCCCCCAGAGCCCTCTAGAGAGAGCAACAGAGAACCATAGAGTAGCTTCACTCACCAGAGTAGAGAAGTGGTGTGGACGTGGATGTGAAGGCCAGCAATGGTATCAATGCTCTGTGTCCGCAGCAGACCGATGGGTTCACAAAAGGCCATCAGAACTGTGGGTATTCCTCAGAGCAAAAAAGGAAAAACAAACAGAAAAAGAAAAATGAGGAAAAAAAAAAAAAAAACAGAGAAATCCCAGCTATCCTGACTTTAAGCCCTTTATCCGAGTCATGCCACCATTTATGTTAGGTTTCTAAAAAGAGGTAGCCAAATAAGAACAGCACCACGCATGTGGTATTCAGGTAAGGGGTAAGTTTATTCAATAGACCTGCTGGAACCAGGCAAGGTTGGCACTCCACGTGGCTGGGAAAGGCCTAGGAAAGAGAGAGCTGGCAAAGAGAGAGGAAAGAAAGAGAGGAAAGAGAGAGAAGAGAGAGAGCTAGAAAAGGGCAGCGAGGGAGCAGAGAGCTAGAAAAGAGCTGCGAGAGAGCAGAGAGAGAGCAGAGAGAGCTAGAAAAGAACAGTGAGAGAGCAGAGAGAGAACAGAGAGCTAGAAAAGAACAGTGTGAGCAGAGAGAGAGAGCAGAGAGCTAGAAAAGAACAGTGACAGAGCTAGAAAAGAGCAGAGAGCATAGAGAGCTAGAAAAGAGCAGGGAGAGAGTGCCCTAGGGTATGGGCAGAGAAAGGTGTGGCCACATCAAATTCAGATGTGACCTCAGGGGATGCAGATGTGACCTCTTCCAGGTGTCCCAGTTGCCTAGGTAATGCAGGTACTGGGTGGAGACTTTGCTGCAAGGAGGGTGGAGTCTGCTCGCCATCCTGGAGCGGACTTTACAAGGACCAAACACCATCACTGCCTTCTTAAGTTTACCAATATCATCAGCATCGGCACCTTCATATCTGGCTGGTTGAGATATACCATTCATAGGGGGTGGTCGAATTACAGGATAAGATTTCATCATCAAACTCACGGTCTGAGCCCTGTTTTGTGAGGGAGTGATGCTGTAAAAATTGCATCGGCCTGTGAAGGAGCCGAAGGCTGCTTTACTTTCACTTTCTCTGGTTCTCATCTCACTCTGCTACTTTCCAACTCCATATGTTGTAATTTTGATAAAATCAATTCCATTTGCTCACACATTTTATTTACACTTTCAGTTTGTTCCTTTTCAGCCTTTTTTACCTCTTGTTTATTCTCTGTTAATTGCAATGCATCCTTATCTACTATGTCCTTAACCTGAGAGTCCAATTGTAAATCTACAATAGAAGGGGTGGCCTCTTTCTTTAAGTCTGCTCTTAATCTTTCCTCATTCAAAGCTTTAAAAAGGGTATGTAAAATAGCCCAAATGGACCAAAATCTAATAGGAATCTTTTCCCCTTCTCGAACAGCTCTTTCTACGTTATTCTTTACTCGTTTCCAATTATCAACATTTAATGTTCCTTCATTGCGGAACCAAGGATTCCATTCCCTAACTACATTAATACACATTTCTATGTCAGAAGAAGAAATATTTAGACCATAAGCAGCAAGTAAATGTTTAAGCATATGTAAGTACAGAGTAGATTTAACTTGTCCCATCACCCTGTAATTAAAAGTACTTACCTGAATATCCCTTCCTGAATTCAACAATGAAGGGTCCCTGTTTGGGTGCCAGTTGTATCATCTCGTGCCTTGGGGTCCCTGGGTAAGGGTAAAGAAATCACCAGGACACTGGGGATGCAGAGTGCATACAGCAATTGCCACTGCATGCTATGCTTTATTGTTAGTGGGTATTTAAAGACAAGAAAGCATGATCTTTGCCAAGATTTGGTCAGAAGACATTGACACAAAAATTTCAACAGATACATTTTTACTTGACCTATGAGACAATGCCTTGGTATATTATTATTATTTGGGGGGTCCGGTCGTGGGGCCTTAACTCTGTGCCTGGGTACTGTCCCTCAGCTCTTCAGCTCAAGGCTAGAGCTCTACCACTTGAGTGACATCACCACTTCCGGCTTTTTTCTTTTTGCCTATGTGGTGCTGAGGAATCGAACTCAGGGCCTCATGTATGCACGGCACGCGCCCTACCAGTGAGCCACCTTCCCAGCCCTGTCTTGGTATATTATTATCTAAACTATTTTAGAGCAAGCTCAAACCACTTCTCCAATCTCAGGAAAATGCTTGACCAGCTGTTCAACTATGCTTAAGCAAGCAGAAGAGCTACTTCCTCAGCTCCCAGGAGTCTGTGACATGTGTTTTGAAATAGGGAGAGAGAACGTTTTCCCTCTCTAGCCTGGCATACCAAGAGCTTTCCTAATACTCAAACACAGTCCTCAGATAATCCTGAGGTTGGAGCCTGCATCATTCTGCCCCTTCAACATAGACCCTGAGTCTTCACAGGCTTTGAACTCTAATCTTACAATCTTAGCATCCTGATTATCTGTGATAGTTAAAAAAGTATAAATATAAATTATATTTCCAAGAATACCAGTGGAGGAAAAATGATGCAACCCAGTTTATAGTGGTGATCTTTCCAGAACACAGAGGGCATCACATTAGCAGAGGTGCAGTGTATTTTCACAATGGAGATAAGCTATCCTTGATGTGAATTTAGGGAATTTTGAGGTGCACCCTACAAGTTGGAAATGGTGGGCTAGGATGACTTTATGGCATAAATCTTGTGATTGATGATCATGAAATAATACCTTAATCTGACAAACAACTACTTACTCTTGAAGAATTAATTATAACATGCTTCATAGTTTTATCCTATATCAGAATGTGGCTCTTTTTCTGTTCACTTCTCAGTCTGTAATACCCCATTGGAAAATGCATCTATTGTAGAATTACATAACATACAAACAGGTATATTTTGAATCTCTCAGGTATGGAATGTTCAGAATTTGAAAATGAGTAGTTATTAGTCATAGGAATTTTGAAGAACACATACATTCTGTCCTCTTAACAGCTTATTTACTTTTAAAAGTTATGGGTTTTCATAGAATTAAACTGTTTTCTGTTTTAGTATAAGAAAGTACTAAATTTATTCTATTTTCAAAATATTGGCAAGTATATTGTGAAAAAATTGTCTAGTTGGATATCATTAATGTTGATGACCTTCTGATAAAGAAGAGGTAATCAATTCAAATTAGATGCCCAATAATACTGATTTTTAAAAAGTTACTACATAAAGAATAATATTTACTATACCAAAACAGTGAAATTTTATTTCATCAGCTTATTTTTTAAATTTAATTTTAATGTGAAAATGATGTGCACTGGGGTTACAGCCATTGTAAGGTACTGAATACATAACTTTTCAAACTTGTTATCCACTCTCTCATTTTTCTCACCGTTTTTCCTTCACCCCAATACCCCTCAGACGTTGTAATGTACATTTCCAACTTATTGTCTTGTGAGAATTGCTATTGCATTGGTTTGCTCTTTGTCCTTTGCCTCACCATTTTTTTTGTTCCTGTTCCCTTCCCTAATTAAGGTAAATATATACAAAATACACAGGGTACCAAAATCAAACACAGCAGAGGATAAACCATAGGGGAAAATCTCAAAGAAAATAGAAATCAGATAGTACATCAAAAACAACAACTGCAAATAAATATTTCTCTTTCCATATCTTGGAGTACATTTTGCTCAGCCTCAGCTTATATGGTCATAGATACGCATAACAAAGGCACTGGAAAATAGTAGTTTCATGGATACTATATCATGAAAACAACATGTTAACTCTTTTTGATGGTAAAGGCGGGATTATGATTGGTGAATTCACGATTCTGATAAAGGAATTTCAAAAGAGCTTTAAAATTTATGACAGATAAATTTTAATTGTTCAAACTTTTTAACAACGTAGCCTATTAAGAAAATTTAAAATTGTCTGGGAAAATAGGCTTTCATGCAAAGAAATCCGTGGAGACTTAGCTGAGAGGGAGAAATGTGGGTGAATATGGTTCATTTTCACAGTAAACAAACAAGCATCACAAACCTTGCTGTAAATCCTGTAGGTTCCCTTGAGAATTGTCTTTACCCAGGAAATATACTCTCACTGTGTGAAACAAGGTTGCAATGGAATTTAAATTCAAAGTTCTTTATAAAAAAGACATCAAAATTTGTGAATTGACATTTAATTACCAAACAGTAATTCTCTGAAAACGAAGAGAAGGTGTAATTCAAAATCACTTGACTTTATTAAAAGTATGAGAAAAGAGTAGTGAAGAAAGATGAGAGAAACCATAGAGGACTGTTTGATCTCCAGTGGAGTAATGGGTTCTTGACCTTTTTTCTTCCATTCTATCTTCACAAGCTATAAAGTGTAGCTCAGGACTGGAGTAGCCAGTTCAGACAAAGAATACTCAAAGAATGGGGGCTGGGAACGTGGCTCAGTGGTAGAGCGCTTGCCTTGCATGCCTGAGGCCCTGGGTTTGATTCCTCAGCATCACATAAGCAAAAAGAAAAAAGTCAGAAGTGGAGCTGTGGCTCAAGTGGTAGAGCGCTAGCCTTGAGCTGAAGAGCTGAGGGACAGCGCCCAGGCCCAGAGTTCAGGCCCCAGGACCGCCCCCCCACAAAAAAAGAATACTCACAGAAGAAAATATTTGCAGTAGATGTAGGTGATTTATAACCTTTGACAATCTATTTAAATCTGTTCAAAATTCTCTCCTACCCCAAACTGCCCTCTTTGAACAGTTTGTTTGCTTTTCCCTGGACTGCCCTTCATTAACTGCTTAAAATTTTGTGAGCTCATAAACATACTCTCTAGGGATTGCTGTTTGGTTGTGATTTTTGTGTGTTTTTGTTTATAGTTGTGTTTTTAACTGAATTTCAAAAGGTTGTGCAATTGTGTTACAATTAAATATGTCCACCTAATTGTCCAATGCTCCTGGATCAGAGTCACTCGTTCTATCATTCTCAACCAACCCTTTCTCCAAGATTTATTTCAGATTTAGGACTTCCTTTATTACATGTGTACATTGAGTATTCTAGCTGTACTTGCCCCTTGTTCCATTTTTCATTCATTTTATGTCTTTACTATTATTCCTTTCTGGTTTCAACTTCCTGATAGTCATTCTGTTAAACTGTCTGTTAATACTTTGAAAGGTTTATATACCTTCCATGGAGTTTCAATCCCACATATACTTTTTTTTTTTTTTTGGGGTCCGGTCGTAGGGCCTGAACTCTGGGCCTGGGCGCTGTCCCTCAGCTCTTCAGCTCAAGGCTAGCGCTCTACCACTTGAGCCACAGCGCCACCTCCGGCTTTTTTCTTTTTGCTTATATGGTGCTGAGGAATCGAACCCAGGGCCTCAGGCATGCAAGGCAAGCACTCTAGCACTGAGCCATCTTCCCAGCCCCCCACATATACCTGAAATGATGTCAGCTTATATTTCCATAATTCATTCATCTGCAATAACAATTTGCAAGACTGGAGACGTGAAACACCTAGACATGATTTTATTCTCATCTTTTTGGAAGATTAATCTTTAGTCAACAAGAAAGTTTAAAAATGACTTAGAATGTATTCCTAACTACCAGTTTTTATAAATGGCTTTGTACAATGGTGTGTGATTATATTATTTTACATGGGATGATATTTTCTACTACCTATAAGGCTGGAAAAAGAAGAAAACTAAAATTTACTACTGTAGAGGAATATGATAGAAATAGAAGACAGATATTATGTTTGTCACATCTCTGATCAGTACCCATATTCAAGACTTAAAGTCATATTTCTTACTACGTTAGACAGATAGGGAAAATATATGATAAGGCAAAACATGATAAGGCAACTATTAGTGACTTTTTAAAATGTACCTTCTTATGTGATGAAATTTACTTTATTATCTAATATTTGGGTTTGAATTATGGGAGGCTGAGCTATTTAACACATTTCTGGAAGGCACCTACTGAACAACGCAAATGTTGGGAGATACTATTTCTACACTTTAATGAATGGTTGAACTTATTTGGCATTAGTGCTGGGTAAATTAATCAACTCTTTTGTAACTTGATTCCTACACTTGAAAAACTTAATGTGACTATCATTTACTTGTCAAGTGTTATCTTGGTGAATATGATTTTTAAAAGTTTATTTGAAAAGGAATATACTTTCAAGAGATTAAATGTAGGTTATCATTGGTTTGAGAATGACATTTTTAGACTACAGAACCAAGTTTTACTGAAGTACCAGTGTTTTGAAGTACTAAGGGTCTTCTCAATTAGTGTTTTTCGAAATTATATTTGAACTCTAAGTCAAGTTTTCCTAGCCTTGGTAGAACAATTATGGGTCTAACATTCCAGGAATTATTTTTTGGCCTACTTATGCTGGACTGAAATCTTCCATTCATCATTAGGAGAGGGGTATTAAAAATAATCTTGTGACATTTGTGATTTTGTTTACTCATATGGGCTGGTCATCTGTAAACTGAAAGTTTGAACTATAGTACTTTCTCTCATATTTTGTGATCTCATCTTTCATTTTAAGTTGCCTTACATTTCACAATTGCTTACTGCTAATTCCTTCAAGGAATTGGGGCACTGAAATAGTATAGGAAATGAGAAATTGAGATGGGTCTTCAATTACTTTCTCTTAGCATGTTGCATGGGCGAAGGTGAGAAATCTTGCCCATGTTATCTGATGATGCAGGTAACTGGGACCTCATATCCTCAGACCCATGGGTAATGCAGAAGAATAATAGCTTTTAGGCATCATATCAGCAAAATTTGGGTATAATAAGTAAGAATGCTTCAGAAATATGGAAAAAAAACACTTTGGGACTAGCGAGAACACAATAAACACATCAGCAGTGTAAAATCTCTTCTAGATTAGAGGAAAACAATACTGTTCTTTTTTCTTTTACTATGTGAATTCACAAAACCACGGACACTTAGAAGGTATCACAAGTTTATAACGAAGACATTGCATTGATACTTTTTATATTCTAATATATATTCTAAACCAAATTATTTATGTTCTTTATGTTCCAATCTATTTATGGGAATAATCTTCAATTTATTTGTCAAATTATCAATTAATTCTAGTAATATTCACTGTGTGAAATTTAAGATCAGCACATATAAATATAAAATATGAAAGTATATATAATATAAGAAATTGTTATGCATTGTTCCATTGTGGTTTGGGTATCAAAGGCTACTCTGTTTTAAAGTATTTTTCCATTATCTCTACTTCAGTTTTTGGTAGAGTTAGACCTAAAACTTTACCATTTGTAAATTTACAGCCTGGAGGCAAGAGGAAACACTTTGATTAAAACATTACCAATTTAAGGCCTAATATCGAGGAGAAACATATGGACTTCTCCAGGAGCTATGGAAATATTTTGTGATAGAACGTCAGTAGTGTAAGTTCCTGCCTGGTTGGATGGTAGACAGGCCAGGATATTAGGTAAACATGAATATGAACAATTTTTCACCTTGTTGGCTTTAGCTACTTTTGAAATGATAAGTATAATAAACAATTATATTTTAGTATATACCTTCTATTCTGAACAATTAGGTCTGAAGTGTTCATCTCTCTATGAACCCTTGTAACTAAGATTAGTTTTGTTCCAGTAAGACAATCTATGCTGTCAGGGTAAGATATTCTGGTTGGTCTGTTCCTACATGGAAGAAGGGTAAAGGGTCAGAAAGACATTTGCATCACTGAGACCTCATTTAGGAAATTTTAAGCTGCAGAAGTTTAGAAGTAGCTCTTAAGCAAGGCTTACTTTGAATTAATTAGCTCCACAAAGCTAACTCAGTTGATAAATAAGTACTTGAAAAGCCATTACCTTTGGACTTAGCTATAAAGGCTTCAAAATATTATCAAATTTAAAATGAAAACGACAAAATAGTCATTGACAAAAAA
Source organism: Dipodomys spectabilis (assembly GCF_019054845.1). Classification (NCBI taxonomy): domain Eukaryota; kingdom Metazoa; phylum Chordata; class Mammalia; order Rodentia; family Heteromyidae; genus Dipodomys; species Dipodomys spectabilis. The sequence goes on from NW_024870924.1 coordinate 776,840, forward strand.
TTTCAAATGTGAGCAATCGACCAAACAATATAAGTTTTTTCCACTATACACAGAAATTTAGAGAAATAAGATCAATAGCATTTTTAGTAACAATAAGGGTTCCTTGTTACAAATAGGCAACCAACGATATATGCCTGTATAAAGATTGCATCGTTAACTACTTAAATTAAGAGGATACTTCATGCTTCAGCAGCAGGTCTACACAAATTACAACAATACAGAGATTAACATGGCACTTGCACAAGGATGGTATGAAAATTTGTGAAGTATTCCATATTTTTCATTCTTCAAATGCAAGAAATGAAAAAGTTATTAAAAAGTTGATTACAAAAATACAAGTGTAACAAAACCTGTAATTCATAGAATTAAAGGTTAGTTTGACATCAGTGTATTAAATCTTCACCTTCGAAAGGCCTTACATAGCATAACCTTTACAATACTTGAAATTAGATAACATTATCGTTTTATCCCAAAGAAATAAAATAATATAAGTACCTAGGAAAAAAGGAATCTTAAACTTTTTCTATATGGAATTTAATCTGAAAGGACACATTTATTAATGAACCTATGTATTATAAAACAATGTAGACTTCAAAGTATTATATCTAGAAGACAATGAAATAGATTATGGACTTTATATAAACATAGATACTTTTTTTCAGACAAGCACCAGGAATATCTGTAATTTCTATACTATTCTTTTCAACAGATAAGATAAAATTTAAAAAATCACAAACTGCAAAAATCATTATAGATGCATACAAACAACTCTTGAATACATTTTGACATCAAAGTCAGTCAATTCACGTGGAAGAATACCATAGAATCCATAAATTTTTAAATTAAGATATTGCTGCTCTTTGTATTATGAAAATATTTTGTAGGGACACAAAGGATGGACTGGCACTTTTGAAATTTAAGAAACTTAACCAAACCATTACTATGTAGGAGAATAATTTGTACAGCCTTCCACAACTTCAAAGAGGTAGTGATACATACTTATCCTTTTGGCAATATCAGATGAGGTTTCTTCCAAATTATATTTCAGACCTGGTTTGATAGCATGTTTCAACAGAAGGGGATACAGGATATCTTTGCTATTTCTATTCCCAGCAACAATATTCTAGGGAGTCAAGAGGCCTTTAGTTTGGGGATTGTTATCTGCATCATGATGAAGTATGAAAGAATCCTTCCAATTTGGGGCCAGCAAAGAACTACATCTAATACAATGAATACAAATGAAATAATACTTATTTGCAAAGGTTCAATTACCTTGAGTTCAAAAGTGAACTTACATTGATAAGCCAAGATCACTTTAGGTTACAAATGTAAATATGGACAACTGGAATATCCCAGTTGTCCTGGTATTATTCCACATATACGCACTGTGCAGGGGTGCCAAGCCATTCAGAATTCTTGCATGAATATCTGCCTTGAGCTACCAACTCATGGACAATGTCTAAATGTCCACTCTAGGCTTCCCAATGAAGAGGGGTATACTTACCTCATTTCTAGTATACATATGAGTGGCCTTTTTGGAAAGAAGTCTCGGCAGTGTAGTAACCCGATTAATTTCAGCATCCCAAAGAAGAAATTTGCATGGATTCTTCTCCATTATTTCTTGCAATTGATACCTTCCTCACGTTTTCATCTTCTTCCTTGTCTTCATCAGAATTGCCTAACCAGAGACTTTGAGTACCAGTGGGAATGAGGTGTCCATGTATTTCCCCAATCGTTCACGTTGGTTGAAATGGTCAGAAAAATCTGGTGAATTTTCTGCATATGTTTTTTTTCACCATGATTTATTTTCTCTTTTTCCATTTTTACTATTTTAAATTATTCTAACTAGAGAGTAGTGAATTGATAGAGAGCAGAGGAAAGATTTTCCTCAGTATTCAAATGCACAGACTGAAAATGAGGACCAGTGGTGTCTTCATGTGCAGCTTATTCTAGGAAGGAGAAAATAGGAAACAATGACTTCTACGTAAATGATTTGGGAAATACCAAGATATAGTGTAAGAGAAGATACTATTCAATATATGAGCTTTAAGAGCTTTCTAATAGATCCATTATTTATTGGTAACCAACATTAGAAAAAAATGTATAATGCAGTAGTAAAATAGAAGTCCTTTGTATGACTAACTAAATTCTTGTTTTTTTAAAAACACTTGTTTTCATCTAAAAAAGTAGGCCTGGGCTGGGAAGGTTGCTCAGTGGTAGAGCGCTTGCCTTGCATGCCAGAGGCCCTGGGTTCGATTCCTCAGCACCACATAAGCAAAAAGAAAAAAGCCGGAAGTGGTGCTGTGGCTCAAGTGGTAGAACGCTGAGGGACAGCGCCCAGGCCAGAGTTCAGGCCCCACGACCGGACCAAAAAAAAAAAAAAAAAAAGTAGGCCTATCTATTGTCTTCAGGTGAGTTTGATGATTGAAGATGCTTAATGAGAAGTCAAAATGTATTAGTAGTCCTTTGATATCAATTAAATTTCATTTTTTCTTCTTGGAGAATATAATGATCAAAGCAATAGTTCAGAATGAGCAAGCAATAGTTCAGCATCATGCTTCCAGTGCAAGTGGTTCTCCAGTAAGTAATCCTCGGTACCATTTTCCACAAAGTTTTGTCACAGATCCAATCTCCCTGCCTTCTCTAGTTGCTTTCCTAGCCTGGACCTTTTCTTTCATTGTGCAGGAAAAGTGGGATTCAACTGATTTCAGTCAGATCGGTTCCTAGAATTATCAAGATTTAGATTCTTTTTTTAAAAAATTAGTTGTGGGGCCTGAACTCTGGGCTTGGGCACCGTCCTTGAGCTCTTCAAATCAAGGCAAGCACTCTACAACTTGAGCCACCGAACCACTTCTGTGGTTCTGTTTATGTGGTGCTGATTTGGGAAATGGCAGAGCAGAAAAAGAAATAATGCAACCAAAAATATAAAAGCAAAATAAATTAGGATAATTATGGAGCAACCATATTGTCTATGAGACTCATGAAAGAGAGAGAGGATAAGAGATACAGATGTGCAATGACCTAGCTAGCCAAAAAATCCATGCTTTTTATCCATTTACAAAGCAAACAATTTTATCTTTTATTTGTTAAATAAGATGGAAATAGAATTTATGTATTTACTTGAAATTAGTAAATACATTTTTAGTAGCCTACATAAAGAAACATAGCTTTGACCAAATTACAAACAAGAATCTTAATCCGTGGGCTGGGAAAGTGGTTCGGTGGTAGAGTGCTTTTCTTGCCGCTTACTACAGTGCGGAGACTACTTTCCAAAAAGGCCACTCCTATGAATACTATGGATGAGGATGAGTATATCCCTCTTCATCGGGAAGCCTAGAGTGGACACTTAGACATTGTCCATGAGTTGGTAGCTCAAGGCAGATATTCACGCAAATACTGTGAATGTCTGGACACCCCTGCACAGTGCTTATATGTGAAACATATTGCAACAGTACACACACACACACATCATCATCATCATCATCAGATTTCTTCTTAAGTATTTTTTGTGTATGGTCTTAAGAAGAAATTTACATTACTAACTTGAATTTCTGACAGAACAATATATTCACTATACATCTTGCTTCTATACTCTCAATATTAAATTGCTATCTAAGTATGTGCAATAGATAAGTATAGGAAAAAGTAGGAGCCACACTGGTGGCTCATGTCTTTATTCTTAGCTAATCAGAAAGACGAAATCTGATGATTTTGGTTTGAAACCAGACCAGGAAAAAAAGTCCATTAGATTCTGGTTTGAAAGTAAACAGCAAAAGCTAGAAATGGAGCTGTGGTACAAGCAATAAAATGCTAGCCTTGAGAAAACTAAAACAAAAAAATAACAAATTCTGGGACAGAGCTAGGCCCTGAGTTCAAGCTCTAGTATTAGTATTTAACTAATGAAGGAATGAATTATTTAAAGAATTACCTAAAATAAATTAAGTGGTCACATGTGGAGGGGCAGATAAAATGAAACTACCATGGTGACTGGATTATGTATTATTTTGTAATAAGGCAAATTATCATTTGTCCTAATCACTAATATTTTATTTGAACTTTTTTGTATAATAAACCCTGAATTTGGCATGCGTGTTTATGTGTGTGTACATGTGCACACATGTGTGTTTGTGTGTGTGTGTGTGTGTGTGTGTGTTGTTGCAATGTTGCTTGCCAATATGAACAGGGTGAGGCTGAAAAGAACTGTGTTGCAATGTTTTTTTTATTTATCAGTGTTCTATCCTGTCATTTCAGTGGAACCACCCTTCTGTACATTTTATTTGTTAATAACATCATCATAATCAAACCATTTCCAACATAAGTTAGATAAAAGAGATCACTTTCAGCTCTTAGTATATGTTAGGTAAGAAGATACACATATAATTAGGTAGTAAGTTATTGCTGTAAGATGACTGTCAGTACAAAATATGTATTTGACTTCTTAAATTGGTTATATTTTTAAGAAATATTAATGGAGTGATTTTGACCGACTTGACCAAATAGGTATTACTCTCTGGTTATTTCTGTGAAACTCAAGGTGGATAAACTTTCCGGATTTTTGTTGAAAATAACTTTCTTTGTAAGATTGTATCTATTCACACTAAGATAATAAACCCCATATTTTTAAGGTTTGAATATCGCATCATATTGACTGAAAATCAGTATTGTGGCTATGCTTGTTAGATATATATTTAAAAAAAACAAAAACATGTGTCTTCTCCAGATTGTGGATGCATTTGAAGTTGTTTTGTACATACAAAGGTTTCTTCATTAATAGTTCTTTTGTGGGAGTAACGATCACAACTTTAACAAATAAGTCTTTTCAAATATCTTTTCCAATATAAATAACATCCCAGAGCGAGTCTTGCAATTTCTGAAAACCATTTAAATATTTTAGTAATATTTTAGTTCACTGACTATACAGCTAAAGACATTTCTGAAATAAATATTGTTAAAATCTGAAAATGTACGTGGATATATAAGCTTTTTTAAGGATCATTTTATGAAAAGCCAGTTTTTATGAAACTAAAAGAAATAGAATAAAAGAATGTAAGTGAATTGGGTAACCTAATTATTAGTATAATTTTGTTTTCTATTAGCACATTCCTTTGAATGTAGATGATGCAGTTAAATTATTTTTGTGTCACTGTGCTTCAGTTATTTTTAGAATCTTTGTAGTTGTAAGAGTGAATTTGTAGTATAAATAAATGTCTTTTAATATGATTAGGATTATTGTGTTCTACTCCCATGAAAATAAGTTATTTTCAAGTTTTAATAGTTTATAATTGAATCTTCAGTATCATAAGAATTTTGAAAAAAATTGGTAGTATTTATGTCTTTATTTGGGGGGGAGGGGTTCAGTAGTGGGGCCTGAACTCTGGGCGCTGTCCCTCAGCTCTTTAGCTCAAGTCTAGTGCTCTACCACTTGAGCCACAGCATCACTTCCAGCTTTTTTCTTTATGCTTGTGTGGTGCTAAGGAATCGAACCCAGGGCTTCATGCATCCAAGGCAAGCACTCTACCACTAAGCCACCTTCCCAGCCCTTCATGTCTTTTTAAACCAATAGTATTCACAAGTTGGAGAGTCTTTAATTCATAATTAGGTCTTGGTGTCTATGATTTTTTATCCTCTCATTCCTAACATTAATGATAGGTCAGAGTGCATTTTTGAGTATAGGAAAGGTAAAATATTTATCTGGGGTCAAATGTGATTTTATATCAGTCTTGCTTTAATAGCATTTTAAAGTAGTATCTTTCTCTCAAAATGTTGGGTATAAAAAGCAATCAAAATACTTCGAATGATAAACAACTTAGTTTAGCTACAATGTGGAAATTATTGGTCCATAAGACCTGCAGTCTGTTTCCATCAGGAATTGGGGAGGTCATTCTTTCAGTAAGACAGTGTTAAACAGAGATAGGGTCCCCAGGCAGTGCAGTGTTGAGTGAAGGGATAAAATATGATTTCTACTATTTTGAGCTAGAAAGCAAGAATATTATCCTTGAGAAGTTCCTTTCACTAGGGAGGTATATGCATTGATTATGAACTTTGAGTTTTCATACTACAGTTCCCTATTTTCTAACAAAGATAAAGTGAAATATTGTGAAATTGAAAACAATAATTCTGGGAAATTTTCCTAGAATTTGTAGACTAAGTGCTGGTATTTTAGTCATAAAATAGAATGAGGTTAATTGATACAGTGGGAGATGATCCTCAGGCTAACACTTACCATGTGTGCAATGTTGTACTAATAATTCCAACTCTGAAGACTTCAATATCATCATCTGAGAATTAAAAATGTAAGTAGTTCTACTTTATGCAATTATTGTGAGGATTAAATTATATACCATAGGTAAAGTACTTGGAAAAACAATCAATTAGCATTTGGCACATTCTACCTGTTATTTTATCATGTGATGAATTCTAACATTTTTACCATGATTTTACATGTGTAATGTGATATATTGATATTCATTGCATTGATCACATTTCTGTCACTATGAGGAAAATACCTGCAAAGAAAATTTTTGAGGAGGAATCTATTATATTGACTCATGGTTTAAGAGAACAGTTTAAGATCAAATGTCTCCATTGTTTTTAATCATATTTTTATTATCTTAACTAGGTGTACATGGGAATTTCCATTCAATAAATGAGTTTTTTATGTATAATGGATGTTCATATAACTTTTCCCTACCCGTCCAAACCTCACCCCACTTTAATTTTTTCTAGTTTCATATTATTTGCATTGAATATAATGTCTTCACTCTTACTCTATAACTCTCTTTATTCCTTCCCTTTGACTTCCCCTCACATCTTCCAAGTGATAGTTTCCTGGTATTCATTTTGTTAGAATAAAAGTTCAATTTTATAAGAAATTACACCTTTTAAATACTGCTCTGAAAAATGAAAACTTTGGTTAATACTGTTGTTTAACTTGCATAAAATTCTGGCTTCCAAATATGCAACAGAACATGGGTCCTTTGTGTGTCTGGCTCTGACTTCGTTTACTTAACATATTTTTAGATCTATCCCTTTCTTTGCAAATAATATAACGGTGCTCATAATGGATAGGTGCAATCCAATTGTGTATATATGACACAATTTCTCCAACCATCCCTCCGCCAAAAGGCATCTTGGCTGTTTCCATAACTTGGCTGTGCTGAATAGTGCAGTAATGAACAAGGTGGTGAAAGTGATTTTACTGTAACCTTTTGGAAGAATTCATCACTATCTTTCTGGGAACAATCCTCTAGCCAGTTTTCTAGAATAAGCACATCCTTCCTTTCATCTCCATCAAAACGTATTGCAAGTTCTTAAAAACACACTTTCCCATACATGTCTCAATAAGCTAAAACCACACTATGCCCATATTCTTTCAATATATTTTTAATACTTACATAAATTTAGTGAGAACACTCTATGTACTTTCCTAATGTGGGAATGAGAGACATAACAACAGAGTAAAAGTAAGAAATATATATTTTAATTAGCTATTATCATATTTAAAATCTTTTTCAGTTCTAACTCATAGCCTCACTTACTATTATTTTAATCTTTATTAGATTACTTCATCTATCCCCTAAACTATAACAGGTGAGTTAAATACAGACAAAAATATTGTGGTTTGATTTTGACACTCATGTGTGAGGATGCACAATATGAGCAAATGGATGGATTGGAATTAATAGCAATTATCCATTTTGTTAAAGTAGAGATGGTTTTTTTCCAAACTGATACATATTTCATTCAAAAAAAGAAACTTGTAACAATTCCCATTGTTTTGCTCCTCATTAACTTTTGTTTCCATTTTATTTTATAATGAAGGATGATTTCATATATGTACTGTAGATACAAAAATATGTTAAACTATTTCTATCCATATGTATTGATATATACATACATACATGTATTACACAGGTTACAATGATAATTTATAACTTCTGTAATTATACAATTTACTAAATTATTAAAAACATCAATGGTTCATGCCTGGAATCCTGGTTACTCAGCAGGCTGAGATCTGATGAACATGGTTTAAAGCCATCCTGGGCAGGAAAGTCCATGAGCCTCTTATCTCCAAACAACCAACAGAAAATAAGAATTGGAACTGTGGCTCAAAGTAATAGAGTGGTAGCCTTGAGAGTAAAAGCTCAGGGACATCACCCAGACTCTCAGTTCATGAACTACAGTCTACCCAAAAAATCTATTTAATTTACACCTGTGTAAGTAGAGTATTTCCATCACCCAAATGCACATCGGTGCTCATTTGCAAGGTAACTCTGTTTTGTCTGAAGTACCACTAAACATTATTACTAAAGTAGCATTGGAACGTGGGTTCATTCTATCTCTCTAATGGATTTTTCTCCACTGAAATACTCAAGTGTTACAATTATTCCAATTATTTAAAATCATAGCTTTTTTCTTTAATACCCCTAAAATATTACAGTTTGAATTCAGTGTCTTGTGCCCTCTAAATTGGTGTTCTTACCACTTTGTCATGTGCCCAGCCCTAAATTATCCTGATAATTTTTCAGATAGAAACTGGCTTCCTACTTGTGTATGATCTTGGCCTCAGTCCACTTTATGTTATTCTTCCTGGAATTTAGAATAACAAGTGCATGGTATTCTGTACAGTTTTTTCTGTCTAGTCTGGGCTTTAGCCACTGTTCTCACATCAGTGCTCTCCCATGTAGTCAGGATTCTCATAAGCTTGTCATAGCTGATTTTTAAAAAATCTTTGCATTTCCTGCAGGTTCTTGAGTACTGAATTAATTTGTTTTCTTGTCTTGTTTTGTTTCATTTGAATGTATGTGTTGAGTTGTTCCTCACTTTTCCTTTTGTTTCTTTCCATGACGTTCTTACCTAAAGTGCTGAGAAACCAATTCTTTCTTAAGATAGTCAGGGTGAACATTATTTATTGCAACGCAATTTCAGTAACATTTAAACACCTTCATATCTGAATGGTATAAAAATGCTAAGCGCTGAGTAGGGTGTTTTTACTTTCACGGTAGTCTTTGTCATACACAGATCATGAAATATATAATGATAATATAACTACAGATGCATGCCAGGAGGAGAAAAACCTATTATTAATTGTTTGACAGAGGCTTCCCTTCTAGTGAAAGAAATATATTGTTTGATGCAGGATTTCACAAAATCATATTGCTAGGAAGAACCTAAGCAATCATCTAATACTATAGAATTGAGAGTGATGAATTGACTTCCTGCATAATTTACTTTTGGGTCAAATAAAAGCAGGCTTCCAAAAAGAGTGTAGATTTTAGAGAAACATGATGAATTTTATGTAAATATGTCCTTAGCTGATTTTGTTAATTTGTGAGCTAATACAGGGAAATAAAGTACAGCAAAGGCAAAAATATAAAGAACTTCACATTGAAATACGCATTTGTGTGTGTGTGTGTGTGTGTTCATGTGCATGCGAGTATGCAAACACACACGTGCATGTGCTCATGCATGCATTCATCATTCTTGAAGCTTGATAGTGCCTGGGAACTATTCCTCAGCTTCTGTGCCCAAGGATAGTGGTCTACCACTTCAGCCACTTCTGTTTTTTGGTTTTTTTTTTAGATAATCGCTTGTATTTTCATGATTGGACTGGCTTTGAACAGTGGTCATGAGATTTCAGACTCCCGAGTAGCTAGTTAAGCTTATTCAGCCTCTGAGTACCTAGTTAAAATTCTGCCTGTCCTCTATGCTTCACTGCTCTTTTATTCATTTCCTGAGGCAATCACAAGCCTAAGTCATATATATGTCTAATTGCTTTAAAAATACTGTTACTGCTTGGCACCAGGGGCTCCTAGCTGTACTCTTAACTACTTAGGAGGCTTGAGAACAGAACCCAGGCCAAAAGTTTAGTGGAATTCCTTTTCAATCTATAGTTGGGTGCATTGGATCATTTCCACCATCCTTCACTATCAAGTTACTACGATTGGAAGGATTGTGGATCCAGGCCAAGAAATGCTGAAGTATATTTTCAAATAATGTGTTCAGGTATGAGGGTGTGTTCAAAGTACAGATTCAGACAATGTACTTGGATATCTTGTGGGGGGGAACTGCTTTAACCTCTTCTGGTATAAATGTACAAGAACAAGCCCATAACTCTGACTCTAATCAGCCACATCATCATCAACTAGGGATATTTTCTAAATGCAAAGTGAGAAAAAAAGGGCTCATCACAGTTAGTATTCAGGTTGAAGCAATGGCAATGACATAACTTTTCCTATAAGTCTTCAGTTGTTTGTGAGCATTAAAGTAGGGAAAAGCCAAGTAATTATTTTGCATGTACCTAAATTAAATGGGATGTATTCTATTGGTCTCTCTTTAAATTGAAAGTTATAGATTATGTCTTTTTTACTCTATCTTGGGACAATGATCTGCTGTCGGTTATTTTCTTCTCGTCCCCTTCTTTTGCCCTTCCAATTACATAATTATTATTTAAAGAGACATACTTAAGCTTGCATTTCTAAATTCTTCAAAATTATCTGAACTACTTTATACTTCTGGCAGCCTCCTATATCTTTCTCAAGGGAAATATTTTTGACACTACCATTTTTATCCTCTACGATATTGGATATCTTCCTGCCTAATTCAGTGCAAGATATACATGAGACTCATCCAGATTTCTCAAAACTCATACCACCATA